>NW_025335568.1:7909672-8024139 GCF_004798865.1 Varanus komodoensis
CGGATGCCCCCCTCTGTCAGCCCCGTCCCTTCATGTCCTTCGCAAAGGGGGCGCGTGCGAGGGCGCGGGCGGGCGGGGGCGCCCAGGGCCGGGCTCGGGGAACAGGTTGCCGGGCGGGCGGACGCGCGCGCGCGGGCGGCGTTCGCGGGGAGCCCCGAAGGCCCGAGCCGCGCGTCTGTGGCTTGCAGCCCCGCGCCTCGGGGGTCTCCGCGGCGGCTGCTTCCCCGTGCGCTCCCTTCCCGCTGCCCGCACCGTAAATCGCTCTGCCTGAGCTTCGCTGCCGCCGTCGGATGCCCTCCTCTGTCAGCCCCGTCCCTTCATGTCCTTCGCAAAGGGGTCCTCCCGAGGCAGAGCCCTTCAAGGCGTGCACGCGGGGAGCGCACGGAGGAGCTGCAGCTTCCCCACCCCCAGATCTCCACGCTCGGCGCCCTCTCCTTGCTCGCTGGCATTCCCCCTCTTCTTCCTCGCTGCCTTCCTCAGAGCCCCCTCTACTCTGGGAGGTGCTTCTATAAAAAGCGCCCCCCCCCCGCGCCCATCACCACCTCAAAGCAACGACTAAAAGGATCGGCACAAAAGAAAAGGCCCGGGGGTAGCCATTATCCGGCTGCAAACTTGGGTTCACTTTCTGGAGCAACTCCCAATGAACTCAGTGTAAGTTACTCCCGAGCACCGGCTTGCCCTGTGCGGGTACTGCAGGGGGAACAAGGAACCACGCAGTCCTGCATATGCGTGCTCCAAAATAAACCATACTCAGTTTGGCAAGACTGGCTTCCAGGGAAAGATCTATAAATCTGCAAAGATTTTAATGGCACTTTCCATTTTGTGTGGCATGAGCTTCGGTAAACAAAAGTCCTCTTCGTCCAAAGCATGAAGTGCAGCTTGCACTCAGTTTTCACGCCTCGCTTTGCAACTACATCATGCAGACGACCCACTCGGAAGACAACCTGGGCGGGAGAGGCCCACTGGCCTGCATGCTGGAGGACCTCCTCCTCCTTGCTTCCCACACACTGGAACTCCCTTTGGATAGGCAACTGGTCCCTGTCACTGAAGAAGGAGTGAAGATGCGCCTTCTTAACTTGGCTTTTAAATTTTGCAGTTTTTAAAGACGTTTAAGAGCATGGTCCTGTTGTTATGTGAAGCTCCAACTTAAGGTAGCCCCGTGGATGAAAGCCCTCCAAAATGTCCTAACTTGGGGGTCAGTCCATCTCATATCTGGTCTTCCTCCTCTTCTGACTTCAACCTTCCTTAGCATGATCGTCTTCTCCGGAGATTCTTGCTTTCTTGAGATGAGTCCAAACTATGACAGCCTCAGTTTTATCCTTTTTGCTTCTAGGCAAACTTATGGCTTGATTTTCTGTAGGACCCGCTTGTCCGTCTTTCCGTCAGAGTTTAGATGGGGGAAAGTCCCACAACTCCAGCTATCAGCATGTTCTGTGCCAGAAGGCATAAAACTGCACCCTGCATGTTTTAGGGTGCTGTTCGGTGTGGCTTGCCAACAACTCGCCGAGCACCGCGGATAATAGGCAGGAGGCCAGAGCAGGGGAAGGACCACAGACAGGGCTTGCTTGGCGCTCGCCCCGAAGCATGGCCATCCAAGTGCTTACGAGCCAGAGGGAACCCCAGGATTCCCCGTATCATTCCCAGTGCTGCCTTTCCCCAAAACACCACCTGCCCGTCACTGAGCCGAGTTTGGGCTTCAGCTTCAGGGCTGCAGCTGCCCCGGGAAGAACTGTTGTAAGTTTGTTGTAAGCCGCCCCGAGGCTTCGGCGAATGGGGCGGCATAAAAATGTTTTAATAAATAAAAACTGCGCCAGTGGGACAGAACCAGCTCCGAGTGTCATTAATTTTTTTAATTTTTATAAAAATGATACATATTTCTATAGCTGCCGTGGTTATGGAAGGATGGCATACAAATAAAAATAAGAATGATCAGGGAGAAGGAAAGGAAGGGCAAAAATGCAGCAAACTACAGTTTGCATGCAAACTTAAGTGCAGCAACCCTTCATTTCCCCTGTAAAGGGTGGTAACATGAACATCTTAGCATTGCTCAGAGGAAGTCAGAAGTGCACTAGGAAGCCAGTGCTGCTTAGAAAAAGAGTCTGGTTACACCCTAAAGACTAATCACTTTATTGTGGCACCAGCATCGTGTGTCAGATTAAGTAGCCTTTGGCTCCCAGAAGCTTCTGCTGCAGTAGCAGAGGTCGTCTTCAAGATGCCACCACGACTGTTGCCCCGTATTGCCGCTGGAGGAAAGTGCAGCTATTCCTCTGGAATTTACCACACTGGTGTGGATGCATTTGCCGCACGTGCAAAGTGCAGTACGGCGGATCCCCTCCTTCTGTACCCCAGGCCAGCCACTCTGAAGTGCAAGAAATGGTACAGGACCCCTGCAGAGCAACGATCGCTCCAAGCACTGGCTCTTTCCCCACCCTCACCTTCTCCCAAGGTGCTCTTGCTCTGGCACGAAGACTGCAGCAGCTCCTGCCGCTTGCAGCGCCCTTTGGGGCCTTTGGAGGGCTATTTATGTCGATTTTCAGAGGAATAGCCAAGTTAATTTAGGGCACCTTAAAGGCTAATGATTTATTATGACCTAAGCCTTGGTGGACTGGGGCCCAGTTTGCCACCTGCACCTCTTCTGCTGGCACAGGAATAAAGTTGGTGGGAAGGGTGGAAAGTGTGAAGGTGGGAGTTAAATGGAAGCGCAATGCACAATGTAGAGTCTGATCAACCAGCGTGTTGTTGTTGTTGTTGTTCATTGCATTCATGTCCTGCCTTTTTTCCTCTTGAGAGGATCCCAAAGCAGCCTATATAACTCCATGTTATCCTCACAACAACAACCCTGCCAGGTCGGTTGGGCTGAGAGTCAGTGACTGGCCCAAAGTCACCCAGTTGGCTCCATGGCCGAGTGGCAACTAGAACCCAGCAATCCAGCACTAACCCTTACACTGCCCTGCCGCTCTCTGTATGAAAATGACACATCACAGCAACTGGCCCATGCACTTGCATCGTTGAGCTTTGTATGTTTTCCATCTCTGGAGCAGTCTCTCAGCCCTTCTGAGGAAGTTCAGGAGCACTAAACAATGAGGAAAAGAACCGTTCAGCTAGCAATAGTCCAGTTTGTGAGATCTGCTTCTGGACAGAATTGTGGGCTCTGTAAGGGAGGGAATAAAGCAGACCCCACCTGGGAAAACATCACTGAGCAAAATGCCACGAAACGGTTGCAGTCCCTCTGAAGAGGAACCAGGGGTCAAAGAAGTCAAGGTCCCATCGTGTGAGCCCTGTGTGGACTGGGAATGATGCTTCACTGCCTGGCAGTGACTTGTGACATTCTCTGATGAAGGGCAAAATCCACCATCAGGCAAGTGGACTTCGGCTTGCAAAGCAGGCTGACCCTTTCCCCCCTTCTTCTCCAAATCTGCTCCACAACACTCCAGAGTGGATCTGGGGTGATGCAGACAGACAGGGAATCTGTTCCACCAATAGCACCCAGTGGACATACCCCATTAGATCTGACTCTGGATGATAACCTCTCGCTCGACCCTCGGGGATTTGCCGTCACCCAATGTAATCACAAGAGCCCTCCAGGGGGGAGTGAGCCTTGCGAAAGAGACCCAAGAAAGGGGCTGGAGGTTCTTCTTGACTTTCATCCTTGCCTTTGTTGTATATTTGGATGACATTTGGAGCTCCCTGATCTGTGCAGCAGGCAGCTATACGCTTCCTAAGCTGTATCAGGAGGCTGAAAAAAGGCCCCTCACTCTACAGTCGTTCTTTTGCTCTTCTTGTCACTTTGCTAGTTTTTCCACGAATCCACTGGTGCTGCGCTGGACCTCACGTTCTTGATGCCAGTGCTTTGGCATCGTTAACGATTCGGTGGTGTTATGCGCCATCAAGTTATCTCCAGTTTGTGGCAACCCTATCAATGAACACTCTCCCAAATGTCCTTTTCTCCGCAGTCTTGCTCAGTTCTTGTAAGCTCAAGGCTGTGGCGTCCTTGATGGAATCCATCCAGCTCATATTTGGCCTTCCCTTTCATCGTCTGTCTTCGACCTTCCCCAGCATGATGGTCTTCTCCAGGGAGTTTTGCCTTCTTGTGAAGTGTCCAAAGTAGGACGGCCTCAGTTTTGCTTACAGGGCAATTTCTGTCTTGATTTGACCAAAGACTCACTTGTTCGTCTTTCTGTCAGCCGAGCATATTGACAAAGCGTTTCTCCAGCACCATGTTTCACATGCATCCATTTTTTCTGTTCAGCTTTCTTGACTGTCCAGCTTTTGCAGCCGTACATAGTGCTCCAGAATACCTTAGGCCAGGTGATCTTCACCTTAGTTTGATACTGCCCAATGTTTAATTGCTACAGGCTTTGCCATGTTCTGCAGCCCGCCTTGGAGAAAAGTATTTTTAAAGGATATAAATGACTTTCAAAACAACCCACTGCTTGAGCACTCTGCAAGTCCTGTTTTTAATTTGGGAAGGATCGTGTCTTGAATAGGTTTGGGGTGATCATGGGGTATCGGCCAGATTACTGGCTCATCATCCAGGATGATGGGTTGGTTGTCAGGAGATGGTCTCTTGCTAGCAAGAACTCTGTCTGTGACTCTGCATGAGAACATCTGAGGCAGCTTCACCATTGGTTAAATGACACACCCGAGGCAGTCGGGTTACGTCAGACAGTATTCCATGCACGTCAACACTTTGGCCTGCTCTTTGCCTCACTATCCCATTTGTAGCCTCTTTTTGTGATAAAACAGCACTTGGACAGGAAGAGAAATGCTGGCGGCCAAGTAGAGGGACTGTTCAGACAAAACCACTGTACATCCTGGGTTATTTAACCCTCACTGAGACAGTGGGGTATGGGTGCTTTTTGTGTCAACGTCTCTTCCCCTGCCTTCTCCTAGTGCAGTGGCCTGTCTGTTTTAGGGTTCAGCAAGAGTGCTTTAACACTTGCATAACCCACACTTGTCAAGTTCACGCAACACAGCAGCGGCCAAGAAGGGGTTGCATATACAGTATGAAACGCATAATCTGCAGTGTGTTGTCCAAACCCAGCCACAGTATGTGGGGTGAGAAAATAAGAGAGGAGTTTCTAGACGAAGTTGACAGAAATGGGATTGCAGGCCTGCTCATGTATTCTTCTGCTTTGGAAAAGTGTTTCAGTGCCTCCACTTAGGTTCTGCTCAATGATTTGCAAATCGAGCAAACATTACAAAGACACCGTGAATCTCCAGTGTTCTCTCATCCAGAAGAAACCAAAATGAGCAGCATTGCCCCAGGATTTCTCTACTGAAGAAATGCTGCAAAATTATTGCAGGAATTTTAAGATCTTGTGACTACTGCAGCAAAATGACAAAATTTCTCAGGAGCCACAGTTATCTCTATAATGAAACATGATATGAAAATAAACCTGAAATTCCAGCCCTTTGGCGCCAATTCTGATGCTGTGTTTTACCAGCAAAGGTCTTTAAATCATAGTATAAAACTTTTCTCAAATTACAGATATAGCCATTTACTGGCAAAAGTCAGTGTAACTTGAGAATTATTGGATGGAGGTCTATTTCAGTACCCAAAGGAAAATTCAGCAGTGAATAACCTCATCTCTGTCTAAATGTGTACACTGATATACTAAACATGGTGGGTGGGCAGGTACAACCCAGTTAATATTTCCTGAGCAAGCCCCATTAAAATAAATGGGAGCTACAAAGGAGCTCCATACCCCCCATTCACTTCAATGGAGCTTGTGCCGGAGACTTCATTTTTTTAATCATTCTCAGAGTCTGTGCTAGAAAACAAGCAGGTTGGTATGCTAGACTTCATATGCCTGTTAAAACCTCACCTCCATGGGAGTGTTGGAGCAAAAGAACCCATGTTTATAGGACTATAAGCGATAACCTTTACAAAAACCCCTTTCTGTAGCTTGAGAATTTTTCCAAGTCTAAAAGTTTTACATTTCTACTTCCTCCCACTCTGTAAACACAATAGCACTGCTGGAAAAATAATGCAAGAGTCTGCATCAATTTTCTTATAGAAAGTTCTCAGTGACTGGTAAAAACTTGATACCTATGAATTCTACTGCCACCATTTACTAAACTTGTGTTCCAAGATGTACTTTAAAAAAACAAACCCCCCTTTTCCAGGTTAAGACGTTGGCTGGAACAGTAGCAGGGACAGATGAAAAGAAATCTCTCATGTCAGCTGAAATAGAAGTCACATTATTTTGTATGTATCACTTTTGTCGATAGAAATCTGGACTGCCGCATTCTGTTGCTTCAAGTAGGTGTATTGCATTATATGAAATGCCACTTCCTGAGGGTGCTGAGGTACAGAATCAGTGCAGGCAAGGTGCTTCCTTGCCATACTTAAAGACTTCGTCAACACATGAATTGTGTTTCTTGCCGTTCTGCACCTTCATAAAACCCCACAGAACCATGCGGGCTAAAATACTACTAGAATACTAGAATCCCGCCCCTTGAGGTCAGCAGCAGATGCCCTTCTCCGGGTACCCTCCATGAAAGAAATTAGGAGGGTGAGTACCCAGAGGAGGGCTTTCTCTGCGGTGGCGCCCCATCTATGGAATGCGCTCCCCAGAGAGGTCCGCCTGGCACTGTCGTTATTTGTTTTTCGGAGGCAGGCTAAGACCTTTTTATTTAAAACTTATTTTAATTGTTAATTTATTTAACTAGGTTTTTTTTTTTTTTTTTTAGCCGAGAATGCACTGAGGTTTTATTGAGGTTTTATGGCACTGGGGTTTTATTGTATTGGGGTTTTATTGTATGGTTTATTTATTGATGTTTTGTGAGCCGCCCCGAGGCTTGATTGCGATGGGGCAGCATAGAAATGTTTTAAATAAATAAATAAATAATAAAAGAAGCATCTATTCAGCAACTGGTGGGTTGCTCTTTGTTAGTCAAAGAGCTCGTTAATAATCCAGGATGACTGAGTGATGTTCCATCAGTAGGAAGAGCTGATTAGCCTTCTGCTAACTGGGAACGTCGTTGTCTGTCGTTTTAACGAGAAATCCATCAGAGCCTGGGAAAGGTTGATGGAATGAAGCATCCATGCACAGTGTGTAGGACTGGGAGAGAAACTGCAGTTTTGAGGCCAGAATGAGCAGAAAAGGCGATGGCGCCAGGTGAAAGATTTTCGCTGGTGTTAGCTGAAATGGGAAGGGCACAGTCTGTTTGGATCACTCTCTATGGATTTCCCTGTGTTGTAGGAAAGTTTTGTTTATGCCTTGTTTGTAGTTGGATCAGAAAATTAGGCATTTCGGATAGTTTGCAATGATTCAGGGAATGGGATGCGTTTCCCAGCAGTAGCGCCTCCAGAACTTCTCTATACAAATGGAAAGGCATAGCCATAATGGGATTGTGACCAGTGACTCCTGGTTCAAGCAGGCCATTCTGTTCTTCTTCTTTTTTTATAATAAGTTTTATCCAAAATTATAACCTTAAAACAAAGAAAAACTAAAAACATCAATCATCAGAAACATCGGACCTGCTGGGTCAGCGCCCACATTTATTTTCCATTTATGATAACATAGAAACAGATTTAAATCTATACAAAGTCCGTTTCTCTAGCCAATAAGAAAAAGAGTCCCAAGTTTGATAGAAATCAGCATCTTCTTTCTCCTTCAATGACGAAGTCAATCTATCCATTTCTGCACAGTCCAAGAGCATTTTTAGGATCAGTTTGTCAGTGGGTGGTTCTTCACTTTTCCAGTGTTGAGCAAATGCGATCCTCGCCGCAGTAATTACATGTAAAATCAAGTACATTTCTTGTTTACTAATATCAACAGGTATAATGCCTAATAACAGGCCATTCTGTTCTTGATGTATTCGTTTTGGCTGAGTGTAAGAACTGCCAAAATGGTGGCGGACTTGTGATAAGGCAAAAAAAAATACTGGGCTAAAATACATAAATGGCTTGAGAAAATGTTACAAAAACCTTTACTATTTAAACCTGAAGTTTTTTTTATTAGGCATTGTGTCTGATGATGTCGACAAACAAACAACGTATTTGATTCTACACGTAACCACTGAGGCAAGGATTGTATTTGCCCAGCATTGGAGGAGTGAAGAGCCACCTACTGATGAACTGATTTTAAGAAAGATCTTGGATTGCCCAGAAATGGACAGGCTGACTTTGTCTCTGAAGGAGAAAGAGGATGTATATTTCTATGAAACTGAGAACTCTTTCTACTATTGGCTAGCGAAACGGGACCATGCATAGATTTGAATATGCCTATGAATATTATAAAAAAAATATGGGGGGCTGACCCAGTAGGTCTGATGTCTTTGATGATTGATGTTTTTAGTTTTTAGTTTGTAGAAAATAATAATAATAAAACTTATTTAAAAAAAAGAACTGTCAAAATGTATCCCTCTTGAATGTCATGGATCTATCTGACAGATCCAGATAGTTTTTCATACCTCTGATAAAGTTACCCATGAACACTCACGCCATGATAAAATCTGTTGTTCATTTATTACCTGCCCTTTGGGATTTTTTCAAGGCAGCATGGAAATATGAGAAATAAACCATACAAAGGGGTGTCATACTATCAGTCCATATAAATTTATTAATGACTTGCAGAAGAAATTAGTCTTCATGGCTCTTCTAAGGGTAGCAAGGCAGGGGGCTTCTTGGGAATCCCGTTGCAGGGAGTTCCACACCCATCAGGGCCACCACTGAGAAGGTCTCATCCTTGTGTGGGCCAACCTGATCTTCGAAGGCCGGGAGAAGGGCCTCTGGAGAAGATCCCAGGGCTCAGGTAGGTTGCAATCGGTACCCCTCCTCCCGTTTCGCCCTGTTGCTCCTACAGCACAGGAGTAAGAAGAATACCCTACAGTCTGTTCTTCACTGCTATCACTGTGTAACCACGGCCTCTGTTCAAGAGATCCTTCCAAGGCAAACGCTGCTACTGGCAGGAAAATGCATATCCCTGACCGGTCATCTCCAACACAGAAGTGATACTGAACACCAGGGAATTGTGGCATAGCATTGCATAATGCATGGATATTCATGAGGCAGTTGCCGGAGCGAGCATGCTGGGAAACAGACCTTTTTTTCTGCCTAAACTGGCATCGGATTGCACCGTAACCAATTACCAAATGCAAAGGAATCATTTGCAGCCTCTCCCTTTCTACTTCTTCCAGCCTTTATGTTCAGTTCACCTTGAACTTTGAAATTTATTTATCTTCGAAGTTCACTTGACAATCCATAAATAGTTTCATGCACTTTTTGTCTAATATAGTTGTGTTGTGTATGAGTTTTTCCTCTTGCACTCAAGTGGTTTTCCTAATAGGCCACATTTTAAAAAGTTACTTTCCCTGATATTCAGATTTCAGTGTGCCTTTTGATCGAGAAACTCCTTTGCAACGCTCTGAAAAGAGGGAATTTCAAAGTATAAATTGAGTTTCAGTTCACATACTGATTTGGAAGTTCAAAATTAGGCAAGTTTGCATACGGATGCCAGCAGACCTAATTTTTTTCTGTCTCCAGACACCCCTGGTAGAGCCACATCCTGAGTCCAAAGAGAAGAAGGCAGCCCTGTTCACATGTTACTTGCATGAATGCCAGTATCCAGTGCGTTTTTTGTCATAGAACACACCAGAATGGAGTTCCGGCACCGTTTTTTGACAGATTTTCCAAGTTTTAAAAGTAACTTTTGAAAATTTGATGTTTGGTCCACGTGGATTTTCATCGCCCTGTCGAGCGTAGCAGGTCGGTGGCAAAATCATTAAAATGGTGCGTGCGGGCTGCTTGTGTGTCGAATCCGATGCATGCGCACTTCGTCCGCGCTGGTTGTGATGGTGCTGCTCAGCTTGTGATCGGGCGTGTGGTCGCGCACTGAGTGCTTACTGTGGGCGGTTTCATTACACAACTGACGTGTGTGAGTGTGTGTACAGTGATTGACTACGTGTGAAAGGTAAATAATTTCATGAGTTCCGGCACCTTTTTTCTTACAAAAAAAGCACTGCCAGTATCTGTGGTGAACTCGGCAGTGCTCGGTCCCTCCACCGCTGGACTCACACTGTTGTCATGTTTTGCATGCATGCATTTTGCAGCAGGGTGTCCCATAGTCTTAGGAAATCCTAATGGTCTGAAAGGTGTTGTGAGACAGTTCTTGGCCTGTTAGGCAGGGCTGCAGTTTTGCCCGAGAAGCATGGTGGCATTAAGGCTCATGGACAGGTCAGGAAAAGGTTAACACCCAGCTCAGCTTCCTAGTCCTTGCAGAGAGCGGTCCTGTGCCCCTTCCTTCCTTCAGGGTACAACCCCTGCATGTTTAGACTGGAGACTTTAGCCCCTGGGGCTCCATGCAACTCAGGAAACACACTTGTTTATATGAATTTATTTCTTCGAAGGCAGAGAGCCCTGCTTGCAACCTTCTGGCTGGCTGCAGAAAGGTTTCAGCAGCACTGAAACCTTTCCAGGGCTGACATAACTCCTGACATAACCTCCTGTGGAAAATTTGTACTTCCTGGCTCATCATGACACAGGTGAAGTTTCACAAAGTGACTTCCTGGTTCACCTTCCCCACAATGCTACAATAACTCGCAATTGTTTAAGCTTTGTCGGAGCCTTTAAATCTCTGAATGCCTCATCTCAGTTAGTGCCATACTATGGACTGGATTGCATAACCCAGCCTTGCCCAAGGCGGTGTCTTCCAGATAGCGATAATGCAGCAAGAAAGGCAGCATCTGTAAGAAAAAGTGTGCCAATCTGCTGAGTATATTGTGTGAAAGATTCTCATCCGTCCTTTCCCAAATGGCATTTTTAAAACCCCCTTTTTAATTTTTTTTAACACAGAAAAAAACCCATAAATACAACACATCACAACAATGATAATATAACATAGCAAAAACACAGTAATTTAAAAAGTAAATGATAAAGTGCCCCCACCACCCCGGAGACCAATACTACCACCACTTAATTCACATATTATAACAATAATATACAACATACTTCAATTATATCCATGTCCCCTCCAGAAATGCATATAATCTTGAATAGGTTTATACCCCTTGCCTTCTATCAGTACTGCTTTTACAAATCTTCCCAAATTTCATTATATTTATTTGCTTTCATTAACCTTTTTTAATTTTTATTTCTGTCATCAGTTTATCATTAATTACCATATTCTGTATTTTATTATACCATTCATGCCTTTGCAAAACCCAATTCTGTTTCCAATTCCCAAATGGCTTTGAGTGAATTGCTCCAACCTGGGTTTCTGCTTTTGTTTTTTTGGAGCCCTCCTTGGCAGAACTTTGAGCACAGCTAGCCAGGAAATTCTGGGAATTTTTGGCCTTCTTCCTGCCTAAATATGCATAGGATTGTAACTTAAATTGACCAGTGTACAAATCCCAAAAGCTGATTTGCTGAGCAAAGCACCAATTCAAGCTATAGCAGAGAAGGATTGCAAACAGAAAGAAGAAACTCCAAAGCAATGAGTGCCATTGGTTGGGTTCCTCACCCGCCGCCCCATTTTCATTGAACCTGAATTCCAGGCAAACCTCTATTAAAGGAAGGTCTGTACAGCTGATTGGCGTGGCTGTCAATACATGCTCCCAGCCTGGTCCCTTCTAATCAAGGGAAGAGGGTACGTGACCACTCATTTATTGCCATAAAAGAAACACATGAGCATCCAGGGTCAGGAGCATCCAGGGCAGAGCAGGAGAAGCAGCAAGGAGATCTTGGCCTCCCTGTAATCGCCAGGCCACAATCCAGCAAGACACCCTGTTCTGGCCATCAAGCTGCAATGCTCTGCAGAGGAAGGAGAGGAGGGGGTAGCTCGATTCCGTCCCGCCTGGTGGTCCCAAGAGCCTTTCCTCCCCTTGCCCAGAACCACCCCCTTTTTTGCCCCCTTCCGAGGTTGATTTTCTAGCCTCCAAGGAGCAGTTAGTGCAGTCCTTTCCCTGCCGCTGCAGCCGATGCCCAGATCTAAGTCGGAGTTCTGTTTCTGAGCTTGGATCTGTGAATCCGAAGTATTCTTTGGCTTCCTCAGGAACCACGGGATCCCACTCCCCATTGCCCAAAAGGAAAACACAATAGAATCCCAAATGGCATAGCCTTTGCAGAGGAAGTACGTGCGTGTGCAAACATATAATCAGGGCTTTTTTTGTCATAGAACGCACCAGAACAGCATTCCGGCATCTTTTTTTGACGGATTTTTCCAATGGAGGCTGCTTGTGTGTCCATGCTGATTGTGAGGGCGCTGCTCCGCTCGGGATGCTGCTCAGCTTAGGATCGGTCGTGTGGTCGTGTGCTGAGTGCTTACTGCCAGCGGCGACCATTATGTTTATGTGTGTGTAGAGTGACTGGCTATGTGCAAAAGGTAAATAAGTTCTTTATTTCAAAAAAAGTTGGTAAATTGAAAATCTTTTTTAGTGTAAAAGTGTGACTCCAAGACATGAGTTCCGGCACCTTTTTTTTTTTTTTTTTACAAAAAAAGCACTGCATATAATAAATATTACTAACACCCATCTTCGAAATAGAAACACGAGGCACTTTTCCAAATAGAGTTCTGTTCCCTGCCAGATCTGCAAAAGCGAGAACTGTTCTCTGTCAAATAGGACACCTGGCCACCTTAGAAGGGAGCAGGTGGAGACTCTAGAGGCTGAAATGGCCCTGTGGACCCAGCTTCAACTGTTCTTTTCACCACATGGGAATGGTCACTCAAAGTCAGTGGGAGACCTTATCCACTCCAGCTTTTATTTTGAGATGTATAGGAGCTATCCATGGTGCTCCACGGCAGTGAACTTATCCTCCATGTCCCTTCCCCATGTTGCAGAAAGCCACCATGAAAACTTGTTTTCTTTCATGGACGTACTCGCTGTAATCAAAAATATATAAAGAAAACGGAAAGCCTTCCTTTTCTAGAGGCCCTGGCAGGGCTGCTGATGAGAGAAAACTGCATGGGACTAGAGGGACACACGGTCTGACTTGGTATGAGGCAGACACTTGAGTCTTCCACACAGGAAGGCTATCCATGGCGAAGTGGCAACCCCAAGAAAGTTTTCAAAAAAGAAACTAAAGGTATTCAAATTGTGAAAGCATATTGGAAAATCCTTTTCTTTTTACTTGCCGTTCATTCACCATTCAACTGCAATGCAATGCATTTGGAAGCCAACTGCAAACTTATCATTCGTTATTTAAAAATTAATAGCTAAATAACCAGAATTCGGAGCAGCTGGCCGCCTTTTCCCTGTGCTGGCACATGTCGTGTCATCCTTCCCAAATTATAAACAAGGCAAAGCAAGAAGAATGTTTTTCCATTAACTCATAAATAATAATGTCTCTGCTCTGTTAATCTGTTCATGACCTTCTGCATCACACAAGCTAAACAACTGGTTGTCCAGTAATCCCAGCTCCAAATTCCAAATATTTGTTAACCTGAAAGCAAAAAGATCATCGAAGAAATGGATCAGACAATCAGACACAACCCATAATGGGGTTTTGCCCTGTTTAGCATCTGTGGATCATTGAAACATTTATGCAAACATGCATGGATGAGATGCAGTGAGAATCTGTGCAAACTGAAGAAATTTGGGGCACAAATTTAAGAGGATCCTCAGAATTCAGTCTTGGTCTTCCGCTTTCCCGGTGAGCAAAACAATAACCCAGAGACTTTGCACATGCTCAGATATATGGTGCAAGACAGCTACAATATGACAATCTGTTCCATTAAAAAAGCCGTCAGTTTATTCCAGCAAAGATTATCATGGTCTAAACTGTTATTCCGGCTGCATTAACTATAGCAATAATGCATACTAGTAAGCTTAACTTGTGTTCAGCACATATAGATATTCCTGTCTGACTGATACTACAAGCCCCCTCCCTACTCAGCCTTGATTTGCTCTGTGTTGTAGTCCTGGCCTCATTTATGTAGTAAACTACCATAACCAGCAAGGCACTCTACGTGTTGGATTGCTTTCCAATCAGCACAGCGACGGCTGTAGAAAACCCACACCTCAAACATGCAAATGTAACTAACTGGGGTTTAATATGTGTGCTTTTATGGCAAGCCACGAGGTTTCATCTGTTCCGCTAATATGAAAACAGTAGTAGGATATCCTTCATATCCCAAGGTTTGAGGATGCAAAGCAGACAAAGCTTCAAACCCACCACCACCATCACAGTGCCCTGGAGTATGATCCGGGGTTTAGCTCATGCAGAAATGCCTTACAGGGATCTCCAAACTGCAGTTGTGTTGCGCCTCAAGGTGTACCCTGGCTTGTCCTGGGAAGATCTTGCACAAACGCCAGTGGAGTGGGCTTTTAGAAAGCTCAGCTACTCCTGAATCTTAACTGACTGCCCTCTACTGGTTGCACGAAGAAAAAGAATGGCTAAGAATGCCAACATTCTTACGGGTTTCGTTTGCAAAATCATCGTCCTGTGTATTCCTTACTGAAAAGATTTCCCTCCATATACAGACTTTTATGATCGTTGACTGTTAAAGTTGCGTGCTTGGTAAATTATGACTCAAGCACGGATTTGTGTTACAGTTTCTTTTTTTAACTACTGTTGTGATTACTGTTTTATTGTTTTGGGCCAAGCATTGTGTACAGGGCTGCTGCTACCTTATCCTGACTGTGCTTTTTTTTGTTTTGGGTTTGTTTCCATGCTGAAGCTTGCAAAAGCCAAGGAGGAATTGGGCAACTGATTTTGGAATTCGCACTGCCTTCAATGGGATGCTGAACACGAGCCTCCTGCCAGCTAGAATTACCTTTAACAAAGCGGTTTGTACATTGCAGTGTTATGAAAAACATCTACAAGAGGCTCCCTAATATTTCAGTGGTGTTTACACAAAATATTTCAAAGGAGCTTATGCAGAGAGCTACAATTCACACATTGCTTTCAGAAGTGGATGAAAGCCAGAATGCCACGTCCATCTCATGTGAGTGCATCTGATGTGAACCTTACACCTTATGGAAGTTCTTCTCCTTTTTTAAAGTAAGTTTTATTGTGATTTTTCTACTAACTAACAAAAAGAAATTAAAAATCATCAAGCATCAAAAGCATCAGACCCACTGGGTCAGCCCCCATACTTCTTTTTTATAGTAATGCATAAACATATTTAAGTCTATGCATAGTCCCGTTTCTCTAGCCAATAGTAAAATGAATTCCAAGTTTGATAGAAGTCTGCATCCTCTTTCTCCTTCAGAGACAAAGTCAATCTGTCTATTTCAGCACAGTCCAAGATCTTTTTTAAAATCAGTTCGTCGGTGGGTGGTTCTTCACTCCTCCAGTGTTGGGTAAATGCAATCCTCGCCGCAATGATTACATGTAGAATCAAATGCATTGCTTGATTATCAACATCATCAGGTACAATGCCTAATAAGAAGACTTCAGGTTTGGACGTTCTCCTGTAGATCCCACCCAGTGTGATAAAATTTGAAGTTCAAGAACCCGTTATGACAGCTCCTCTAGCTATTCCTCCAGAGAGAACCCAGAACTGCAGCTCTCCTATGCAAGCCGTGTTACGACCTCGTTTGCTTAGCAAGGAGGACCTGTGCTAGGGCTCTTGCATTTGATTCGTCTTGCTCTGAAAAAGTCCTGGGACTACATTTTCCCATATTCTGTCTCCATCACGGCACTGATCCCTCTGTCCCTGCCACCTCAGATCAGAAGGCCGTGCTCCACAAGTCCTTCTCTCTGAGATTGTCAGGGCCCCTTCTGTTGTGGCCCCCAGCTTTTGGACCTTTCCACCAGTGAGATGGGTTGGTTGGTTGATTGCCTCATTGATACAAAAACTTTCAGCCCTACGAAGGGGACCTGAGGCTAACTTAATCAATACAAGTTTTTAAAAAGCATTCAAAGCAAAAAAATCAGGGAAAATAAAACGATTGCTAGACACACTAAAAGCTGGCGAAACCAAGCATGTCGCAGGGAGCATTCCTATTGGTTGAGCCCGCACTGCTTGGAAGCCTCAATCAATAGCACCGCACCCTGCAAGCTTGGGGATGCCTGCGGCTTATATGCCCTGCTGAGATGAACCATTCAGGATATTAAAAGTAGTAAGCAGCATCTCGAATTGGGCCCGACAACAAAGTGGAAGTCAGAATTGTTTGCCCATTGTAATATGGCCAGAATAATAAACAATGGACATCATTCGGGTCACAGCATTTTGCACCTGCTGTAGCTTCTTAGGCAGGCCCATGTCATAATCTAATCTGAAGATGCCGCTTCCTGACCATCTGAAGATGCCTCCTCCTCCTCCTCCTCCTCCTCCTCCCCCCTTTTGGAGAAGAACTTCTTGATACAGCCTTTCAGGATTGCTGAGACTCTTTGGCTGCCTCTCTCTCTCTCTCTCTCTCTCTCTCTCTCTCTCTCTCTCTCTCTCTCTCTCTCTCTCTCTCTCTCTCTCTCTCTCCTTTCCTCTCTTATATTTTAATCTTAGCTGCTGCTGCTGCATATTTGCTTTTAATAAACTAATCCAAAGTTTTTCAACAGAGATGCCAATATGCCAGTCTTTTCTAACTCGCTTTGCGAGTTTAGCTAACAAACCTACCTAAATGGACTGGCCTGCACTTTTCAGAGCACATGTATGCATGTCAAATCGATCTTGGGTGCTTCCAGACAAGGCTTACATTCTCGGCACATCCTGAGAAGGCAAAAGCCCCTGGGGAAGACGCCCATGCTGGGCAAAGTCAAAGGCAGAAGACAAAAGGGGACTCCAGATTTGCCATGGACGGACTCCGTAGAGGGAGCCACAGCCTAGAATTTGCAAGAGCTAAGCAGGGATGTTGTGGACAGAACATTCTGGAGGACTCTTGTTCATCAAGTCTTTTCCTCTGGCTGATCAGGTGTGCAGAGTCTGGCGTATTCCATTTCAAAAGATGCTTTTCAAAACTTACATTTAGGGATGCAAAGATCTGGCCAGAATGAAGGTCTCCTGCACTTTCCAGACTGCTTTCCCTTGCTTGTCCCAAGCCAGGAAGGGAGCCAAGCTGAGATCAAGTCGGAAAACACTTGGGAATGCTGCAGGCTTCTTTGCACGAAATAGCAATTCCTTGCACAAAGTACACAAGTCATGTGTGTGGAAATTTGTCCTCACTTCCTGCCAGGCACCCAGACGAATGCTGGCAGGACGTGAGGACTTGGGGCAGAGTGAATGCAGGCCAGAGTCCAGGGAGCCAAGCCAAGGAAATCCAATGGAAGCTCACTTCCAAACTGGGTTCCTCACACATCACGGCTTACATTATGGGTAGTGACAGGGAGCATGGGTAGCCTGCGGGGGGGGGGTACAAACTGGGGGTCCATCAGCCATGTGATGCCAAGGGCCCACTCGAGACAGGGGCCAGCCCTGCTCAAAAGCCCTACAAACCTGGAGCTGGCACAGCTTCCAGATGAGGTTTCATTGTATCCTCTCCCTGACTCATTTGCAGAATTGTGTAAGTGGGTCAGCGTCATTGTCTTTGGCATGCGCGCCTCCCAAGTTGTCCCATCTCTTCTTTCTCCTTATTGCAGTACATCCATAAAGATGGGATTGCTTTGTGATGCTCATGCTAGGAGCTCTCAGAGTGAAAGCACCGCTCGTTCCCCTTTATGTGGAGGGCTCAGTTTTCCCACACAAGGCAGTACGCAGTACGTGTCCCATGTCTCCTCATGCATGTAGTCCGTGGGTCTGCCCCCCACCCCATCCCACCCCCAACCTGCTTAGTTGAACCCAGGACACACACTGGCTCACATTTGTGCTTAGAACGATGCAGGGCTTTGATGTGAGACACGTCCTGGCACTTGCTTCGGTCTGCTATCAAGTCAGATGTTCTGTCTCACCCTTGGCTTTTTTGTGGTTTATGTTGTCCTCTGGAGCTGAAAATAACATCTCTACAGTTTACATTCCCTTTTTCCATATGGATCACATTTCATTTCTATTTTCTCAGGAAAATGTTTAAGAGGAGATACAAAAGAAATCACACATGTACACAGACACGCACACACATAGCCCTTAAAAAAAAATTGCTGTCAACAAGTTAGTAAAGAGGGAGGGGTGTCTCCACTGCTCCGATACAGCCTCTGCCAAAACAAATTTAATTTAATACGTTTAATTTAACATGTCCTTTTGAGGCTCCCTACCATGGTATCCTCCTAGATTGACTCCGGCTTAGGTGTTCAAGGTACCGTGTTACAGGAATTCCAGTCTTATCTGTGCAGTTGATTCCTGGAGTAATGTTGGGTAACTATTCCTTGGGCCCCTTGCAATTGATCAGTGGGATTCTGTGGGTACCATCCTACCCCAAATGCTGTGAAACACCCATATGACACCACCTGGAGTGACCACTGGGGGATCTAGGATCAAGGACCATCTGTAGGCTGATGACACACAGTTCAATTTTCCTGCGATGACTGAATCCAGAGGGGTCGTGCGTGTTCTAGATTGGTGTCTCTACTCAGTGATGGTCTGAATAAGGGCCGCTCAAGCAAAGCCGGATCCTGGCAAGTTGGAAGCCCTTGGGGCAAGTGGTTCCGAGTCCAGCAGAGAGGCTCACCACCCGCTCTGGAATCAGTTGAGTTGCACTCCATCTGAAAGCCCAGCCCCGTAGCCTGGGGTCCTCCTGGATCCATCCCTGTTGCTGGACTCCCAAGAGATTGCAACAGCTGGGAGGGGCCTTTCACCATCTTTGACCAGTTCACCAGCTGCAGTATTTCCCGAACGGGGGTAGTTTGGCCACACCGATGGAGAAACCGATAACCTCAGAACTGGAGTATTGCAATGCGCTCTGTATGGATCTGCCCTGAAGGCCACCCTGGATGCTTGAGCGACTGCAGAATGCTGCAGCTGGGCTGTTGTCAGGAGATGCTCCTCATGCCCTTCCTTTGCTGGAGGAACTGAACTGGCGGCCTTTTTGCTGGGCCTGGATTAAGATTCTAGTACTGCTGTGGTTTTGGCTCTCTAAATTAGTGGAACTAAGGTTCTGAGAGCCAGTGTGTGTTGGGCTGAGGGCCTAGAAGATCTGGGCTCTAGTCCCTGCTCAGCCATGAAGCTCATGGGGTGACTTTGGGCCAGGCATGGACTCTCCAAAGGCAGAGTATAAATGCAATGTTACGACAGCAGCAGCAGAGTAGAAAGCCCGAAACCACATGGGACCAAACGTGGGAGTGTCTTCTCCTTTACCAACCAGCCTAGACATCAAACGGCATGTTCCACCAGATGGTGGCTCTGCGTGGACCCATGGTCTTATCCGAGTCCACATGGAAAAAAGGCTTTAGTGCGATGGCTCCATTCCTCCGGAACTCCCTGCCTCGGAAGGTCAGTTGGGCACCAACAGAACATTGTTTCCAACAGCTGCTGAAGACATCTGTCTTCCGGGAAGCCTTCCTTGCTGACCCGCCATGGCTTTACTATTACCTTGTGTTTAATGTATTGCGTTTATTTATTACGTTAACTGATTTAGCTTTTTCCTGTTCAGTGCTCCACATTCTGCCTAGATATGGAGTGGTACACAAGTACAAGGAAGGAAGGAAGGAAGGAAGGAAGGAAGGAAGGAAGGAAGGAAGGAAGGACTTCATTTGACTCTTTAAACACTCTGTAGCCGTGAAGAAGTGGCTTGAGAACCAGCTAAATGAGTCATTGTCCTTCGCGAATGACTCATTTCTGCATCCTTGGCAGAAGTTTGCATAAACTAAGGGCTGGGTCCTATGGCCTCCCAGTCTTGCAGTGGGGGTGGGGGGCAGAGGGTTGTTTGGTGCTCTGGTTCAGAGCTCCTGCAGTCTTGGAGCTGGAACTCCAAGGACTGCACTGGTGCCCCATGTCAGCCAGCGTGGAAAGGCCATGTTCACTGCTCCCCCGGGTCACAAATTGCCCCGGGGGGAGGGGCATGCCAGGGAGCAGGAGGGGAGGAAGGCAGGGCTGAGGGCTTAAGCTGATTCCTATTGCCACCCCTGCCACCTTCCCTCTCTCTCCCAGTTGCTTTATCTAGATGGCCCCAAAGGGCTATCTAGATAAACATTCCAGATGTGCATCTTATGACTCAGTCAGGGCATGCAACACACATTGACACACTCTGAGGTCAGGGGCTTGTGTGCTTTGTGATAGGACCGCACCCTCAGCCCCCAGGCAAGCAACCAAATATAGCTGCACAAAGGGGGAATGGCTGCAGTACCTTATGTATGTGAGGGGCCATGTGGCATAGTGCTTAGAGCAGTGGACTCGGCAGCTTCAGTGCTCTGGTCCCTACATGGCTTGGCCAGGAAGTTCACTGGGCCAGGCACCGCCTCTCAGACTAACCTACCTCACAGGGTTGTTGTGAGGATAAACGGAATGTAGGAGACAAGGACTGTGGAAGCTACCGTGAATACCTTGCAGCGGGAGAGGCAGGATATAAAAATGCAATAAATCAATCATGTTTAAAATATTCTTTGAGGGGGTTTTAGAAGTTCAGAACATGCTAGACGTGAGTGGCAGAAATTCCCATTACACTCAACCAAGCGCAAGAGGTTAATGCTTGTTTTTCAGTAGCGTTTGGCCTCAGTCACATCCTTCCATGGGCAGGTAAACCCAAGACTGCATGCACTTGTTGAAGTCTCACTGGTTCCAGGAGGGTCGAGTAGCACGTGAGTCTGAACATCTGGATCAAGTTATGCCAATATCCTTAAAAACAAATCAGTTTAAAGGCCAACTCTGTTGGCTGGTAGAGCAGGAAACGCTTTTTTTTTTTAGAGTGACGCCGGACAAATGTCTCCTGCGTTTCCAAAATCATCAACACCAGGGCTTCACCTCAGCATTTACCCAGCAATGGGAAACCATTGTCTCCGTGCGGCCGTTCCGTTCCACTGACTTTACAGGGTTTGGACAAGGCGCGCCGGGATGCTGATGCGCATGGGGGAGGCGAAGTGTTCCAGGCTCACATGCCGAGCGTAAACATTTGTGCTGTCAAAGGGCAAACTTTCATTTCGGGCTCTCAAAACACCAGGATAAAATATTTCCCTTGGAGGATCTCACACATCATTTCGGCTAGATAAACACAAGCGTTGATCATCCGCATCTGGGTGGCTCGCTCTCCTCTGCCTTCTCTTCCTCGCACAGCTCCACATCTGTTCCACGTTCCTTCTGGACGCAGGGGTGGCCTGCCTTGTCTTGATTGGCCACTCTGATGGGCGGGACTGTCTCTAGAGTGGCTCCTGTCAGAACCACTCGGGTTGTAGGGATTGGTCCTGGGTACATCATAGCCTGTCCCAAGACCAAGGGCTCTCAGATGATAGGCACTTTGAGCCCTGGAACGGATTCTCTTCAGAGGTAATTCTGAGTAAGAATCTGAGTAAATTCTGAACCACTGAGTAAGTTCTCAGAGACATGCTAGGAGAAGGACTGGGGAACTTGGCTCCTTGGAGAAGGAGGTCATGGGCCTGTCGTTGCAAGAGGAGGGGAGTTTATCTAGCCAAAACTTTGTGCCAGAAGCTGAGCAATCACCTCTCAAGAGACAGGCCAGAACAACCACCAGAAGAAGTATCTGTTTATAGAGCAAGTTCATAAGAACATGAGAAGAGCCCCGTTGGATCAGCCACCGTCCAGTTCACACAGAGGTCCACCAACCGCATGTGGGAAACCCTCAAGCAGGACTTGCGTGCCAGAGCACCCTCCTGCCCGAGTTCCCAGCAACTGGTGTCCACAGGTGCATGGCCCCAGAGGTAGCACAAAGTCCTCAGGACCAGCAGCCGTGGCTAATCTTCTCCTCCAGGATTTTGTCCAGCCCCCTTTTAGAGACATCCAAATGCGTGGCCATCTCTACACCTCGTGGAAGTCAATCCCATGGTTTAACTCTGCTGTGCTAGGGAGTCAGGAGCTGCTCATGAGCAGGGCGCTGCCGACAAGGGGGCTTCCTCCGGAAGCAGCTGAGCCCTGGGTGGCTCTCTGAAAGCTTCTGCTTATCAGCCTCAGTTCTCCGCAGGGAGGGCCACAGACAGCTGCCGTCCACTTTGCTCTGCTGATCCACCCTCTGCAGGGCCTCCTGGGAGTAGACCCCAGGTGGCCCAGTGAAGTTTGCTTGGCTGCTCGCGTGCCTGGTGCTGTACTTTCTGATTCAGCATTGTCAGTCCACGCCATGGACACCCAGTGGTCCTTCTGTCCTCTGCACGTGAGCCCTGCTGGCTTGACCCGGGGCTGCCGCTGCGTGAGGCTCTCCTCCAGCCTTCCCACCCCAGTAAGCAGGATTCCTGAGGAAAGCAGTGATACAAGGACTGCGCTCCGCCTCCAGGCCGTGGCAAAGCCTTCCGATAAACCAGCAACATGTGAATGAGTGTATCTTGACATGAGTGTATCTTGAATGAGTGTATCTTGACATGTGCCACTGATGGATAGATAGGTAAGGAGATAAATCTATGTGTGAGTCATTCCGTACTCCCACTTCGAAAGAAAAGTAAACATGCAACCGCAGCGCATCTCAAAGCTGATTTTTATTGCAGTGACATTAACCCCAGGCTTGTCTAAATCTGAGGAAAATATTTCCCTCGAGTGAGCTGGGGAGATACCAGCCTGCGAGCCACAAAGGACCTCATGGGACTTGGCAAAGGTGTGCAAATTCGGCTGACGGTGGATTGCGATGCCTGAACTGGACCCCTGCAGTTGCCATCAAAGCCACTGAGGAGAGGAGCTTTCAGAGGGAGAAGAAGTGCTGGGCCCACAGGGGAGCTCCCTCAACAGCCCTCATGGCCTTCAGCTGGAACGTTCCCCAACAAGGTCCATAAATGACCTCAGCAGGAAGCACAAACGGTACGACCGCTGTTTGGCCTTCCCCTTTCTCCATGAGCACCAGGGCAGCTACAATGGCCCCTTCAGGGTCTTGAACCCCAGACAGGATCCTCCTAATCCCTGACTTCAGAGCAATCTGGTCCCGTGGCTCAGTGGCAGCAGAAGCAAGAAGCAGAATTGGATGCGAAGCATGTAGAACGGAGGCACATGTGCTTCCACAGCGCTTCTCCCCAAGGGCTGGAACACAAGCGCACTCGTAAGGAGGGTTTTGGGGAGTGGTTGCTAGACTGGGGTCAACTAACCACTTTGTGCACGCTCAGAGGCATGACTGGGTGATGTATATGTAGAAACAATAAAGAGAGTTTTGTCAAGGAACAGCTTGCGGCTGGTGACTGCTGGGAAGGAGGGAACCCGGCTCGCAACAATATGACCCATAAGCAACATTTCTGAGTTCACACTTCACCTCAGCAGAGATGACCCCCAAAATGTCACTGCGCGAGGAAGACATTCCAAACTACCACCCCTCACGGTGGCAAAGATCTGATAATTATATCTTCTATAAATGAATGAAGCCTAAATGAAGCCACCCACAGAAGAAACCCATGGTACTACAGAGGAACCGAGTAGAGGAAAATCCCAAGCAGATACACAGAAGAAAACATTTCCTCTCCTGCCGATTTATAAATACAAATAATAACAAAGAAGAATTACAAACAGAATCAAACTCATTCCAATTTAATTGTCCGTAATGGTAAATAAGGTTGAACTGAATCCTGAACGTTATTATTTTAGTATGAAATAACAAGACTCCATTTTCCTATAAGAAATTATTGACCAATGGGTCTCTTCATTGGATTAGTTAATCAGATCATGGAGGCCATAACCCAAACCCCTCATACATCAAGTGCCCGTTCCTGGAGGCTGTGCTCTCCTCTGCCCACACCTTGTGATTTCCACCTGCTCACCTGGGACTAAGGGCTTCTGTCCAGAACTTCTGTCACATCCAGAAGTTCTTTTCACAAAGCCACCTGTCCTTCTGGGCCCCTTCCGTGCTTTCCAAACACCTTTGGACATGTTTTTAGAGCAAGGAAGTGCAGCATGATGCTGAAATGGTAGGATGAAGCAGAATGAGAAGGGCCTGTGTTTTTGGGGAGGTCCTGTGTTTCCGCCGTACAACAGGTTTAAAACCTCATATAGAGAATTCCCATTTATTGAGTGGGTTTCTCTGGATTAGGATCTGGAAGGAGAGCGAGATATCAACCCTTTGTCCTTGCTGTGTTTTGGATCATGGTGCTATTTTCATTGGGTGAAAAGGGCATTCACAACTTTGATCTTACACACAAGGAAGACACTCTTAGTAGACCGTGCTGAGAGACACCATGTCTGGCCTGGTACAGAAGACCTTCCTATGATCCACCTTTGCTATACTTTGATAATACCCGTCACCGAGAGCACTGGAGCACAGGAAAGCATGCTAGCCTGGCCCGAAATCTCAACACATGCTGTTACTTTGTGCTGTCAAGTCATCTCCAATTTAGGGCAACCCAAGGAGTGAAAGCCATCCAAAATGTTCTGCCCTTGGCAGCCCTGCTCAGCTCTTCTAAGCTGTGACCTTCTCTAGGAAACTGAGCCATCTTCTGGTTGGTTTTCCGCTGCTGCTGCTGCTTCTGCCTTTGACTTTCCTTCCATGATTGTCTTCTCCAGTGACTGACACAGATGCATGTAGGTGCTTCTACGTTTGCATCTCCCTCCAACATGGCAACCACAATCATTTATTTATTTATTATATTTAGATCCTGCCATTTTTCCTTCAAGAAATGCAAGGTGGCTTTCATAATCTTCCTCCTCCTCCTCTCAATCTTTTCCTCACAACAACCCTATAGATTAGGCAGCGATGAGTCCAAGTCACCCAGCGAGCAACTGGGGGCCAGAACCTGGCTCTCCTTCGCTCTCCAGTCCAGCACCCTCCTCACTGCACTACACAAGGAACTGGAGACGAAAGACACACATGCCGAACCAAGGATCAATTTATCGAGGAGAATTACAACCTACACCTCAGGAGTTAAACTAAGCCTTGCACTGAAAATTGTAGCAGCAATAACCTTCTACATCTAGAACTCCTTCATAAAGACGAATCATTCTAAGGTTTGGGTCTCTATTTTGTGAGAGTGCCCATGACACATTCTCAGAACTCCAAACTGCCCAGTGACTCCAGAAGGTTGGGGCTGGGGCCCACTGCAAAAGCCTTCACCGGCCAAGTAGGATGAAGCTGGGTGGGCAGGAGCCGGTGGGCAGGACACGGGGGCAGAGACAGGGGGCAATCATGGAAAACGGAAGGAAACCTACATTGTTAATAGAGGCACATTAAATGCAAAGGGGTTTTTAAGGACTTCTGTGGTTTGCCCTCTTCTCGCAGGGGGCCCTCCTTCCTCTGCGCTGGCTTTCCCCTCTGATGCAGCCTAGTCCCTTTGGAGATGTAACATGAACAACTCTGGGGGACTTCCGGGGTCGCTGCAGCCTGGATCCTCCACACCCCACGGGCCATACTTCTGCTACTGCTGCACCACCTTTCTCCCAAAATCCAGCATCTTACCCCCAAACCTCAGTGGCTAGAACAACAGAGGCCAGCAGTGGGGGAAAGTAGCTCAAAAGCGAGGGAAACGGGATCTTGGCAATAATGGGTGGCTGAGGGGCAGAGACGAGAGCTCGCCTAGAGATGAGGGGCTCGGGCACAGCATCCCAGCTAAACTTGAGAGTACATAGGAGCGAATTGTTCCTCCGCAACCCAATACATTGTTTAAACCAAGCCACAGTTCTTAACTACAAGCACTTCGCCCAACCAACGTCTCCTTCCAATGTGCTTCGGGCACAACCGAATGGGAAAACCCCTCCTGCGTCTCGCTCGCTTTCTCTCCTCCAGCTCCCCAGATGTTTGCCTGGGGGCACACGGGGCCGATCCTGCACCTGCCCCGAACTGTCTTTTTCTGAAACTCTCCGTGTCAGTTGGCAACGCACCTTGGCAAAAGATCCTCTTAATAATTGCAGGTTTGGCAAGAACCGGGCAAGAGCTACTCACGAGAAAACCTCCCGGAGTTATGTCTGGTTCAAGGGAGCAGAGCCCCCGGGAATGAGGGCTCTGCGGTAATTAGGCAATTCCTGAGTCATGCTGCTCCCATTCCTTTGTTCTGGAGGGGGTGGGGGGGTTGGAGACACCGGGAAGAACGAGATTGGTAAATCCCCTCACCTCTCTCTCTGCTCAAACACGAAACTCGCAACTCGCCTGGCTGCTGCAGGGATGATGTCATGCCTCTGTTGTCGGTTGCAACAGATCAGCGCATGAGTTCAACCGCGTTGACAAACAACGTCTTTGATGTGGCCAAGAAGAGGCTGCAGGTCGAACAAAAGAGAAAAGCTCTGAGCTTCTTCTTTCAGGCTGTGCAAAGTTCCGTCAGCTGATGGGATCCCCAGAAGCTTTGACACCGCCCGGAGAACCTCCACTTCAATTTGTTCTTTGGAGCAGGACCAGGAGCCAGCGTGGATCGGCCCGGCCGAGACCCAGACCCTGATGGAGCCCCTTGCTCTGCTGCACCTTCACCGGAGGGCAAAACAGGAATGGCGTTTCCAAAACAGAGGGCAAAAGGGGACAAGCTCAGCATAGCATTTGCAGATGCTCCTGCACGCAATCGGTGCAGATTTAG
Organism: Varanus komodoensis; assembly: GCF_004798865.1. Classification (NCBI taxonomy): domain Eukaryota; kingdom Metazoa; phylum Chordata; class Lepidosauria; order Squamata; family Varanidae; genus Varanus; species Varanus komodoensis. The sequence continues at coordinate 7,936,056 of NW_025335568.1, forward strand.
AAGTCCTGTAAGTGACTGTAATTTAAATAAAATTCAGCCCATTGCTCCACAGCTACAAGGGCTAGCCAGGTGAGCTCTGGATGCGCCTCGTCTTCTGTCCAGGTTCCGCCTGCCGACTGGCCACATCCAGGCTCCCGCTTGTTCTCTCCTTCGGGTTTGTTAGTCTTAAACCATATTTGGGCTGGGCAGCCCATCAAAGAGGGGATACTTTCAAATCAAGGGTTGTCCTTGGAAAAATAGGGCATCTGTCTGTCCTGTGCTTCTTCTTCCTCCTCATCACTACCTAGTGCACAGGTGAGCAGGGACTGGAGAAAGGATTAGGAGCAGCAGCCCCTTCTTAGCATGTTAGATCCCTCTGGGTTGCTGTGCAGGTGCATGGTCCCGGTGGGGAAAAGGTGAGAGTATCTGCAGCAGCGGTAAAGAAGAGGTGGGCCCATGCAGAGAAGGATTCACCCCCCCACACACACACACACACTGAGGGCTTCTTGCCCAAGGGCATCTGAAAGCCCAGCATCAGAACTGCTTTGGGTTGAGCTTCTCTCCCACACTAGAGGCATTCAAAAGGAACTGGGCAGCCCTCTGAGTGGGACGGTGTGACTTGGTGTCCTGCAACAGCAGGGGGTTGGACTCGATGAGTTTCGTGGCCCCTTCCAACTCTGCTATTCTATGGTTCTGAGATTCTATGATTCAACTGTGCTTCCAGGTGGGCCTAGAATTCATTATTGCCTGGATGCCCTGTAAAATTCTGGGAAAGAGGCAAGGCAATAACAGAGTGAAAGTCCTCTAGGCCTCAGAAATATGGAGACAAGCTAGAAGAATGAAAGCCACCAGCACGTCCCTCCTCAAGTCCCTTCACATCAAGTCCCTTGCACTCCAAGCACATCACAGTTCCTGACCCCATCAGAAATGGACCATTTGAAGAGCTGGCGTGAACATCCAATGTTGCCCAAGCCCAACCTTTTCTAAGGATTTGTTGACTTAATCTCTTGGGCCTCACCCAGAGCCAAAGCAAAGCCTAACCATGGAAAACCACCACAGCAACCATGGCACTAACTGTGCCCATTCGGGCTTCTGTGAAGGCCTCCTTCAGCTCCTAAGGCCTAGAGAAGCGATGGATGTGTCATAGGGGAACTTAAGGGGAACAAGGGACAGCCAGTAGAAACAGTAAACCAAAAAGGAACATCCGTAACACCACCCTAAACAGTACCTCCCACATGCTTTTAAATAGCAAGAACGTGCTTAAACCTGACCCTCTCTTCTCTTCCTGTCTCAAACTCCTCTGCCACAGGCGGACAAGGGACCCCAGAACGTTGTCCTGTCCCTGCTTCCCTGCTGTTCCTAGAGAACCTTGAGCCCATGTTTATTGCTTCAGGGTTAACCAGGACCCAGCTGCCTAGTTCAACATTGATCCTGGCACGCTTCTCTCCTGCACACACAATAGTGAGAGCAGTTTGTAAAGGCTTGCTTGGCTTCCCCCATCATCTCTGGGAGTCCCTTCCTATTTAGGGAATCACACAGTCATGTGAAGACTGTGTGAACCAAGCAGAAAAATCCGGATAGCACATTTGAGGAGAACAAGCCAAGCACTGGCTATCCTCTCGCATGGCCAGCAGGCCACCTGGTGGCAAAGATGGCCAGGACTGGGTCGCATTTATGTTCTCCACCTGGAAACTGACCCGATGACCTAGTGAAACAAAGATAAAGCAAAGCAAACAGTAGTGTGCATGAATCACCAGAAGGGCTGGCCAGAAAGAAACGAACTAGGAGCCACCTAGAGACAAAACAGCCCTTCCCATGTTCGCTGGGTCGCATCCTCATGTGGGAGGAATCAGAAAGTAGCAGCAGCCGCCATTTTGGAAGGCTTCAGGAACAAGTCTGTTGCCGGCTGGCCACTTTGCTCTCTTCCTCTCCATGGCGTTCGCATCGCCAGCTGAACCAACACAATGCCTGTTCTAGAAAAGAGGGAGGAACACATGGAGAGCATTTTTAACCACCACCCACAGGCAGACTGGCAGTACAAGATCTCCTTGTGGGTTTATTTTGCATGCAAGAGTGGCAGGCATCAATCCTGCAGAACTGATCCTTAATCAAACCTGCAAACCCATCCTTATGAAAATGATAATTAACAACCATCTTTGAACTCCAAAATACGATTACATCACTTGTAATTATGGGGGACAACTAGAAATACTAGCTAGAACCCCAAAATTAAATTGCACTGTCCTCCGTATGACAGGCACCCTAAATGGGAGAGAAAAGTCCAAGCAGGCCATCAAAGATTAAGGTAATCAGAAATTACCTTTTCTCCTGGTACTGTTGTGATTGGTTTGAAACCTATAATCTTTTCCTTGAAAGGAGGAAAACATAACCATCATACAGTAAAAAAAATTATAAATGGCAATCATTAGCATTTGTTTCAAATCCAAACAGGTAACCTCTTCATCATTCCTTTAAAAAGTGTCCATTAATGGAAAATTCTCATTTGCAGTGGTCTTAGCCAATGCTTATGCTAGCAGCTTTGCACCATATCATCCAATCTGGTGGACCACATTCAAGGGCATAGCATGTGTGCGTGTGTGTTTATATGCACAATCTACATCAGCTCTGCACACAACTGTCCCAGAATGCAATGGGCCCAATACAGCAATCCCGTTTTCCAACAGCATCTAAAGCAGCAATTCTGAGTAAACTTAACTGAATGGAACAAGACGGTCACAACCAGTGAGGCTTGCTCATAGTGGCCGCGTAGGCTGCAGATCAGAACACACTGCCTCACACAGCACCCGAATGATCCAGGGGCAGCCGCACCCTTTGCTGGAAAGTAAGTGTTCCTCTGGACAGAGTGATGGCAGCTGCGCTTTCCCCAGATGCACAAGTGCTGCCCCAGAACTTGCCCCTGGGACAACTTGTGATCGCCTGGCTCACACATGCCAGCTTGTGCAAGTGTGAAAGGGGTTGGGAAAGCCTGCCCAGAGGAGAAATTATTTGTGCAAATCCACACTAGGTGGAAGAGTAAAAAATGGTGCAGATGCAAGCAAACAATACAATCCTATTCAGAAGTACGCCCCATAGGCTGGGCTCAGACATCCCAAGAACACACACTCAGAAGGGAAATACCGGTGGAGTGTGGGTTGTGGTTGAACCCTGGGTGCTTGCTCTGCTCCGTGTTTGTCTGCTACCAGGTTGTCTGTACTCAGCTATGCAAACAGCCTGCAGTTCACAACACAACCACAAACCATGGGCACTCTTCGTAGTTTGCTGTGTGTTCACAAACCACGGTCCGGACAACTTGATCACCCATGTTTCAATAACAGCCTGCAGTTCAGCAATAACCCACATTCAACCTTTGAGTGTGGGTTATTGTGTTGTCTGAACCTTGCCATAAGATTATTGGGACTTACTCCCAGGTAAATGTATAAGATTGCAGCCCGAGTGTAAAGTTGCACATCCAAACGTTGGTGCTTCCTACACTGTTGCAGGGTAATAAGAGGCATGTTACAACAATGAATGGATCTCACTCTCCCGCTGGCAGCAAGCAGCATGCAGGCAGAGCCCTACTTTACCAGATGCTGAATATTGATTATTTAATCCTCTTTATATCTCAGCCTTCATAGGAATCCCAAGGCAGAGAATGATGTTACAGCAATAACATGCTGTGATAAAATACTGTACTACTACTACTACTACTAATAATAGCAATACTAAATCAGCCGAAAGAAATAAGTACACAATGGAGGGCCAGTCATATTCTCACGAATGCCTAGGTAAACAGATTGATCTTATCTGGTGCTGAGATGCAATTAGAGTTGGCAGCAGGTTTGCCTCTTGCGGGAAGGCATTCCCAAATCAGAGTTATCATGGTGAAGGTCCTGCCTGATGGCACCCCCTAGTGGTGGGACAACAAAATGGCCATCTCCCACAGACTTATGGGCACAAGAAGCCTAATACAAGGAGAGGGGACCTATCTAACTTCACAGGCATATATCTACATACTTATGCATGCACAGATTCAGAGACTAGTCCTTGATCCAGTGAGAAATGTGCATAACATTGTTGCAGATAAAAACAGCCCTTCACCTATGGCTGAACTTTTCTGCTCACCCCTTGACCTCTCCACCCATGTCCAATAACAGAAAATTGCACAACACCTTTAAAAGAAGAGGATGAGAATTGCCTGTTATTGCACTGCTGTATTCCAAAATCAACGGAGTTAGTAGAAAAGCGGTTTCCTTGAGTCAATATACAAAGCCGAAGCTCATGTTGCTGGTTTCAGACGAGTCATTGTTTGATAGGCTAAGAATATCTTGCATTAGAACCCAAAGGGTCCAGCTGCTCCCTGGAAGCTTTAAACTGTCCTGTGTATCTGCCAATGAGAAAACCCGAAAGCAGTAAAATAAAGGATGTCATGTGCCTTCAAGTCATCCCCAACTCATGGGGCCAACATGAGTGCTCCCCAGAATGACCTGTCCTTGATGGCTCTGCCCAGCTTTTATAGACTCAGGGCTGCGGTTTCCACAGTCGGTCTTGGCTTTTCAAACAAACAAGGGGGGAACCTTGCCATCTCTCAGAGTTCTGTTGAATTAATTCCTAGAGTCCGGGTCTAGCCAAAGCACCTCAGTTCTGTTTTGAAGCTGCTCAGGCTAAAACAAAACTCTTTATGCCAAGGTTGACATACATTTTTTTTAAATAAGAGGATGAAATGTGGATACAGAATGTAAACAAGAGACAGCTGGCATTGTCCTTATCTGTGGCCATGTGGATTCACCTGAAAGGGTCAGGGGATGTTCTGGGCACCTCCAAAGCCTCCTGGGTGAGGGACGCATCATTCATTCATTCATTTATTTATTATTTATAAAATTTGTATGCCGTCCAATTACTTACGACTCTGGACGGCTTACAGCATAAATAAATTGATGACCCACTCTGGCTGCAAGTTAATAAAATACAATAATAAAAGTCAATATTAAACCTATTATTTTATTTATTTATTTATTTATTTATTTAGAGTTTTTGTATGCCATCCCATCACTTAATGCCAATATTAAAATATTGATTAAATAAAAAGGTCTTGACCTGGTCCTGAAAAGCATATAATGACAGCGTCAGGCGGACCTCTCTGGGGAGCGCATTCCACAGTCAGGGCTCCACTGCAGAGAAGGGCCTCCTCCAGGTACTCTGTCTCCTAACATCTTTCACAGAGGGTTCCTGGAGGAGGGCTTCTGTTGCTGATCTCAGGGGCGGGAGGGCAAATAGGGAAAAAGGTGTTCCTTAAGGTATCCTTGTCCCAAGCCATTTAGGGCTTTATAGGTAATAATCAGCACCTTGAATTGAGCCCAAACTTCGATGGGAAGCCAGTGGAGCTGATAGAGGACTGGGGTTATATGAAAATATAATATACCCAAGCTGAGAACAAAAGATAGTGACTCTTGCACAGTGCTTTTTTTGTAAAAAAAGAAGGTGACAGAACTCACGTCCCCGCCGCCGGCAGTAAGCACACACACCAATCCCAAGCCAAGCAGGGAGCAGTGCAGCATCCCAAGCAGCTATCTCTCACTAGCAGATAGCAGACACAATAGCAGCCTGCAGGCACTATGTTAATGATGTTTGCTGCTGATCTGCTACATGTTCAAAATCACTTCGTAAAATCCACTGAAAAAAAGGTGCCGGAACGCCGTTCTGGTGTGTTCTAGGACAAAAAAGGCCCTGCTCTTGCCAGTCTCTGCTCTGCCCCTTTTGGAGGTTGTCAGCGCACACGAGCGCCCAGCCCTCCTGCACCGGAAACAGGGGAAGACCGAGTTGCTTCAGTAAAGAGCAGCAAAAATGGCTCTTACCTAAGGCATATACCTGTGGGAAACAGCTTCAAGGCAATGCTTCCTGGTGCTCTTCCTAAGCAGAAGGCCAGCTGGCCTGGGGTGGCTCCAAAGAACCACCCGGCTTTGGGACACTGAGGGAGTCCACCACACTACCTGTTGAACTTTAATCACTTCCTTACTATTCTTCCTGTAGGGCCCATCCAATGTAGGCACAAATCATTTCGACCTCAAAGGTGCTGTCTCAGAAATGCATGGCTCCAAAGAGCGGGGGGAAGTCTCTCAGCTCCATCATCAGGCATGGTAGCCGAAACTTATCCAGAAGATGATTAGATGGAAAAATACGAAGCATGATTAGATGGACCATGGCTGCATCCATCTCTGGTTCAAACCTGGCATCCAAGGTGCAACGAACAGTTGAGTTCACTCTGCAAAAAGTGATGCAAAACTGCTCACAGCTCTTGGATGGTGCCACCATCTGACCTCCGGATCAGAGTGAGCCTGTTCCCCCAACAACAGGTAGCTCTCCAGATGTTTGGACTGCAAGTCTCCATCAGCATCGCCAATGGTCAGGAAGGCCAGGAGCTGGAATCTAAAACCTCTGCAGCTCTATGTGCTGCTCAGTTTTGCTAACCGGGAACACTGCAGCCTCCAGTCTGCAGCCCTTGCCCAAGCAATGTGGAGAGTTCAAATATCACAAATGACCTGTGTATGAGATTCCTCTTTCAGCATTCAAACAACGAGTCAGAGCTTTTGTTCTGCTTGGGACAGCACCATCTGCTTGGTCAGAGAGCCACATTCCATCAGGTGCCTCCTGAGCCTTCTAACTAGAGACCCTGGAGAATGAAGTACATCAGCAGATGCGGGTCTTCTACTCCTGAGCTATGGTCCCTCCACTAATCCTGCCTCCTTCCTCTTGCTAGTGCACAGAGCAATCTTAAACTGCCATCTCCTTCCAGTGTCCTCTGGAATCCTCCTTCAGGCAAGGCTGAGGTGTGGCAAGTGCCAAGACAGAGTTTACAAGGCAGTCCAAGGTCTAGGCCTGCTGGATGCAAACAAAGAATACGACTCTAGGCAAGGGCAATTCACCAGCAGGGTCACAAGTAAGTCCAAGGTCTGGATCAGCAGGACATAATCAGAAAGCTAATATCCAGGAATGGGTAAGTTCAGTCACAGGATTCTGAGGCAGTCCAGTGTCCAACACCATGGGAGCCTCTGCGGCAGTAAGAGCTAGACGATCAGGGAACACACGAGCAAGTCCCCGGCACTGATCCAGGGGCTCTCCTCATGTAAGACTGCAACCTACAAGCCTGGGCACCCACTCTCAGCCAGGAAATTTTCATCGCAGAAATCTTACTCATGAGGAGGGTGTTTATGAGAGGGTTCTATTTATTCATTCAACTTCTATACCACCTAAGAGCCAAAGATCTCTGGATGGTTTATTCCTCAACGGTTTTCCTTTGCCAGCGGGTGTTCCTTCCTCTGGCCACTAGCCTAGTCTGTATCTTTAGGCAGCGGTGTTCTTGTGGGGCAGGCAGGCCTTCCCTGGAGCTCGGAAGCTGAACTCTTAACTCTAGAGCAAACAAAGCCCTCTCTTGGGTCTGAATCTGGCCCTTGTGTCCTTCTGACACCAATTTCCTCTGTGCGTGTCTGTGTGTTCTACAATTTAAAACATACAAACTGAAATTCAATTAAAATTCCTCACTGAAAACATGCAGAGACATCCAAAGAAGTATAAGTGTGTCCATTTTTAGACCGTTGCACTTTACTTGAGGCAGAATTTGGATCTGGCTTTTCGTTCCAAAGACCTTGGAAGAGGGTCAGTGCCAGTGACGTAGTGGAGACTGAGACAACGCACGGACACGTATTTTATTGGCAGGACCGCCAAATCAGCTGTCTTTTTTCACAGCTGTTGTGTGTGTAAATGGCCTGCTAGAGGGGCAACTGTCTCCCTTGACCGCCCCCCCCCCCCAATGTGGGCATGCTTTCTCTCCTGACGGCCCGGGACCTTCTCGGGCAGCCCCACTATCTCTCTGAAGCAGTCTGTTCCCTAGAGGGATCTGGCACGGAAGGATTTGTCATTCCTCTGACGACAAATTCTCCAGCAGGGTCACGGTAGCCAATGTTTTTCGTTTGATTCTTTCCCCGCCCCATGAATTCAGGATCCAGGGCCACCGTATCGCACCTTCCTTTGAGGTACATTGCTGAGGAAACAGCATCCACGGCACTAATGATCCCATGGAGAACCGAAGGGCTCCAAAGCAGGTATTCTACCCTGCAAGTTGAGAGGCCGTTGCACCATCGGAGGGAAATGGGAGTGCTCCATCCATGATGGTTTATAGAAATGGTCGGGGGGTACTGATAAACTTTGAAGTGTGGGTACTGGCCACAGCAACGCCATGGTCCGGCTTCCAGAGAGATCCAGAAGTCGAGGCAGCTTTGCCAATCCATATCAACGAAATTCTATCTCTTCTAGGACCAGGTGTATGGTAAGTAAATCTGACGGTCCTTAATCGCCCCACAGCTCCGGCAGAAATCCCTTTTCCCTTTGAGGTGAGGCACCGTTCTCCAGCAGCTGCATTGTTCCATGCTTTAATGCTGAGTACTTTGCAGGGGTTTGGTTTAGAATTGGCAATTAAAATCCCACCTCGGAATAAAGTGCACGCATCTACAAATGGATGCACTCATACTAATTTGGATGTCTTTGCATGTTTTCAATGACAAGGTTTCATTGAGTTTCAGTCTGCACCTTTTAAATTGTAGAATTTTTCTCCTTTCCTTCAGAGGAGACTGGGGTCGGAAGGATGCTCAGGCTGTTCATTTGTTTCATATATATTGTGCCCTTATTCCCAAGGAATCGTCCTACCTGGTTCTTTTTATATCCTATTTATGCATGCATCAGTGTGGTAATATAGGTTAACCTAAGACTGACCCCAAGATAACCCAGCAAGAGCGCCATAGCTAGGTAAGGGTTTGAAACTGGGCTTCCCCCAGGCCCACTTGGATATTGGCTACCACATTTCTGGAAGACGAGAGTATCTCTCAGAACAGTAGTGCATTTTTATATCCTCTTGCATTCACCAGGAATCTCCATGACAAAGAGAGCTAAAAAGCTTGTTTCTGTTTGTCTGCTTTTTAAGATGTGATGCTCAGGAATCTAATCCTGTGCCAGAGATCATTTTTCACGGAGTCTTGCTTTGCCCACAATGTGTAATTAGCTCATATCAATTGCTGTCCTTCTGCAGATTGTTTTGGAAATGCTATTTCCCATCAGCTAATTCAGGGTGGCAGGCAGGACCAGTTCACTGTGTAATTCAAGATCAGCTTCCACTAATGTACCCTGATAATATTCGCTTTGCAATGGAGGCCTGTGGTGATTGCTGCCAAGTCATCAGCATTAGAGCGAGCTAGCGGGGCTTTCCTTTCCAAGGCAAAAGAATACTTGTGCCATACGCTTTTGTAGATTTTGGCACATCGACTTGGTTGAGCAGTGAGCAAGGTGACCAGATATTAAAATCCTTACAAGGAAAGGAAGCTAAAAGGATATCAAGGACTCCATCTGGCCAAGGAACTGACCAAAGATATGGCAAAAATGAGCAGCAAAACATAGTTATCTTATTTTTACCCTTCCCTGTTATTAAGGTATTACCTGGAGCCATCAGGGAATGGATGGAAAGTTGCACCGTTCCAGATGAATCCTCACTTGAAACACTCACAATGGTTCTTGCACCCAAGGTTAGGAGAAAGAACCATGACTGAGCCATTGCAACAAAAGCACTGGATGGCATACGAACCGCTAACCAGTGGATCGGGGCCTTTTCCCAGCATTGATCTGCAGAGATTTTCTTGTGAATGCTCCCAGGGAGAGCCTAGAGAGAGCCACTGGAAGGCCAGCGGTGGCTACTTTCCTCCTTCGCAGATTTTCCGTGGAAAGAAACAAGACAGGATTGGTGGGCAAACACGGACGGAATACGGAAAGGTGGCTGCGTGGCCTCTTCTGCATGGGATAGTCTTCGGTCTGAAGAGTGAAGGAGAGCTGCCCTCTGTTGGAAGGCGTCCTCTGCCTGAGGGACTGCCCTGTTGCGTCCTGGTTTAACGATGAAGAACTATCAGGACCATCGTCCACCTGCGGTTAGCACCTGGATCCTTCACACTGTGGTGAGATGCACCAAATGTCCAATGAAAGCATAATTTCTAAAAGTCACCCTTGGACTACAACTCCCAGCATGTCACCATTGGCTGGGGCTGACGGGAGTTAAAGTCCCAAGCACCTGGAGGCATGAAAACTCTGGTCGTGCCTCCAGGTGATGGGCTGCTGGGGTGTGGGCCCCGAGCAGCTGTTCGATCATGCCCATGATTGACATCAGCCCCACATGCAGTCCACCAATGAACACAAGCCCCGCCCCATTTCATTACTGGCACTGTTGCACCTTTCTTGAGCATGAACATGAACGATTATTTATTTTATTTATTTATAAAATTTGTATGCCATCCATTACTTCCGTCTCTATGTTGTGGACTCCTGCTTCTTCTTATTTATTTAATAAGTTAATTTCTATATCACCCATTAACCAAAATGACTCTCTGGGTGGTTTACATAATCAAAATGCAGAAATAAAAAAAATACATTAAAATCAAAGATAAATAATACAGCAATGCTAAAACAGCAACAATAGGCTTAAAATAAACCCACAGCTGCAATGCTCAAATTAATCCAGGCTAAAACAATAAAATAAAGTAACACGTATAGACACAATAATTTTAAAAGAGAATTTAGCTTATTAACTGTTGAAATAGTGGGTGAATAAAAAGGTTTTAATCTGGTGCCGGAAAGAATACAGTGGCTGCCAGGTGCACCTCCTGGGGGAGCTGATTCCATAACTGGAGTGCCATTGCCAAAAAGACCCTTCTCCTTGTGGCTTAACTTCTTTATACCGAATGAGGGAATGGGGAGAGGGACATTTACTGGCATTTACAAGTGCCAGGAGACAGACGAGAAAGAGATTCCCTCTTCTTTCTGTTATATCTGGGTTTTTTCCTCTTTCCCCAAGCCCTGTCCCCAACAGCAAAGAGTTACTTTTCAACAGTCCTGATCCTTGAGCATGTGCCTCCTGCTTTTGCAGGGCAAATGGGTTTCGGAACTCAAGGACCCTGCAAAAGTAGATTCTGACATGGCAAAGAAAAGAAGAAACACTTCTGTGTGTATCTAAGCTCCTCTTTGCATGCCGACCATGTGCTTCACATGATGGAGTATTGCCTGGAGTTCAGCACTGGACACGGGCTGCGAGCAATTGACAAGACACACTGAATCTCCTTCAGAAGAGCAGATGTCTATAAAGCAGCTGTGATGCAGCCATCTATTTCTAGCAGGGACTAGAACCTGCATCTCATGGGTCCCAGTCCCATACTCCTAACCCTACACTGCACTGTCTCTTGGGTGCCTAAGCCCCAGATTTATTTGGTACCCAGCTCCATCCCTGCACTATCCCCAGTCTGATGGGCCAAACAGTTATAGGACTGGGAGAACCTGGTCCCCGTGCGCCATGCTTTGGCAATCTCAAGGCTACATTACTGGGATGCGCTTACTGCTGGCACTGCATGCCACGGCCAGACCGGGAACAGGAATGACTTATTGCTAGCATATACTGAAGGAACAGCCGCTCTCTCCCCCTCCCAAGCAGATCTGCCCCCTTTTCTCGGCAGGCTCTGCTATTACAATTTCTGTGTAATCTCTGCGGCCGGACTATTTCCCATTTGCACCTGTATCTACTGCCTTCCAGTTAGGATTTTGTTCTTTTTTTACTATTTATTGAACTGTAAAAAGATTCCTGAGAAGTAACGACTCCCTGGAGAAGAGCCTGATGCTGGGAACGACTGACAGCAAAAGGAGAAGGGGACGGCAGAGGTTGGGGGGGCTCGACGGGGTCACTGGGGTGGTGGGTGTGGGCTTGGGTGGACTCCGGGGGATGTTGGCAGACAGGAGAGCCTGGAGGAATGTTGTCCATGGGGTGGCGATGGGTCGGACGCGACTTCGCAACTAAACAACAACAACAAAGATTCCAGATTTAGCACTGTGTGTTCCCCAGTGGTATTACTGACATCTAGAGAGCCTTGCAAGAACTCGACTGCTATACCGATGCAGAGTTCCTGCAACAGCTCCTCCGCCAACTTAAGACTTAAAACCCAGCTGGAGGATTGATTGGTCTGTTTCTTTAAACCTGGACTAAAGCTGTCCCTCTATCTTCATTATTCTGTTTTGCTCCCATCTTGCACCAACCAGCCTCCCTCGCCCAGAGACAAGCAACAAATGAGGAATGCAAAGAATAGAAATGGAATGCTCAGTGTTTGCATGTGTGCACATTTATTTATTTATTTATTTATTTATTTATTTATTTATTTATTTATTTATTAAAACATTTTTATGCCGCCCCATTCGCCGAAGCCTCGGGGCGGCTCACAACATAATGTGCATGCAGCTCGCAGGGGGCTTCTGAGGGAAGACTTCTGTGCATGAACGGGCAGAATTATTCAGTGTTGGCTCATGGAACTGGGCCAACCCTGTGTTGTTGCGTGCGTGCATGCGTGCGTGCGTGTGTGTGAATTCTGTGTTGTGTCTGTGTTTTTGCAGCCCCCTCCAGGTAGCTCAAAGAAATGGAACACTGGGGCAAATGCTCTTTTAGGAATTCAGGTATTACTTCTTATGTTAGCTTACCTAGATGCCATAAAAGATTGTCTTGTAAAAGCTCCATGCAAATAAAGATGGGTGGGTGTAAATGACAGGTGCAATTATTTTTCACTTCTGGGTGTTGCACAGGATCGCTTTGCCCAGTCCAGAGGATCACAGCATGCAGTTAACCTGAAATTGAAAGGTTTGCATCAAACCCCTGCTAAATAAAGCAAACAAGCCAGAAGCAGAAGTCACGGCACTGAAGAAAGCTGGTGCACGGCTGGCTTTTTCACCTCCTAAAAATAGCAGCTATGGAGTCATGTACAAATGGGATGCAGCTTCGTTCCTTTTTGTCTGGCAATTCACAGGAACAGAGAAATAAAAAGCCTTTTCTATTTGCAGCAAGTTCACGCGTGGCATATTAATGTACCCCCTTTCCCAGTTTGACCCGGAGCAGAACCGCCTCTTGCACCGGCTTGGGTGGGAGAGTGCACCAAACATGAACTGAGCTAACATCAGCCAAGTCTCAGCCATGCACAGATGGTTCTGGTGGTGCCAATTATAACTGCAAGGAGGAAAAGCACGGCAGGTCTGGGGATCTGTTGAGCAAAATGCTGTCAGGCAGGATCATCTCGTGTGCCTAGACCTTCTGCTCGTCTCTCTGTTGCCGTCCCGAGATCATTTCTTTTATTGACGCAATCCGTTGGCCTGGCTCCACTTGCCGATGCCCCATCCTTTGCTCCTTCCAGGATCCCTTAGGCCCCTTGCCAATCTCTGCTGTGGCTTCTGGCCTTTGGAATCTGTTCAGGGGCACTTTTATTTTCCCCTGTGCTGCTATTAGCTCTATCCCTCGGCTAATTGCTTGCTTTGATCTCTTCGGTAAATTATGCAAGGTTTGTTTGCCATTCAATCTCCACTGATTGTGTGGTAGGAACACCGGATTGTTTACAATGGATATCATGTGAGCCCTCTCCCAAGGGTACATTTGGACATTGCACTGAGATCTTGGGTAACATAGCCAGTCGATAATACCTGCTTATCTCTTTTCTCTAGTCCGTAATATGTTTATTGTTTTACTTCTTTAAGATCATGACCTTTGAATTAAGACTCAAAGAGGTTATAATAATGTCAGCAGGAATGGCTTCTTGGATCTCATAAGAGCTGCTCTTGGTTTTGTTCTATCCACTAGATCTTCTGTTTTATTGTCGTGTGATTTATTCCTTTCAGTGCATCTTAATTCTCCTAATGTCCTGAGTTGATGAAGGAGTGGAGCAAGGTTTTAAGCAAAATATCAACTCCAGTGGGCCTTTCCAAATGCCCCAGTATGCCAGATTCTGATGTCAAGCCTGACCTGTCTTAGTAGCTCATCAAGCTTAACTGGTCATAAAGATATTAAGCTGGCCGTTCTGTAGCCACCCTCCCCAGATGCGCTTCTCCCTCATGACCAAAACACACCAGCCATTTTCATGGAGCCTGCGATTTATGGATAGGAAAATTCCAGGCAACACACTGCTATTTCGAGGACTGCTGTTCTTTATCCAGCCAAGTTGCATTTTTCTCTGAGTCAGTCACACGTCCAAATTAGCGAATTAGTTGAATTAGGCCTCAGCCATGAGAAGAGCGTCAAAGTGGTGTATGGCTCATTCTCACCCCACCAGTGTGGGATGAAGGCTGCTTCTTGATGCATCACCGAGGTGTATAAATGTGGGGAAGCGATAAAACCACAGGCTGATGTCACAGCAGAAGGGCTGGTCCCACCACTGGGTAGAGCGAACCAGCCACTTCAGCAGCCCTGTCCCAGGGCCAGTGTTAACATAAGTGCCGACTGCCAGGCCAGTCCGCTTCCATCTGTACAATGGGGACGGGCGGCCATCTTGTCTTTCTCTCGGGCAACAACATTCCTGGGCCAGTCCTGCCACTCTGTGGTGAGGTTTGGTTCTTTCCACATCAAAAACAACGTTTTGTTTTCAACACAATTCCCTCATCAAACCAATCGTCTCATGGCAGGGGGAAGGGGCTACACATGAAATGCAATGTGCTCGGTGCATGATTACTGACAACATGGGGAAAGCAAATTCTTCCCTCTTCATGCCTTCTCTGCAAGGAAGGGGCCGTCCCCCCACCCTCCAATGCCGTTGCAAGCCCATGACCACAGGTAGGACTGAGCTGGCCTCCTACCTGGATTAGGTAGTCCCTTCATCCCCCACCCACCAGATATTTCACTTAACAGGGCCTGAGGCAGCCATGTTCTTGGACTTGCCCAGGCCAGGAGCACCTCACACACCCGGAACCTTCTGCCCACATCTCTGCTGCTGTCCTACTCTCCACCGTGCCTTTTGGACCACCCACTCCGGTTCTTGCCCTTTCTAGGTGTCTCGGCACCCCTTGCTGGCCACCGGCATCTGTTTAGGAGCACTTCTATTGTCCCCTGTGCTGCTGACCATTCAGGCCCTCAGCAGATGGCTTCCCATCTGTTCTGCACAGGTAACCCAACCTGTCCAGGTGAGCCATTCAGAAGCCTCCCGCTGCTTGCTTCCTGGCAGCCTCTCTCCACAAGCCCTCATCTCTGAGCCAGAATCTCTTCTGCTTTTAGACCCTGGCTTGGGAGAAAAGGGACTTAAGGTTGCTTCCTGGGAGGTGAGCCTTGGGCAAGTGGTATGAAGAAGCAGCAGGACAGGATGCCTCCACCAGAACACCTCACACCACCCCTTTGCAGCCGGGGCACACCTGCAGCTGCCTTCCTGCCAAAACAGGAAAAAAATAAGAATGTGATGGACAGAAAGCCACTTCGTCCAAAGCCAGTACTGGAAAAGGATTGTCTCTATACCTTTTCTAAAGGGAGGGAAGTGTGGCCCAACCATAGGAGAAAGCCCTTTCAGGACAGCCTGCAACAGGGAACAACTGGACAGCCTCATGAGGAGACAGGAGGTCCCTTAAACAGCCAGTGCCTGAGCCTCGAAGGTCAAGACAACTGCATTCTTCCAATGGGGCTGCCTTTGAAAGCATCCCAGAAACTTCAGCGGGGCCTACGTGGAGTAATGAGACCATCAACGGTGCCTGGCTAATGCAACCACATTGCACCAATACTTTTCTGTCTGCACGAGCTGTCGGTCACTGCTTGTGCCCTGTTCAGAGTTAATATTTAAAGCCCTGAACCGCTTGGGGCCAGGTGGCCTGACAGCTCAGCACCATTCAGAGCTGCCCAGGTCCTGTGAGCCAATTCCGCTCTCATTCTCCAGCAAAGGAAGTGAGGTGGGTGGCGAAAAACAGGCCCTTCTGTGGCACCCAAATTGTGAAGCGGGATTCCCAGTGAAGCTTACTTGGGGCCTGTAATGTGCTCTTTCTGGCACCAAATGAAGACTTTATTTTCCCAGGCATTTTAGTATTTCGGTTTCCATTGTTTTAATTCTGTTATTGTATTTTAACCTTTTGCAGTTCTGCAAGATTTTGTGTCAGGTTTTATTTGTTCTGTGTTCTGTAATTGTATATTTGGAACATAGGACATTGCATTTTATCATGCTGTATGTTAGGCTTGTCACCGTTGTGAGCTATCCAGGGAGCTTCAGCTATTGGCCAAAATAGAAATGTAAAAAAACGAAGCAATGGAAACAAGCAGCATTTTGACTTAAGCCTAGATAGCAGATGACCACCACAACAGGTCTTTCAAGACAGATGTAATAGGGTCCAATACTGCCATCACATTTTGCACCAACTAAAACTTCTGGGTGGTCTTGAGGACTAGCACCATGCAAAGCAGATTGCAGTCATCTAAATGTGATGTAACCCAGGCACAAATGGCTACTACCAATTCAGATGGAAGGTTTGCAGTTGGCACACCAAGAATACCTGTACAGCCTGAAGTACTACCAATACATCATGTCTAATATAAGTCCAAGTTTTGCATTAAGCAGAAACTGGCTTGTTGCAAGTGCAGTTCCCTGGAAACAAAAACGACAAAACTGAAGCTGTCCTACTTCAGGTGCATCGCGAGAAGGCAAGACTCCCTGGAGAAGACAATCGGGCCAGAGAATCATCATGCCTGGGAAAATCAAAGCTAGATGAAGAAAAAGAATGAGATGGATCAGCTCCGTAAAGGAAGACCCAGCCTGGAGTTTGCAAGAGCTGAGATGGACTGTCAAGGGCCGGACATTTTAGAGTCTTTCATTCATAGGGTTGCCATTAAGTTGGAGACAACCTGATGGCACTTGATAACAAATAATCGCAATGGTACACACACACACTACGGTCACCTGAAGAACAGAGTAGCAATAATTTTTGCAGTCTGGATGCTTATCAACGCTGACCCATAGCCCGGCCTCCAAATACAGACCAAAACGTCAAGTGACTGTGTTGATTGGTATCAACAAACCAGTTCTAGCCGCTTCCATCAGCAGGAGCTGGTCTTTCACAAAGTTTAATTGCCTGTTCAGGAGCAAGACGCTCCCCGCTGCAACTACTTTGCTATACAACAGGGAGCAATGTGCTGCGGGGAAAATGCATTTCCTTTCACCCCTCCAGCCTCTGTGAAGATTGCAACTAAGCTCGGAAAGAACGGGAAACGCTGGTGCGCACAGACGTTTTTTCTAATGCTAACCCCTTATTCTACATGAATTTCTTGCTGCTTGCGATGAACCCTCTCCTAACCCTAGATTCCTCCCCTTCAAACCAAGCAGCATCTCATTTTTATTAACTGCCCCTAGCGAGCATCAACTTTGCATTGTCCCCAATCCACATCTAAAACCCTCTTACATTTCTAGGTGTGTTTGGGGTTTTTGGAGGGGCGGGGCTGGATTGCCAGTGAGCGATGGCTGGTGCAGAACAGTAGATGCAAGCCAAGCACACAACCAAGCTGCAATTTGCATTATCTCCTATAAATTGATACATACACCCCAGTGCTCCGCACTAACGAACAATGTTTTCTCCAAAAGGCTCACTGGAACAACTCATGGATATTAGAGACATTCTGGCTGGAGCTGCAGATAACTCATTAATATAAATGGATATAATATATTCTAGGCTAAGGGGTCATTTCGTATGATACTCTGCTAAGACAATAGCTGGGCAGTGGGTAAAACTACATATTAGCTTTCTGTGCTGAAATTCGTAAGGTCGGACCATGAAGAGTGAAAACCGATTTTGAGCCTGGGGAAAGTATGAGGCCAATGAAAGGCAGCTTGACAAGATGTACCCCAGGACAATATTGGATCCAGCAACTCGGCTCACAGAAAAGCCATTATCATCGTGTACAGTAATTCCCCCTTCTTTGACCTTTCGTGTCCTTCCGGTGAGTCACTTTTCATTTCTGTAAACAGCATCCTGGGTTATTGCACCTTGGAGCAGCTGTTCAGCACAGCAGACGATTAAAAAGAGAACCAAAATGGACCTTGGAGAACCAAAAACCTTCAAAGGCTTATACAAGCGATAAAACATCTTGGTGTCGTGAATTCTGGAGTTTGCAGAAGCTCTGTAGTTCTTGAGCAGCGAGGCAGGAAGGAAGCAGGAGCCAAATCCGTGAAGCCGGGAGGCACCCATGCACAACCTCATGCAACATCCTGCCCATGAACGGCATAATGAATGCCAGTACCAAGGGCAGGCATGGCTTGCTGACAGTCCATATCCCTGCAGAGGGCCCTAACAAGACCTCCTCCTCTTCACCAGGCCAGCCTTTGTTTGCCTGCCTTGGTTTGGCCCAGCCAGCTGAGCTGAGAGGGACCCAGGGATGCTGCATGGAGGGGTGGCAAAGGAGGCCACCATCCCTCCAGCTGAAAAGGTGCTGGTGCCTCGTCCCTGAGAGCCCCGGTCTCACTACACCCCAGTGTCAGCACATGTTCATTCAGCCTGCAGAACATCTCAGAAGGAGTGAAGGTGAGCACCAGAAACAACAAGAATCAAGATGCTTCCATAGCATCTTCCGGTCTGAGATGAGAAATATGTGCACAGAGCTACATTTCACAGGGATACGACCCCAGCAGTGTCCATTTAGCAGGGGTGCTAATTTAGCACCCCATCCGGCTGCTCTGTTCCCTCCAATCTTAGGTGCTATCCTCACATCACTGATGGAGAAATGAGTCTTCCTAGCATTTTTACTTTGCTCCCTTGCTTCTTACTCTCGGTGAGCAATCAATTTGCCCAGTGTAGATGGTCGCTGCTTATGAATTGCGACCACCAGCTTCTGGTAGAAAAGAGTCCCGTTAGAATGGTTGGGGGTGCAGATAAATGAAGTTGCCTGCATTGCTTGGCTCTGCCTGGGAGCCATGATCACATTCATAATGCGCTCGCCCTCTTCAGAATGTACCACTTCACCGCCACACGTCTGAGGGAGCAAATGCCTCTAGGGCAGAGTGACTCTGAGAAGTCAGGTGTCAGGAGCCGAGGTTCCTCCTTCACACATTCAAAAGCGACAGACCGTTCTTCTGGCAAAGATTCTGTGTTGCCCGAAAGCAAAAAAACACCCAGAATGAAGCTCTGAGCATGCATGGAGTAGTTTGTTGAACCCACTCTGGTGTTCACTTCCAAGGGCCCTTCATCATATGAGCACACCTGGGCCACATCCCTCCAGGACAGGCCTTTCAAAAGCGAGCACTCCTCATTTCTGCATGCCAATCCTCTAATTGGGCCACCCTCCTCTGCCAGTGAAGCTTCATGGGTCAAGAGCCATGCTCACCTCACTGAAGCTCCCCTTTTCCAAGTCCCCTCCCACGAGCTGTGCATCTTCATTGTTCCCAGGGACCTCCTGTCCACCTGGGGAGCCTGGCCTTGAGAGAAGCATCTCTGCTTCTCCCATCTCAGCCTCCCTTTGGTCCACATTCCAGCCTCCCTTCCCCAGCTCTGCTTCATATTCTGATTTTGATTCCTCTGCAGTCCAGCCAGCAGTCCTGGAGAACAAGCACCCAAAGCAACCTCCTTCTCACTCCCAACACCTAGGCAGCATCTAGGGGACCATACCCATCCTTCAGATTCCCCGATCCAAGGTCAGAAAAAAGCTCAGATCTTGGCACTGGTGGATCTGCACTCAGTCCCTTTTCTCCCTACCAAGCAGCTGACATGGAGAGAGTCATGTTGGCTGCAAGGTTACAGAAGCGACCTTGGAGGAGGAGTGGAAAGGCTGTTCCAGGGGAGAGGAGGAGGCTGAGGCAGGTGGCTGAGACATATCGTGGTGGCATTCCAGCCTCTTTCCCTCCCCATCTGAAACTCCACAGCCAGATGGGTGAAATTGGCCCTCCAGTTGATTTGAAGCACGGGAGAAGTGGGGAAGCAAAGATCGCCTCTGCACCCATCCAGTCCTGCAGAGGATGCTCATGATGCTCAGAGTTCGGAAATTTAAGGACATCCCTACTGCATTGTACCCTAAGCCCCTTCTAAGAAGTAGTGGCAGGAAGCACACACTGCAGAGTTACTCTGCTATCCAGACAGCCCAAGAAAGCATGATGGTGCAAACGTGTCTGCAAACGGGGCTTTCTTATATCTAAGAGTAAAAACTTGCATCACGAATATCGACCAGCCGAGACTAGGAAGGCAACCAGATATTGTGCTGTAAGAGCTCTGTTGCTTCTTCACATTCTTAAATTAGATGATCATCTTTGCTAAGGCTCCGTTGGTCCCAGAGGATGTGAGGTGATGGAATTATGTTGCTTAATTAGATGAAGGGGCTCCACTGTTTACTGAATACAAGCTCGCCTCTAAAACATGAACTAAATCCAGTTTGCATTCTGGAACAACAGATGCATGTCAAGGTGCCAGTGAAAATGTCCAGTCACACAGGCTAGCCATCCTCGGAGACAGAGAGGAGGGGAAAGAGGCAGGCAAACTGGAAGGGGTTCAGAGGAGGGCAACAAGGATGATCCAGGGACTGGAAGTGAATCCTGGTGAGGAGAGATGGAAAGAGCTGGGCGTGCTTAGCTTGCGAAGAGAGGAGGAAGGATAGCAGCTCTTCTCAATCACCACAGGGAGCAGGACACAGAAGAACGGGCTCAAGTTACAGGAAGGCAGATTCCAGCTAGATTTCAGGAAAAATGTCCTGGCTGTAGAGCAGGATGATGAGGGAGCCCATGACCTAGGGGGGTTGCAGACTCCCCCACCCCGAGGGCATCAGGATGCAGCTGGAGAGGCATCTGAGAGGGACGCTTTAGCTGGGAGCCTCCACTGAGAAGAGGGTTGGACCCGATGGCCTTCTGACCCTTCTACCTCCACTGTTCTGTGATCCCATGATGCCACACCCCAACCCCCCGTTCTGTTAAATAGGTGTCTTGCCCTTCTTTTCGGACTTTTGCTGCTAAATGCCACTCCAGAATCCATTTTCCCAGTCTGAGATGAAATGAAGTACACGAACGGCCCTGCTCCATGCTGGGAACCCCGCCCTCGTTCCCCAAGTTGAGGAGAGCCCCTCTGGATCAGGCCCAGGCTCCACCCAGGCCAGCATTGTGTTCACACAGGGGGCAGCCAGCTGCTCCAATAACCAGGCAACCTCCCACCCATGTTCCACAACAACTGGTGTGCAACAGCCTCCGACATAAGATCAGTACGCAGCCATCAGGACTAGTACCCCTGCTAGCCGCCTCCTCCATTGATTTGACCAATTCCCTTTTAAAACCATCCAAACTGGCGGCCATCCCTACACCTTGCGGGAGTGAATCCTACTGTTTAACTATGCATTATTTTAAAAAATCCTTCCTTTATTCTGTCTGGAATCTCCCCTCATCACTTCCGTGGGAATGACATTTCTGGGAATTAGTATTATAAGAAAGCGGGGGAAAGTACTATTTTTCCCCACTCCCTGGATCCTTCAGTTTACCTCCACCACCTTCTCTGTTCCCTTGCCTTTTTCTACATGAAACAGCCTGGACGTGGTAACCTTCCTTCTCAGGTGAGTTGCTGCAGGACAGCGATCCTTCCCTGCCTTTGTTCAGCATGGCAGCATCCTTTTCTGATGCCTGACCAGAACGGTACGCACTGCTCCACGGGTGATTACACCCTAGGAGTGTGTAAAGGGAGTATGATATTGGCATTATAGCCAGCAACTTGCTTACATTAAAGTGCTAACCTCTTTTTCTTTGCTTGAGTCGAGTTTTCAGACTGTTCTAGTAATTGTGGACAGCTGATTTAGGACAGTACCAGCTTTCTAACTGTTGGAGGAATCCTGAGATCATAAGGTGAAAGGTGCACCAAGAGCAATTTGCAACAAAGTCAAATGAAAGTCTCTGAATTTGACCTGCAGATCACAGTGCCCTGCCTTAAACTGCATGAATTCCTCAAACCTGTAGCCCCATCCCCCCACCCCCTTTAGAGGATGTTTGTGCAGATTCTTGGATGCAATTAATGGGTGGACAATGGAATAAAAACCGCCTGACAATCTGCAAAGCTGAGATGGAATACATTTTAACCAAGTCTCTCTACTACACGAATTAAGCCCCATTGAATTGAATTTGGCTTCCTTCTGCATAAGGCAGTAAAGTATTACAGCTAAATTGGCTTAAAGGAAAGATGTTTTGAAATATTTTGTCTTTAGCAGGAGTTTAGCCTAGTTGGCCTTCGGGATCCTTTCCAACTCATTCTGCATGGAGGATATCAGTTTCCAGTTGTGTACTAAGAGCATGCAATAGCAGCGTTGTTAGCATGTTGGCTTCAGCTGCACGGATTCTCCATGCCTGCTCCAGTGAACAGACGCATCTGGGACTTCTGTCCACCACTCTGCCATCCCACCTCAAGGCAAAACTGACCGCCATTCCTTAAAAGCTGTAATTTCCAAGCATTTGGGGGCTTGAATGAAGAAGGCAAGTCTCTAACACATGTTAACCCCAGAGGGTTTTGCTGTCTTGAATATTCCTGTGGATGAGCAAGACTGTTGGAGATTTGGACACACAAATGAAGAAATACAGGGTCGCAACACCTTTATTCCATCATGAGCAATACCTGAAGTTTCTTGGTTTTCACTTTCACATTGCAATTAAAACTTCCATGCAAATGATTTAGTCATATGGGCAGAGGCGTCATTTGCATATCATGGGTGAGGAAACCAGGCAGTGGGGGTGTGGAGAGCTTTCATGCTCCTTGCTCAAGAGCGTATTCCCAGCTTCAAGGGTTGGCTCTTGAAGCCAGAGCAGAAGTTAGCCTAAGGCAGAAGTGGAAGTTACCCAGCCAACAGCAAGAATGGAGAATCGTTATTTGTTTTTCGGCGCCAGGCTAAGACCTTTTTATTTAAACAATATTTTACCAATTTTTAAAATCATCTATAGGTTTTCATTTGCTGCCAGGGTGAATCTGGATTTTATTTGCACATTTGTAGTATGTTTATTTATTGTATGTAAGCCGTCCCGAGGCTCATGCGATGGGACGGCATACAAAAATTCTAAATAAATGAAGTTCAGAAGCACTCCGTGGAATTACCTGGCAGCACCCAAGGGCAAACGAAGAAGTTCTAGACTGCGTCTCACCAAAAATACCACTGGAAGGCAAGATCACCAAACCAAGACTGTCATACTTTGGCCATGACATGAGAGCTGACTCACTTGAGAAGTCAATCATGCTGGGAGTGAACAGTGGGAAAAGGAAAGGGGGCTGCCCCAGCACCTGTTGGCTGGACACCAGAAAGAAAGACACTGGGATGGATATGGGGGTCTTGAAGGAAGCAGCACGAGACATGGAGAGCAAGAGCGTGGCCAGGGTTGGACAGGACTGAGTGGTTGAAGTCGCTGCCTGAGGAAAGGCTTAGCTCAAGGCAGAGCTGGACAACCCTCCAGGACAGCCTCTGGGCATCCAAAGTGGCCTCATTAGGCTCTTGGCTTTCCCCTTCTTGCATGGCTAGGGCCAGGAAATACGCACAGTAGCTGAACAGAAAGAGAAAGCAGAAAGCAGCAAACAGAAAGAGAAAGAGATACATTGGAAGTCCCACTGCTTTCTCCCAAAGGAACCTTCATTTGGTGAAAGGATAAATGTTGTTAGAAGCCTGTAAGTGCTCACACCCTCAGAGATTTGCAATTCTTTTGGCTCAGCCCGGAGGAAAATAATCTGGGTTTAAAGCAAAGCAGTGGGACCGAGGCAAAAACAGGTGAGCCACCCCCTTTCTCTCCTCCTCCGCCTCCTCCCTTCCCATCCAGCAGACCTCTCACCATAGGTCTCAACTGAGTGCCTGCAGGCGGCTTTCAAAGCTAGGCCAAGGGCCCTCCGATCACAGGTTACTCACCTTTGAGCTAGAAAGCGTCACTCTGAGCTCTGGGCGATGAACAGCATTTGTCCACACCTAGAACACCAGGTCCGGGGGCTATTGAGGCGAGTGGAACACTTGTCAAGACTTAGTAGGGCCAGGGGTGAAGGCAAGGGTCAGATACCTGGCAAGGATGGCAGGCCCACAGGTGACAGCAACTTTGGGGACAGGTTGGAGTCAGCCAAGACACACACAAAGATGTGGCTGGACTGGGGGCAGAAACTGGATCAAGACCACCAAGCTTGGTGTTCCCAAAGGGAAGCTGGCCAGGGCTGAGCAGTGGTTTATAGAGCCTCCAGCTGGTCTGCATGATTGCCCCAGTCCTGATCCTGCAAGCACTTACAGTACTGAGGCCAATTCTGCAAGTACTTGTAAGGAGGACCAGGCTGCCTACTTTATTAGGGGAAGCACCATGGCTCTGCAAAACCTGCTGGCCACTTTAGGTCCTGGTGCCTCCTAGAAGTTGCATTTATCCATTCTTCTCTCTCCTTCATATATTTTTCCTCTCGCCTCATTCTTTTCCCCTCCTCCCCCAGTTCTCAACTGCATTACACAGCCAACATTCAGACTGTAAGCTTCAAGGGGGCAGGGTCTTGTTTCCCCCCTCCTTTTTATTTTTGCTTGCTCTGAAATGCTGATATTAGAAGGCAGAGAGAAGATCTGCTACATGTAATGGGACCAACTCTTAGTCTCACCCCCTGTCTTTAAAATAGGAAGATCAATACCCTGCATGGGAGGGTTCTTGTAAGAATGAGCAAGATACGGACTGCAAGACATGAAATGTGAAAAATGAATGGTTAAGCACAATTTCTGCTCTGCCTTGTAACTTCTCAGGGGGTATCTTTCTTTTCTTTGGGTGCCATCCAATGCTTTGGTTTTCCTTTCCTTGTTCTCAGAGGAAGCTTCTTCTAAGTCCTTCTTACACCAAACTCTGAGCAAAGAATTCGAGAGATGTACCCCAGTCAGTGCTGCTCAAACAGACTTCTACTGACTCAGTACTCCGTGTGGCCACTGTTCCCCATGCTTCATTTGCTTTTTCTTTAATTTAATTAATTTAATTTAAGAACACATTTATATTCTGTCCTTTCTGACAAATGGCTCAGGACAGCTTACAATGATTTAAAATAAAATATAATATTACACTAATACAATAATTAAAACAGTAGATATTAAGCCAACATAAAACAGCACTTCATAAAACTAAAGAAAGGAAAGAAAGGAAGAAAAAGAAAAGAAAATGTGACTGCAACTTTAAGTGCTGTGTGTACATTTATTCAATTCACAGCTGGGGAACCTCTTTCACCCCAAAGGCCAAGTTCAGTTTCAGAGGGGGCAATATTCCCCCCTCTGAGAGCCAGTGTGGTGTAGTGGTTAAGAGCACGGGACTGGGACTCAGACGATCTGGGTTCAAGTCCCTGCTCAGCCATGGAGCCAACTGGGTGACTTTGGGCCAGTCACAGACTCTCAGCCCAACCTACCTCACAGAGTTGTTGTTGTGGGGATAAGATGGAGGAGGAGAATGATGTAAGCTGCCTTGAGCTCTTTGTAGGAAAAGGCAGGAGAGAAATCGAAAATAAAAAATAAATATTCCAAAAGAGCATGAAGCCAAAGACAAAGCACCTTGTGCCAAAATTACTCCCTCCAGGATACCTGAGAGTACCTGCTCCTCTACCAACCTGCCTGGTCACTGAGGTCCTCAGATGGCATGTTCTTGGCAGTTCCATATGACCTGGTTGGAGCCCACCAAGAGACGGACCGTCAGTGCGGTGGCCTTTCTCTGGAATTCACTCCCTCTGGAAGCTGCCAGTCTTCTCTGGGTAAACCTCGGCATAGTCTGTGACGACACCAAGGCACAGGGTCAGACTGATTCAGGAAGCAGCAAATCCATTCCTCACCGCTGTTGTACCAGAAGAGCTGGGGATGCAAAAGCACTTCCTAGCTACAAACCGGATCCTTGGGAGCAAAGCTGAAATAGCAGTTTTATTAGCTAAGATCCCAAACTGAGCTGACAGTGCCAAGACTGGCCATGGAGCCAACTGGGGGACTTTGGGCCAGCCACAGACAATCCGTCCAGCCTACCTCACAGGGCTGCTGTTGTGGGAAGACTGAAAGTGGGAGCAGGAGAATGACGTAAGCTGCTTTGAGTTCCTTGAGTTCTTTAAACAAGGGAAAAGATGAGACAGACATCTAATAGAAAAACAAAGACTTTTCTTTTAAATAGTCACTCGCAGCTAGTTCAGACTGGTGGGGAGTTTTGTTCTTATCTGCATGTACAGTGAGTAAGTCCTGACATAAAATTTCTGAAACTGTGGGGCTTGTTTGGGAGGCCCCCTCCCTGCAGAGGTATCTGCCTTTCTCCAGGTGTGATGTCTTTGGCAGGCAGGCAGGGGAGGTGGGGGGCAGAGCCTACAGATTTGCAGCAAAAGCCAGATGTGGGTAACTCAAAGTGGACCCTCCTCAGGGCACATTCTTTTCATACACCTTAGGACAGTTTTGCAACAGGGTTTTTTTCTAGTACTTTTTAAGGCCAGAGAAAAGAAAAGAAAAACAAGTGACCAGCTTGAAACATGCGTGCTATTTCTATCTTAAGCAAAGCACAATATTTTGCTTGAAGAACCTGCTGCCTCCAGCGCAACTGAATGATTTGCAAATGTACTTCCATCTCGCTTGTCTTTTGCTTGATCTTGCTGACTTGTTCTTTCCATTTGAATCTTGATCTTTAGACCCTGTGAGTAGTCCCACCAAAAATACAGGTGATGTAGCCAAGCAAGAGCTTGAAAATGAACTATAGGAGCTGGACCAATCAGCAGATGTCTCTTTCTAACATTCCAGATCCAAGTTCAGGCGAGGGAAGGAATGGTTGCCACTGAAGTACCAAAAATGTTGGCCTCTGGCTGAACCATGGAGCAGCCTGTACCACAGAAAAGTATTATAAGAACCCCATGACTCCTGAACTATTGGAGCATCAGGTTGACTTAAGATGCTTGACAGAAGCATGTGTGGCTGAACCCTCAGAGGCCTTCTCCCACCTGGTACCTTCCAGGTGTGTGGGCCTACAACTCTCAGCATCCCAAGCTAGCTATATGGAGAGCATCATGCTGAGAAATGTGTAAATACCTGGATCAACAGAAAGAGGAATAAGTGCTTAACCAGAGCTTCTTTGAAGGAGAATGACAGTGCCCTTCACTTGAGTTTTTTCCTCCAGGATTTTCCTCTTTGCCTTTTTATATGTTAAAGAAATTGAAATTGTGAAAGCTTTTGTATATCTTGCCTCATCATCAATTCAAATGAAGACGGCAGCCAAGAAATTAGACAGAGACTTGGAAGGGCAGCAATCAAGGAAGTAGAAAAGATAATCAAGTGCAAGGATGTTTCACGGGAGACCAAGGCCAAGATTATATAAACATGATTGTTCTCACTACATAGCACACACTGTGTCTGGGTGTGAAAGCTGGCAGTGAGGAAAGCTGGCAGGATGAAAATGGATGCATTCGAAGCGTGGTGCTGGAGGAGCTTAGTGGATACCCTGGAGTGACAGAAAGGTGAACGTAGATCAAAGGGTGGCCTGAATCAAGTCCAGCCAGAACTTCCCCTAGAAGCGGAAATATCAAAACTGGCACTGTTGGTCTTTGGACACATCATGAGAAGGCAAGACTCACTGGAGAAGATAATCATGCTGGGGAAAGTTGAAATCAGAAGACAAGGCAGAACAAATAAGAGATGGATGGCCTCCATCGAGGAAGCCACAGCCTTGAACTTAGAAGAGCTGAGCCGGGCTGTTGGGGCAGGACATTTTGAAAGACACTCATTCATGGGGTCTTCATAAGTCAGGCATGACTTGACGGCACAGAACAGGTTGAGAAAAGCTGCCCTACAGGTATATTTCAGATGCTTCCTGAACCGTTCAGCCTTCCATTATAAAGAAGCAATGCATATGCTCCTTTCACTTGGGGGGCAGGAAGAAAAAGGTTGACCATGTTCAATCCAGCTGCTTCGTGCAAAATAAACCTTATTTTGCCTGCCAGTCCTTCACTTGCTTTTAAATGCAAGGCCCTGGAACAATGGACATGGGTGCTTGTATTTCTATTCCTTCAAGGACATCCATCTCCATACAGCTGGTTGTTTTACTGTTTTGCACTGTTTCAATGGCCCACCAGCACTCAGGACCCTGAAGGCTATTGTCAGGAAATTTCAGATAAATCCTGGTAGAAAAACATTGCTTCTATGTGTCTTTGTGTTATAAAATCAAACCTGCACTAGAGAAAGGTCTCAGAAGGCACCAGCTGGTGCCTTAAGAAGATGGCGTTCTTGGCTGGACTGAGAAGCTGCTGGAGGCTAATACTATCAGTGAGGAAATGCCTGTGCTCTCACCAGCTGCAGAAAAACTGAACCAATGGTGTCCATTTGTTTCTGAATGGACCCACCTAAGCATCTAGTCCCTCAGAGGCAAGCCCCTGCCCAGTGTGGCTGTCAAACCAGATTTCCTGGATGGTTCCTCCATCAGACACATTTGCATGTTTAAATGGACGGACCTGCTGCCCTGAACTGTCAAGAATTTGCTAGACTGACCTATCATTACAGCGGTCAGGAATGTTTTCCATACTGTTGTTACTAGTATTTCTGATCGGTTTAGAACATTATGTCATGCCTAAAGATATCAGGATGCCATTGTACTAAGATAATCTGGAAACTTCACACTCTGCATTGGTGTATGTGACTAGCAGGTTATAAAATCGTCTGTACATAGGCTGTGATTTTGTAGTTGGCCGTGGAGACCACTACCCCATAGCACACTGTCACAAGTAAGTACAGGGGTCCTGGGCAACCTCACCAATAAAAGCGCAGGGATTCGAGGCAATTCAGTCTTCCCTTCGACTCCTGGCAATTCATTCTCGCCATTAGTAAAGAGTTCTGACACCGTCCAACTGCCATAACATTTATAACTACCAGGATGGAAGCCCAGAATCCCAGCCAAATAATGCTACTCTCCTTTTCTTTCTGCACCCTCACATCACTCTTATAAAAGTAGTTCCTATGTGTTTTAGGAAATATTAGGTCAACTCTCCTCTCGCAGTCAAGTCAAGGAGAGCAGCATTCTTCTACTTGACTGCAGACTTAGCGCAAAGAGCTGAATAAGCAAGTGCATTTCATTTTCAATCAGCATCTTCCAACAACATGCAGAGTCAGGCTGCCATGGCTGCGCTGCCTTGGATGATGTTGCTGGTTTTAAGGCTGTGACCCCTGCCACTCTGTAAGAACATTTTGCCCCCTGAAAGCCTATGCCTCCGTTTCCATTGCTGCTTCGGTTCTCTCATCGCTTGCTCAAGCTTGGAACCAGTTTCTTTCCTCTGGTGTTTTCGCTGCAGTCCTTAAGCCACCTGGAATTCCTCTTGTATTTAAAAAGCCATCTCTCAGTGCTTCTGTTCTTAGATATCGCGGTCCTGGGATGCTTGATGATCTCAGGTGCTTCCAGATGGAAGCATCTTAGGGCGAGCAAGAAGGAGGCATTATGGAAATGTTGTTCTGCCTTTTCCTTCTGAGTGAACCTTCTGCAGCATGAGAAGGAAAGGGATGAAGCAGGAGGACAACACAGGGGGAGGACCGGCTGAATGGTGGTGTCTGGATGCCCCCTCCATTAAATTCTGTGAAGGAGGCACAATGGCGGCCTCTTAAAAGCCTTGCCTGGAAGCACCCCTTGCCTGTCCGGGTTGGCACAAGGTACCAGTTTATCAGTCAGAGCTGAACCACCCCTTTCAGGGCAAACTTCCCTTTGTAGCTTGGCTGTTCCGCTGTTCAGCTGATAGCCTGCAATCGTCAAGTGTGCCCAAAGCAACCTACAAGCTGCCTGGCTGGTCAACTTCCATTGAAGTTGGTGGTGCTACCTCTTGCATTTTAAAAGCAGTCACTTACCAGGGAATTGGCCAGAAAAGACGATCTCTTCAGCTGTCATGGGTGCACACCTAGGAACAACTGGATTTTTTAAATGATTCTGCTCTGCTGCAAGCATTTCTGCCCCCCCCCAACACCCCTCCACACACACACACACACACAGAAGGCTAGTTAGTGAGAGACGCTGCAAGTGCCATGTGGGCATTGGTGAAGTGGCTCTGGGGAAAAAAATCCCAAATTAGAACAGCACCACTATTGGAGCAGGAAGGGGCAGAAGAGGTGGGTTCTTCTGCCCAGGATCCTGGGGGGCCACCCAGTGGCCTGGATGTGGGGAAGGAGAGCAGCCCACAGTGAACCCAGCTTTCTGCCGTTCCCCCCACATTGTGTGGCTAGTGGGCATGCTGCTGAACTCACGCTCTGTATTTTCTCTCTTCCCACTCTCCTCTTTGCTTTCCAAATGAAATTCCCCTGGTCAAAGGTCCTGTTACCTCCTTCTAAGTGTGTTTATTCTGGGTTTCTGCTTCTTGATCTTTCCTCAGCCTTCAATTCCAATGATCACCTTGCTTTTCTTTTTTCTGTTTCTAGGTTGTCTTTATCAGGTTGCTGTTAAGTTTTCTGCATAGCTGCTTAACATTTTATGGTATCTCTTCCCTCCCTGTTTTTCCATATGGCCTTTCATAAATTTTTATTCCTCTGATTCACAATTTGAACTACTTCTATCTCATTTCCAGTTATCTCTGCCTGGTATTGCTTTTGCTCTGCTATCATATCCACTTGGATATAATCTCAACAAATCATTTCTCTTCAGTATGATAGATTCCCAGTTTTTGATGTCATGGTTCATTCTGCTTTCTACTTCCCACATTTGTTCCATTTTTATTTTCCCACTATTTTAATGTTTAACTGGTTTTAAAGAGGGTTTTATTTCCTGGAAGTTGAATGCTGTGATCTATTTTATTTTGTGTTGCTTTTATTGTAAAACCATCCCGAGATGCTTGTAGTGGACGGTATATAAAAGCTTTAAACAAACAAATAAATAAACAAAATACTTCTAAGAGTCACTTCCTCCTTTTTCCTCATTCTAAAATATTTCCTTATTCCCTGCTAATGTTGATGCTCTTTTCCCTGGTCATTCCTTATCTCTTCTCCATTCTCATTTTCTCTTAATGCTACTGCTAATTTTAGGATGCTTCCAGGTGGACAGCTAGCATTTACCGCTTCAAATCTTTCTCTGCTTGACAGATTTTTTGATGGTAAAGGAAGGGCAAAAGCAGCAGTGGAAAATTTGAAAGGTTGCAAATGGAGATTGTTTTCTGGACCCCCAAAAACGTCATGCTTGGAAGAGCAACTACATTAGAAAGGTTTTGCATGAGCGTATCCTTGATGTCGGTTCTGCTTGGCAGCTCATTCTTTTTTTCATGAAATAGCCCGCTGCCTATCTTCTGTGTCACTTTAGATGTCACCTCCATCTTTCAATCACTTAATTCACCTGCACCTTCTCAGCTGTCATCACTTCATCCAGCCATTTCCTTATGTCCTGACACATACTACCCTGTTGAGCAATATCTGCCATCTCATACATTCGTCATATTTTATTGTTCCAGCCCAACAATATTTTATTTTATTTTATTTTATTTTATTTTATTCCAGTCCAACAATATTTTATTGTTCCACATTTCCTTGCTGCTGATATGCATCCAGTCAGAATATGAAAATCCAGTCATTCCAAGGTGTGCAGCCAGCTTTCCTCAACCTGGTGCCTTCCAGAGGCTTTAGACTTCAACTCCCACTAGCCACAAGCAGGAGAACCATTGGCTGGAATGATGGAAGTTGTAGTTCACAACATCTGGAGAACACTAGCGTTGGAAGGCTGATTTGTGTCTTTGTGAGACTTGCCATTTTATCTCTGGCTGTTGCAGCTGGGTTGAACTGTTAACGTTTTTGGTTTTTAACTTCCATAGGAGACTGTGTCATGACCTTAACTCTGTAAGCTTTCTTTGTGCAGGGCCTTTTATGGCTACATTTCCCCAGTTGTAGGTGTCATGATACATCACTGTAAACCAATTAACACTGCACAGAATGTTGCCGGCCTAGCAAAAGGTGGATACTCAGAGGAGTAAAAGGAGAGGTCAAAAGCAGAAATTCAGCTGTCCTGCCCTTGCTCCAACAGCTAATGCAAGTGCCACAAACATTACAGAGCCCCCCCCCCACACACACACACACAACATATGCCCATGAAGCAATTTGAGGTGGATGCTAAGTCTGCACTGGGATAAAGTGATCCTATGGTTTTGTGTCCTTCCTCAAGAAGAAGCATTAAACAGGGAGCAATTTAAGAAGACAACCAACATTCACTTCCAAGGTTTCCTTAAAAAACATAGAAAAGATCACCTCAGTGCATGTTAAGAATGTTTCTGCCTAAGCCCTGAAATATCAGCCACAGGTTGAGAATTAGAGACAATTCTGATTGTCCTGCCTTAAAAACAAGATTGTACATAGCTGGGGGACAGAAGAGGGCAATTTAAAATATCAAAGGATTAGAACATCTTTCCCTGAAAGGAAAGGCTAAAACACTCAGGCCTTTTCATTTTGCAAGAATAAGGAAAATAAGTGGCAGCATACCTGAAGATCTAAAAAATTATGAATTAGGAAGAGAATCGAGAAAGACAAATGTTTCTCAAAATTCTAGAATCTAGGTTCACTCAATAGTACTAATCAAGGAAGATAAAGTAGGATGTGCATCTATTCAAAAGGAGCAAAGGGCCACTTTAAAAAAAAAATTATGCATTTGACCTGCTGTTTCAAAACAGTTAATAAAATAGGTTACCAAATTCCTAATTGCTGCATTATTTTTTTCATTGCTGACCTGCCAATATTTGAATTTCCAAGCTGCCAGGATCCGAGTCTTAGAGATTCTGCCCTGGAATATAGTTCTCCTGCAGGCGTGCCAGGATTAGTATTATCTGTGCATTAATATCTCACCACAGAGCCGAAACAGCTGGGAGCTAGAGAGAAAACCGCCTTGTATCAAAAATAGTTCCCAGCCTTCAGGAAACCTTTTCGTTTAAGCCACTGAAGCTAACATTTAGTTCATAAATAATAGCTGCTCATTCAGAAGTCTTTATTAATCGCTTAATGCTTTAAGGCTTGGAGAAACTGTGACAGCTTTGTCACTTCGTCAAAAGTCATTCATTACAGGGACGTTAATGCTTTCTTAGCTCAGCAAGCGAGTGAGCGTTTAGCGGCCTCGTGTGGCACAAACTCAGCATAAACACAACTGTGTGTTTGAACAGCACAATTTCTCATTTCAAGGACAAGCCTTGGCTTGAAATCCTTGAACAAGGTTTGTGGCGTTCCGCACACAACAGCTTTTTCGTTCCTGAGGCTCAGTGAAGGGAATGATCATTCCAAGGTCAATTAAATCCAGTGAATGAACCTGCAGAAAAATGAGATTTCAGAGGATGAATTTTTATAATCTGATTTGAACCCAAATAAGTAATCTCTCCTGGCCATGACTTTGATATGACTGTCATTTCCCTGCTGGCAACAGAAATAGTACTGCATCCACATACGCTCCTAAATGCTTTGTTATAACTTTTTATGAAACCAATAGAAAAGGCCCTGAAAGGTATAACTCTCTTGGATGTAGGAAGCAAGTTTACACCTGCACATAGAAATAAAAAATTATTATTCAAATGGTTCTTTTGCTGGAGGGAATGTCTTAGAAGTGTGATCAGTCACAGAAAATGGGATGCTGTAGAAATTCAGAATGCGGCAAGTTTAAGTTTAAATTCTAATTCCAGTGACACTTGAATCAAATTCTGACTGATTCAATACTATTTGGTCAACATTAAGCCTCATTGATTCATACTAAGGTAATAGCATGCTTACCACAAAATCATTTGTTATAGTCTCATCTGCCAAAACATCTGCATTTTATATGGGGGAGAGGGTCAAATTAAATCAATATAAACATTGGGCAAAACCTCCCAATGATGAGTAGAAGAATGCTTCATCCT
The DNA here is from genome assembly GCF_004798865.1 of Varanus komodoensis. Lineage (NCBI taxonomy): Eukaryota > Metazoa > Chordata > Lepidosauria > Squamata > Varanidae > Varanus > Varanus komodoensis. The sequence goes on from NW_025335568.1 coordinate 7,969,641, forward strand.
GACCATGCTATCTTTTTTTAAAGGAATTTCATTCATTTTGAAATTATGCATTTTAACATGAAGAAAATGTTAAGAAAATGCAATATTAATATACTTTACAATGTCCTAAATGGGCAATGCAATGTGCTTAACAAACTGCTCTATATAATAAACGTTTTTAATGTTTTCATCTACAGGAAGTATAGAAATGTAATAAATTATTATTATTAGAATCATGCAATATTAATGCTTTTTTCTTTGGGCTAATATGGTAGATAGCTGTGCTGATATTTGAACTCTGTTTTTCCAATACAAAATAAACTCTGTTATTTGATTTGAAAGATCCTGCTGCTTTCTTCCTCCTCTTACTCTAATTATATGTTAATTTAATTATATAAGCTGCATCCTAGACAGAGGATAAGCCGATGATCTCATGGTGGAGACTCTTTTCCCCCTTTGAAAAAATGCCTTTTTGAGCAGCTGTTAATAAAAAAAGGGTCAGCACTTTTAAATCTTCTGAGAAGACCACCTTTTAAAACATGGCGCAAAACAACTAGCTGCTTATCAGTTTCATGGGGTGCACCTGTGACCCGCCAGTGTTGCTTCATGTGCTTTTATCACCATGCTTTTAAAGATTTTATTCATCTGCTCCCCACCAAGTTTTTCCACCTAACTAAAAAGCCCCAGTTAGTACAAAGGTAAGAATTCTCCCATTAGGTCAACCCTGTTCTGTACCCTCAGCAATTCTGGAACATCCCTCTGAAAATCAAGCAACCAGAACTAGATACTGGATTGAAACGGGTCCTGTTATAGTTATTTCAAGCATCCTTACCCTGCCCTCTGCCAAAATACGGGTCCCCCACAGCAGCTTATGAACATTGTACGAAGACTGCGAGACTGAGAGCACGGTCTACCAAAACGACCCGACACAAACGGACATGGAGTTAAGGGGAAGGTGCAAAAAAGCAAACCTGGAAACTAGATCTTAGTTACAAAGTTCTTTCCAGCAGGAAAGGGCAAGCAAGCTCCCTGCAAATTGCCCTTTTGGGGCAAAGTCTGGGGAAAGGCTAGCTTCCCGGCTGCCATTGTTTGCTTCCTGGGATGCCAATGGCATAGCATCCCAGTAGCCCTTGATCCTCTGCCCCAGAGCACCTGCCTTTCAGCTCTGCAGCCCAAGGCACGAAACAGTGGAAACCACGCGTCCTCTAGCAGGCTGGGCTGAAGCGAGCAGCACCTTTCCCTGGGCTGATGCCCGGCTGGTCTCCTCCTCCTCACGGGGATGCTACTCCTGGGAGGCAGATGGGGAATCTTTGGTCCCTGGGCTGATAAAAATAACTCATGGTACGCAGTGCTATCAGCTCATTCTATGTAATTGCCTAGAACGAATCATTCACTGCATGAGGGTGCTAAGAGAGCCCTGAAGAATTCTGGGTAATGCCATGAAGTCAGGATCTATTTTCTCCCACTATGCATCACTTCTCATTTATATCAGATCCCACCTGTCACTCTGCCCGGTCAGCCGCTTAAGAGATTACGCTCTTTCAAGCTCTTAAGAAGCCATTTAGTTTGGCATAACCAAACCTGATCACCTTTTCCCAAGCAATGCTGATTATTTCTGGGCCCAACTATTTAATTCCATTATAGAATATTTCTGTCCTTCACTCCATTTTTAACACTTCTTAATGTGGTCTCCCACCCTTTAAACTCATCAGTTTTGCAGCATCTGGTGAAATATTTGTGTGTGGCATTTCCTCAAGTTTGAAGAGTTCAAAATATTAGAACGCCATGTCCACTGTATTACCTCAAGCAAATGTTGCTGAAAAAGAAACTGCTGCTTGTGCTCGTTTTATTTTTAGGCATTGTTGATACTTCCAAAATTGAAAGAATGTGCATCTCCACTTTCCCTATTTTAGCTCCATCACTTAAGGAAGATTTTAATAGGTGGAGAAATGAAAACAGTCACAAAAAGCACTCTGGGCAAACCATTAAGGAATCGCAAAGCTCCATTTTAGCAATGGACTCCCATTTTGGATGGAAAACAGCAAGGAAACCTCAAGCTGACCTTGTTCTGTGCATCTACCAGGAAAAGATTTGTATATGGAAATAGGACAGAGTGAGTAATCACCATAACAAAATTATTCTTGCATATAACAAGGCATGCAGGGCTAATCTTCAATTGAAATAACATGATGGTTCCTTTTGTTACTGGGCCACATCCTGGGTGAGGGGGCTGGTTCCACTTTTTGAGCTTTGGTTGATTTCTGTCCACTACAAAAGATATAATTGTCTCAGTGTCCTGCTTTACAAAGCCACTACGTGGAATACCTATAAATTAAAACAGCTCATTGTTAAAGTGGAATCATGTTAAAGTCATGGGTGAGCGGGGACTAGAACGGGGTTTTCCAAGTCCTAGTTCAACACTGATCACTGCATCAAATTTTGTTTGGTTAATTGTTCTTACTGCTTGGTGTAGTTAAATAACCCTTACACAACCTGTGCCCTGTGCTTTTCAAAGGATGAAGTTTGCCGCTTGCACATTCAGCTTGGGACCGCTGGGGTGAATGCAAAGAATGTCCATGGGGTTCAGGAGTAGGTATCCATCCGCATAGCTGTCATTGGGTGAGAGGGCAATTTATGCAGAGAGCAGCTGCAATGCATGCAGGAGAACGGATACCTATGGATACCGTTTGGCCAATGGCTCCAACTGCAGATCTGTTCTCAGTCTGCACCAACAGAGATACAATTGTGAAATGTACGTTGAAGCTGCGACTGCAGAGCAAATTTGGGATATTTAAAAGCATTCCGGTTTGCAGGTTTGGCATTTCTGAGCTAAAGTAAAACATAAGCTAGAAACCTGTGAAGGATTGTGACAAATGCTTGCATAGTTATTCAACCAACAAAAGCCAACCTGATCAGCACTTACACCATAGAATCATTGAATGGGGTCAACTGTATCTAAAAAAGAAGACATTACAATAAACTAAACTGATTTATATATAAGATTTATTTAACCTGTGCATTGCAAAATTCTCTGTTTTGATGTGCAAACCAAGAAATGCTAACAAACCATGGTTTATTAACCACAAATAATCCAAAAGGAGAATCCATGATTTATTGTTGGGTTATGTATTCTTATCCTTATACCATGGGTTGTGATTACCTGTGGACCCATAACCAGGATCTGATCATGGGTTGTTTTGCCAGGCTACAGAGGTAGTAGGCAAGTATGTTCAAACAACTCAGCTGCTACACATGCCAGCTGTACAGTGCTACTAAAGCCTTTTGGATACAAGAGGAAGGTTTGTTTGGTTATCTCCCAGAAACTCATAAGTATACAAATCCTGGATAAACCAAAAGTTAAATGAACCATAGGTTAGCATTATGTGCAAACCAGGTCAATGTGATGTTTCATAAGTTTAAAGTTCTGTAAAGTTTACAAAGCATGGTTATACCAGAAGTTCATTTTTTACTACTCCATGGGGATTCAACATTAAGGTGACATCCCATCAGAAGTAGTGAAAAGATTGGTATGTGAAAATTTGATGCGAGCATGTTTGCCTATTATCCTCTTCCCCAAACAGCCCCATACAGGAAAGGAACTGCTTTTTTAAAGCCTCAGAAAAATTCTAGACCTATAGGAAAAATTCAGTAATTTAGAAAAATTAATAAATATGAAGCAAGACAGAAATCCTACAGCAGGAGAATGAATGCATTGCATATAAAATTGACTACTAATGTTGCATATGACAAGTTCAGGGGCAACACACTTCAGGCTGCATCAAACAGAGGAGCTTCAAGAATTGATAAATAACCCCCATAAGAAATGTTTCATTTAAAATATTTGCATGGACAGTGAGAATCCTGCCAGGCACATTCTTACTCCCAATATTCTGTATGCAGCTTCGACTTCAGAATAAAGGGGAAAATGAGTGGCAGGATGAGTCCACACTTTCAGATCAGCAACAAATCATCACACATGGCTCATTTAAAATATTTCATCATATTTAAGAGAAAGCAAAACCATATTTTATTGTACAGAAGCAGCTAAAAATCATATCTTACAAAACTGGGTAAACATTGTCATAAAACCTTAATTGTTGTCAAATACACAGCTATTTTCAATAGCTTCCTTGCTATAAAAAGGCTTTTAAAAATTCATCACCATTACATAACTGGACTGCTTTGGACAAAATGCAAGCATAATGCAAGAACTGAGGTGAATATAGGTACTATCTCCTTATAGTGTAACCTTGCAAGCACTGAAAAAGCAACAAGGATTCCGATCCATTTGTCAGTGAGCAGGTAGTGGGTCCAAGATACTCTTCAAGATTCACAAGACATGTTCCAGAGAAGACAATGGTTTTACTGAACTATTTCAATGATGTGATGAAAAGAATGTAATGCAGTTCACCAGAACCCTCAAACTCTGTTCCGTAATCCTAGTTGATTTTATATTTTCAGCAAACAGTTAATGTAAGAAACCTTAGCACAACGTAATATTATAAAAAACAGTCCATAGCAAAAGTCAACAAAGGTTTTGAAGGGGGAACCTGTCATTGGGGACCTTAAGCAAAAGTAGAACTGGTGACACAAACGAAGGGATGTGAAAGTTGGGAATGCCCAGGTTTGGTGTGCTTTCTAGGAGGGTTATACGGTGCTCAAAAATTCTTTCACCTGAAAAGACAAAGATGCAAGTATACCGGCTGTACACTTTGTGGATAAGGTAAAACTATTTTATCACATTTCTGTACCATCAAATAGCTGAAGCTCTCAGCAAAATGGTTTCTATTTTACAAATTCTAGCTAAAATCTCCACCAGAACATAATGAAGAATGCCCCCGTCAGCCTTTCCCCAACTTCATCATTCCTAGTCAGCATGGGAAGGATAAGAGCAGCAGTCCAATACATCTGTAGGGCACCAGTTCAGGGAAGGCTGGCATGTGCCAGATGCAAAGGGATGGACCAGAGTGCAGCTCTGCATGCATGGCCCCAGAGACCCGTAAAGATGGTGGCCAAGGATTTCTGCCTGCTAGTAGAGAGCACTTGCAGTGTCACTTGCCACTTTATTTTTAAAAGATGTGAGTAAGATTTTCAGTGGATTGGCCCCAATACTTATAACCCACTTTTACATGGGGTTCCCTGTGGTCTCACATGCAAGGACTGGGAGAGGCACTGGGAGAAAGACGGCGTGTCACAAGAACTACAAGCATCAGCTGTATGGCTGCACACAGAACAACTCCAGGGAAGTTCTGATCACTTGCCCAAAGTTGGCACAAAATCCATATGCTTAACATGGTTTAGAGCAGTGCTTTTAAAAAGTGAACCCCAGCTGAACTGCATCCTCAGATCTACAGAAAAGGCTGGAAAATGAGAGAGCCACGTGGTCCCTGCTGTTGTGAGTTTCCTTCTAAGGAGAAAAACCAAGTCCCTTCACTAGCAAGAAACCTGGTCCCGATTCTCTAACATACCTAGCTGGGGGTAAGGAGAAGAAAAGAGGTGCTGCACCTCAGGCCCATGGGCCAAACCCCACCTGTGTGGTGTTCACACAGACACTAGATCCCTGGGCGCCATTCCCTGGCCAACCCAGCTACCAATTCTTTGGTGGCTTCCTGGCTTTCCCAGTATTCCACATGTTAAATACACCAGATGTTGGCTCTGGCAGTGGGAGCTTTAAACAAAACCAGGCTGGAAATTCTTGTACCCTGGTCCCAGCCCTTTTGACCGGCCTCACCCACCACTGGAATGAGGAATGGAGGAGCTTCTTTCATATTCAATGGGGCTGAAAAAATTGGCACCTCTGCTTCGTCACTGTAAGAGTAGAGCTGTCCTGCATTTTCTATGGTAAACAAGGCAAATAAAACCTTCACCTGAAGTTAGTATTTGCTGGCAGAGTTTACCTTTTCAATCATACTTTCATGCTTATCTTTGCTGCCTTTGAAGTCTTCATTTACGTCCAGCGTTAGGACAGGTACCTCCTGCAGGTATTCAAAATCCGTTCTGTAAAGAAAACTGGACATTTGAACTGGTAAACTGGAGAGGGTAAAAGAATATTTATTACAAAAATAGAGTGAGCTCTTGAGACTTACAGTACAGCCCGATGAACATGTACTTAGTACAAGTCCCTCCGTGTGCCTAGGATTGCAAGTTTTAGCTGCTGGATTTCTAGCTGCCCACACCTAGAATTCTTTCTATACATATTAGTTAGGGTCGTGAATATTCATAACAGATCTTGTAAAATTAGTTTTGATATCTATATTCTTTAGAAATTAAAAGAGTTCTGAAAGCCAGCACAGTGCTAAAAACTGAAAGCTACAAAACTTTTGGCGAATAAATGTCACCTGGCACTTGAAAATGTGGAAGCAAAGGACCCAGTGCCATCTGTTACAGTAAAGCAAAAGAGATGGTTCTTGATTTCCTTCAGTGATTTGTGTCGTATCATTAAAACACTGGCAGGCACATTCGCTGGAAACCGACCAGGAAGAGAGAATTACCGTAATGTCCTGTGCTGCAGCCAGTTTTCATGCTTATAATGAAGTTTTTCCAGATATTCTATGGGAATGTCTTGTTCTTCATCCCTTCCACGCACATAAATCCTTTCCAAGCATTTCTGAAAATAGAAGACTGAAGTAAAAATTTCAGGCGGAAATAGAATGGAGCAGTTTCAATTATGCTTAAAAAAACATGCTGCAGACAAATGTCAGTAAAGAGCCTTGTGGCACCTTAATGACTACTGTTACTTATCTTTCTGCATCAGGAAAGGCAAAAACATAACAGCATAGCAAATCCATTAACAGAGACCCAAGAGAACTGATGCTGCAATGCATTGGTCTTGAAGATGTCACAGGACTCTTGTCCATCAGCAGTTACCTCAAGGCTGCAATCTACTTACTGGGAAGTAAACTGCATCAAACTCAATGTTTACTTCTATCCTGCGCTCATACTGTATGTAATGCTTGCAACACAACTTATGATTGCATTCTTCCAAAAAATTTGTATCTTTTCCCCTTTCCTCTAAGAAGTTCAGGATGTATGTGGTCCTCTACCACCCAACCACCCTGTAAGGTAGGTTAGCTTGAGAGAGAATGACTGGCCTGAAGTAACAGTGAAATCCATGACAATTTCGTAACTTCAGCTGACCCCAGGGCACTCACTCTTCTGCGCTGCTAACTGCAATCAAGCCAAAGCAATACTTTGTCACTCTGTCACTCAGCATTTATATGGGGAACGTCAACATGTCTCTTTGTTGTATGTGGGCTCTGCACAAATAGGTTGCATAGTAAATTCTTCCCCACTACTTGATGCACAAAAGAATCCTTAGTCACGAAGATACAGGGAGGCCTGTGCCAAAGGCAAAGCACAGCCCTAACCCTACACACACACACACACACACGCAGAGGTTGCTTTGGTCTCCGGGACATAAAGATCAGGCATGGTCCTGCTACACGTACACCAGCATACAGGTGACCAAGAAATAACACAGCTCAGATTATGAATTGCCATTTATCCCCCCACTGCAGCTTCTCCTTACTAATCCAAACAACTGATCAGGATATTTATATCTACCTAATCGTGCTAAAGTGAGAAAAAGCTCGACTGTGTTTTGCAATCATCCTTTGCAATAGGATACCAAACATACCAAAGTCTGGTTCTCACATTTCAATGTTGCCTCCTCAAGTAGCACTCTCAGGGCAAGATGTTTAGAATTCACAGAGCACTGAGCACCGTGCCTTCAAGGGCACTATGCCAATGTAAAAACATGTTCTGTGCATACGCACATTTTCAGAGATATATGGGTAGAGATCATTCTGCGAGTGCAGGGATGGGTTGAACGCAGAATGAGGCTCACTGGTGGGTCACCGAATGATTCCCTGTTGCAATAAAAGCAACCAAAGGAGTCTCAACAAAGCTACAAGAAAACCTGATCTATGGTGACTCCCATATGTATGTGTATATGCTGATCATACTAGGATAGGGCTCATGAGGTGGTCACTGCTCCACCTTCTAAGCAACCATTCTGCTCCCAGGTCCATTTGTTGGATCTTGGGTTTCATGTAAAAAACCCCAAATCCCAAAGTAGATCTCAGAAGCCTGAAGTCTGCACACACCTTAACATGGCCATGGAATTTAAGTTTTATTTCTTACCTCAGGAGTAGCTCGGAGATAAACAATGCCATCTAGTTCAAGACTTGACCCAAACTGCTGATTCATCCAGTTGTGCCAGTCCTGGTAGATTGTCCACTCTGTTTCATTCATGCAGTCAGACTCGTATAAATTAGATGCAAAAATGTATCTGCACCAAAAAAAGAAGCAATTAAGTTCAGTATTATTCTGTAATCTTTCTATACGTAAAGATGCGATGCTATTCAGGTTCATGCAGGAAACAATCAGGCCTACAATTCCCAGTATGCCCCCAGCAAACTAGGGGCATTCTGGGAAATATATGCAGCTTGGTTGTTCGTTTATATAAGCTTTTATATATCATCCTTCATAACCAAGCTGGTGTTCTGAATGGTTTACACAGTTAAAAATACAACATAATGATAAAATAACAATACAATATCAATACATTTCAACAGCAATACATTTCAGTGCCTGAACCAACAAACAAAAATAAACAATAGAAAATAAAAATAAGGATAAACAAATAAATAGTTGAATAAACAAACCACAGTTGCTGAGCAGAATATATAAAAAACAAGTAGAATAATTTATTAAAATTCATCATTTAACAATTAACATACTGAGAGAGCAAAACCTCTCTCTCACTATATTTACACTTGCATAGGACTGTGCCTTAAGTTTATTAGTTGGAGAAAGACTACAGATAGAGAACTGATTATTAGAGTTGGTGACACAATTTAACAAATTAGTGCCTGTTGAACTGGAAGCTGCGGTGAGCATTGTTTGGATAGTAAATCATAAAAACTAAGCAAGCAATGTTGCAAAGTTTTCAAAGCAAGCAAGCAATCATAAAAAGCAAGCAAGCAACATTTTGAACCGGCAGATTAGAAAGGAGAGGGACAGAGAAGGGGAACTGGGGAGAGTGTTGGTAGCTCAGTGGTTAGGGAATATGTTCCCTCTCAACATTGGTCAGAGTCCAACTCACTTCTGGAGGACCCAGAAGACCCATTTACAATGGGAGGGGTACCCACAAAACAAGAAGCAATATGCCTCAATTCTATCCATGCCAGCACCTCCCCACAAGCAGGGTGTGGAGAAGGGGTAATATCCTGCCCTGTGATGGTAGAGTTGGGGGGTGGCCAAGGAGAATCTGAAGGAGTATCTCTGCTGTAAAGCATTCCTGTTTGGACTGGTGAGTGATGGATTAAACTGGTATTGCATTTCACAGAAGAATGTTATACCATAGCACTGTACATAAAAAACTAGTCATTTTTCCTCCCTCTATCTGTGTGATTATAGAAACCGAGAATAAGATAGCTGTCAATCTACAATTATGAAGGGCCAGCAAAAGGGATCAGCAAGGACATTCCCACCTGTCACTGTAAACAGATCTCTCAAAGTAGACCACCGGGTTATCAGCATCTTTGAGTTTCCCATCAAGAACTTTGAGCTGAGCCCGGATTCTGCTCAGGCAGGCGTAGGTCTGGAAAGTGAAGGACCATCTCTCTGGTTTCCCATACATCATCTGCAGTAAGTTACCACCGCTTTTTTGTGAGGCGGACAGCTCCTGTTTAACAAAAACACAACAAGGAAAATGCCCTTCGTTTAGTGACACTTCTCTTTTTGCTGGTAATAATTTCAAGATAACACATTTGTGCTATGACAAAATGTCGTAACTTCCCATCAACTGCATTTCTTCATTTGCATTTTACAGTCTGTCAAATGCACCAAAGTGATAAGGGCAATGAAACTATGAAGGCCGTACTGGGTAATCACTACCCATTTGACCATATATACAAACCTCACCTGTGCTAACAAGAAATTCAGCAGGAGTCCACCAAAAACTAAATACTGACCAAAAAGTATTAGTGAGAAGACCTCCGTAAGAGAGATTAAAATACAGTCATATGACTGAAGACAAGCAAATAAAAGTAGCAGGAACTTTGGCAGGAAAGTGACCGTGTAACGCTTGAGTTCTTGTTTTTATGGAAAACTAAACGCTGAGTGTAGTCAGATGTGTACTCTGGACTTCAGAAAAGCTGATTTTAATAAACTCACTTTTTCCTACTCATCAGGCTTACAGATTTAGGTTGGTCACCTTCAGAAGACAGAAACAAAATTCAAAATGATATATAACAGAATAAAATTTGATGACATATGTAGCATTCTTCTTTTAGAAAAGAGAGATCAAATGCACTAGTATAAGATGGGGAATTGTCAGAAGCACGTGCTAAAAAGCTCTTAGAGCTGGAGTTGAGCACAAGCTATATGAGAACATTCTTAAACTCTGCCCAGTTTTTGATAATTCCAGAAGAGACAATGGGTCCACATACATTCCATGTATTGAAGACAGTCAGCTGCCACAGAAAACTGTTTCCCAGGAAGGCAGACATCCCGCAATTGGACATGGACCCAGATCGAATCCCACGCCAGCCAGGAAGCTCGCTGGGTGTTCTTGTGCCAGGCAGTGCGTCAACAAGCACGTGCCATCTGCTGCTTTAGAGGCTATTCTGTAACAGCTGTTCCTGATGTCCAAAAGCAGTTGGCAACCTTCCTTATGGATGGAACCCAACTGTGATGCTCAGAAATAAATTCTACTGTCCCAGCTGAAACAACGTCTTATTTCACAGGAGTTCTGTTAGCATTAGAAATTCTTTAACTTGAGCAGGTGGGCAGTGTATGCTCTATCACCTGGCCACCAGCTGCAAATAATGCTATACGCAAAATCATAATAAAATATATTTAATATTAGACATTTATAAACCACTTTTTAAATAATAGCTCAAAGATTAATGTTACAGGCAATTTTTTGGACAACAGTGAAGAGGGGAGTGTATATTACAGAGGAGGATAAAAGTTCTGATCCTACGAGTAAACATTTAAAGGGCATTTAATGCGAGAAGTCTTTTAATATTTACCCTTTTGACCACTAGAGAGCAGAACTGCTATACTCCCATAAAAATAGAGAAGTCTGTTTAAAGTGGATCTTTATTTGCATTTGAAAGGTTTGAAAGTACAGGTTTGAAATTGGGCATGATGGGAAAGGAATATGAATTTTAAGTAGTGTTAAACATAAAATCATTTTTTCTGACTCTTAAACAGGCTCCTGTAGGGTTTTAGTGAAGAAATCTAGCCTACCCCTAGAGAGTTATATGGGGCATTGTTATTCAAACAAAGCAGCCTTGCACAAACAAACTTCATTTCCATATTTTTCTGCAGTTCCTTTTTTCATACGCTAAGGAAAGCAGAGCTGTTCCATTTTTAGTCTAGAAATGTACCAAGATCTGTGAGCAATCAATGCCCCTGGGATACAGTGCATTATGAATCTAAAAAGAAAGGTTATAATAATTGATCTAGTCTAAAATATGGCAGTTGCCTATGATGAAGTGGCCGAAAAAGATATATCTACACAAAAACATAAGAAAAGTCATGCTGGATCAGGCCAATGGTTGATCAAGTCAAGCACACTGTTCACACAGTGGCAAACAAGAGGTCCACAGGATCTATCAAGCAGGATGGGTACAAGAGTAAAGGAGGCGGCGCATAGCCAGCAAGGCTAAAATCTATCAATAGTCTCCTCCTCTGTGAATATGTCTGATCCCCTTTTTAAAACCATCCAAATTGGTGGCCATCACCACTTCCTGTGGCAGTGAATTCAGTCTCCAAAAATCTGTTCCATGCTCCAGTTCCTAATCCCACATACCTCACAGTCATCTTCGCAATTCTGAACATTGCACCATCTTGCTATCGGCTCTGGAACAACTTCCCACTCCTCCCTGGCTTGTTTGAGAATATTCACAAAAGTAGACTTCCCTGCAGCTGTGAAAAGAAAGGCTATACTTACTGAACAGTATGATTCCGGCTCGCTGGCAGCCCCAGAAACTGCTATGAATTAGCACAAGCTCTGCTGATTTGCCCCATTTTGGAAGGGCTACTTCAGTTGCATTAGCATTCGTTTCTGCTACTACCACAGCAACATTGGTGTTACATTTCCTGACATTCATAATGCAGTCCCATGTTTTGATTTAAAGTAAATCCCGCAAGTTGTTGGTAATACTAATACTCACAGATCCCCACAGTACTTCACAGTATTACTTCCTTCGAATTATTCGGATCATAACTGTGCAAGTTAAATTTATGCATATTTGCATATATTAAATAGTCAGCACTCACATATGCATCCTGGGAGGCAAAAGTCTTACAACAATTTCAAATTGTTCCTTGATGTTTAGAAGATGAGGTCTTTAATGAGGCAGGTCTCCTCAGACAGCCATTTACTGATCTCAACCGACTTCCTTCAAAGTAGCTGCTTCTTAGTGCAGCCCTTTGCATCCAAGAATGCTTTGCTGTTGCTGTTAGTCGCAAAGTCGTGTCCGACCCATCTCGACCCCATGGACAGCATTCCGATGCTTACAGAAAGGCAGTCTGACCAGACTCAAAAAGAAAAGAACTTTGGAGATGGACCCTTCCAGCATTTTGCTTCTTTCTCACTTTTTTCCTCAAATGTTTATTTATTTAAACAACTTACCGTATTTTTCGCTCTATAAGATGTACTTTTCCCCCCCTCAAAAGTAAGGGGAAATGTCTGTGCGTCTTATAGAGCGAATGTGTGTGTGCCCAACGCCCGGGACGCTGCCGGCCGCCTGCACCACGCGGCACCACCTGGCCGGCACACGCTCGGCGCGCCCTGCTCCGCCCCCCTCCTCCGGCGCAGGTGAGAGCTGTTAATCACAGGTCGGTGTGTGTTTTCAAATGGCAATCCGTCTTTTAATGAAGCCCATGGGGAAGTGATGGGGAATGTGCCTGCGATTATCAGGAAGCTTTCCATGGATCAGTTACCTGTTAGTTGATCAGACACATTTTTTTTAGGATCAGTGGATATTTGAACAGCATTACCTTTGTGTATGAAGTTTATTCTTCAAAGGCTACTTAGTCCGCTGTGTGTTTGATTTACCGTACAATATCTCATTTTTTGTCAGAAGTTTTTTTCTATTATTTACTAGTAGGGCAGCATGGACATTACTGGCTTTTTTAGATTTGTTATTGAATTGTCTGCAGCAGCTCTTGTATAACTGGTGTAGATTGTGGACTCCTTCAATAGTTCCACTACTGACTAAGAAGGTGATGTCAGTGATAGTGAGCAACAGAGCGTTATAAATTCTGACTCTAGTGATGATGAGTTCTATGGGTTCAACAAAAAATAGAAGAGTACTCGAACTTTAAAGTCTCTCTTTTGTTAATGACAGTGATGATGGTTCTTAATGCCACTGTTGACTGTTGTTCACTTTACAAGGTTGAAATACAGTATTACTGTATTCTGTTACAGTTTATTAAATAGTTTAGTAAACCATTTGGTTCAGAATATTTTTTTTTCTTGTTTTCCTCCTCTAAAAACTAGGTGCGTCTTATGGTCAGGTGCATCTTATAGAGCGAAAAATACAGTATATGCCGCCCCATCACATAAGCCTCAAGGCGGCTTACAATCATAAAATCCCGCATAAAATACAAAAAAAAATCAAATAAATAAAATACATAAAATAAAATAGTGGACACAGCCTGGTCAATTTAAAATCAACAAATAAACCATTAACAGTTAAAATAGCATTTAAATAAAAGGTCTTGGCCTGGCACCAAAAAACAAATATATCCTTTCTTCTGTTATTTTGGATTTTTCTGTATTTCATTTCACCTGTGTTTCCCCTTTGTTCCATTCTCTCTGGTGACTTGTTTCCATATTAGTTCCTGTTTAAGCTATTTGTTTATTTCTTTTCAGTGCCTAAAAGGTTCCTCCTCCTCCATTTTTCTGGCTACTGCTTCTCCTTTGCTTTTCTCCTGAGGCCTCTCTCTGGAACCACCAACCGTCCACACCTCAGTTCATGCAAACACTTAAACAGAATTGGATGTTTCCCCTTTTAGAACCTTTAACCATTGATCTTTGCTGTTTTGCCTTCTTTTAAGTCCTTCCTCTTTTTTTAATAGTTTGGGGTACGGTTAGAGATTGCATTGTAAATCTACAGGCAGGGTTTGTTCTTTTTAACTTAATTACTGCATAATGCCCAGTGTGTGAGGATTTTATGAATAAGAAATATGATCACCCAAGTTTCAAAATTATGAGCTCCTTCTCTGCATTTGCTTTGCAACTCTCTAGCCCCTCCTGTTTAAAATGCATCACTGCAAAAAGACTGTAATTCACTTAAATAGGAAATGCTGTTTCTGCAATGGCATTTTAAAAAAGGACAATCTTAGGCAATCGTTTCACTGGACAAGGACAAGAAAGCAAAGTTCTAAAGAACTGATCCAACAAGGATAACTATTTTAGCAATAAGAACCTATTATATATTTATAATATTGGAGGAACACTAACATTTTGTCAACAAATGCACTTTTTAATGTTTTTTAAAAACAAACACAATAAGGGGCATGCTTCCCCTTGTTATAATTCTTCATAATCCACGTCAAAGATTAACAACCTACCACTTACTTTTATACCAATAGGGAAAATCTGACAAGTGTTTCCTCACCACCACCACCTCTTCACATCTTTTCTAACTTATTAAGCAATAAATGCAAGGATTTTTCCCATGAATGGAAGAACATGAGTACATGTGTGTCAGACATATAGACAAAACTAAATTTAGACTGACTTTCCAGGTTATTTAGCTTGTTGGGTTTACTTGCCTTTTTAAAAAAGCTCCTTTGATTAAAGTTTTTAAAGTTTAAATAATTTCCAGGCGCTAGTTTTGGCAGTCTATTGCAGAGAAAACTAACAACACATTTATGCTGACATGAGCTCTTATGGCCACCATATGTACAAAAGTCAGCTTGAAACTCAACATTAAGAAAACTAAGATCATGGCATCTGGTCCTCTCACTTCCTGGCAAATAGATGGGGAAGAAATGGAGGTAGTGACAGATTTTATTTTCCTGGGCTCCAAGATCACCACAGATGGGGACTGCAGCCAAGAAATTAAAAGACGCTTGCTCCTGGGAAGGAAAGCTATGGCAAATCTAGATAGCATACTAAAAAGCAGAGACATCATCCTGCCAACAAAAGTGTGTATAGTCAAGGTTATGGTTTTCCCAGTTGCAATGTATGGCTGTGAAAGCTAGACCATAAGGGAGGCTGAGCGCCGAAGAACTGAGGCCTTTGAATTGTGGTGCTGGCGGAGACTCCTGCGAGTCCCTTGGACTGCAAGGCGATCAAACCAGTCAGTCCTAGAGGAGATCAACTCTGAAGGCCAGATCCTGAAGATGAAACTCAAATACTTTGACCACCTAATGAGAAGGAAGGACTCCCTGGAGAAGAGCCTAATGCTGGGAACAATAGAAGACAAAAGAAGAAGGGGACGGCAGAGGTTGAGGTGGCTGGATGGAGTCACTGAAGCAGTTGGTATGAGTTTAAGTGGACTCTGGGGATGGTGGAGGACAGGAAGGCCTGGAGGAGTGTTGTCCATGGGGTCGCGATGGGTTGGACACAACTTCACGACTAACAACAACAAGACCCCTTAATGTAGAAATATCAATTCACTTCAAAGTGAAACTCAGCTTTGGGAGGGTCCATACCTGAAAAGCACCAGTTAAGTAATTATAAGAAATATAGTTTTAACCATTGCATGTTTATGTAGTTATTATACTATATCCTGCCTTTTTCCTGCAAGCAGTCCAAGGTGACTTATGCAATACCCTTCTTCATTCTATGTTCACAACAACCCTGTGAGGTAGGTTAGGCTGAGAGTCAATAAGGAACCCAAAGTTACCCAGTCTGCTTCACCGGATCCTGGAGCTCCACAGCCCAAGTCTAATACTCTAACCACTGCAGCACAAGCTGGCTTCAAAAAGCTAACACCTGAACTTTGAATTGGTTCCCAACAGAGGTTTCTTGCAATTTGTTTACCCTCCACTCCTTACAGTAAGCAAGGTGACTAAAGTAAATATATTTGTCTCAATATATATTTGCCCATCTCAGTTCCCATTCTGATATTGCCTCGTCTCAGATTTTAGATCTTCAAAGGTGCAGATACAATCGATATATGCTAAAGATTATAAAGCGTGGGGTTTTTATAAGGATTTAACAGCTTTTGATCAAGTGATGCTTAAATCAGATGAGAAAATGATTCAAAGATTATAAAAAGAACAGGTTAAGGAAACCATGATAACTTTAGCACAAAATTTTGGATATAATATTGAATTAGAAAAGTGGCAAAAGCTATGGGAGAGAAATAACAACTTCGTACAAAGAAAACTTGTATAAAATGTTTTATAGATGGTATCTGTCGCCAAATAGATTAGCTAAGATGTTTCCAAATATGTCAAATGGATGTTGGAAATGTAAACATAAATTGGGTACTTTTTATCATATGTGGTGGACTTGCGATAACCTGAAAAAGTATTGGATTAAAATGCATAAATGGCTTGAGGAAATGTTACAAAAACCTTTAGCTTTTAAACCTGAAGTTTTTTATTAGGCATTATACCAGAGGACATTAGTAAACAAGAAATGTATTTGATTTTACATGTACTCACTGTGGCAAGGATTCCATTTGCTCAACACTGGAAAAGTGAAGAACTACCCACCGATGAACTTATTCTAAAAAAGATCCTAGACTGTGCAGAAATGGATAGATTGACTTTATCATTGAAGGAGAAGGAAGATACTGACTTCTATCAAACTTGGGACTCTTTTTATTACTGGCTAGAGAAACAGGACTTCGCATAGCTTTAAATATGTTTTAAGTTATCATAAATGGAAAAAGAAGGGTGTGGGGGCTGACCCAGTGGGCCCGATGTTTTTGATGATGGATGTTGTTTTTAGTTTTTTTTTGTTTTGTTTTTTAGGATTATAATTTCAAATAAGACTTATTAAAAAAAGATTTTAGATCTTCAATTTCGCACGTGATTCTTTATATGTTATATTGGTGCACCCCTAGGAACAAAGAAAGCAAAAGGAGATGACACCTTTCCTATTCATAGCAAGCACAGCTGCACCCTCCCTGTTCCATACAGGGATGAGGGAAGGCTTCACCTGTTGGGTTTCTGCCTGTCACTGCCGTGCGGAGGGGGAAAGTGTGAAATAAGACCACCTCGCTAGCGACCACCCCTCTCCCGCCCCCCAAAAAGACCCCTTCCCACTGAGAAGGCAACCCGGCCTCAGGATGAAGAGCAGCCCCTTTCCTCACCGATGTTGCCTTCCACGGCGATCTTTTTGATGCTGTTCTCGGCCCGTCTCCGTTTCGGGGAAGTTGCCATGGACACCTCCGAACAGGTAACCGGGCGAAGGCTCTCGGTGGAACGGTGGGGCCGGAAGGACAAAAGAGGACAGAGCGCACCCGACTTCGCGCGAACCTCCCCAAGATCGAGCCCCGCGCGCGCCAAGGCACGGCCCGTATTCGAAGTTGGCGCGCGGTCGCTCGGGGTTGGCTGCGCCGCGCGGTGACGTCAGCGCGAAGGCTCCTCCCCCGCTCCGTCTTTCAGACACAGTTGCTGAGGCTTGTCTACTGATGCCCCCGAGGGTCCGAAAGCCTCTGGCAGAACGCGAACTGCCGCTCTTTTGGTAAAGAGAGGGGCCGAGCCCAGCAGCGCAGGGGGCCGATGCCGGCGTCAGTGAGAAAGGGAAGGCTAAACATATGCCGAGTGATGGATGAAGGGCAGGCTGTCGAGGTACGAGTGCCTCGATCGGCGGGATGGGGTGGGGGGGTGACCGTAAAAGGGTTGCCGCGGCAACCGAGCACATTTGCAGGCCTGTATTAATTCTCCCGAAAGCTTCTCAGGAGAAGGGAGGTAAACCCAGGGCACAAAATAACAGACAAAAGGGGAACGTGCTCCGTATTCTGGCTTCTAAAAGTGTCCCACCTAAGACGATCTTGTGCGTGTTTAGGCGGTAAAAAGGTTCTGCAGTTCCAAGCATCCCCAGTACCATGTCCATTTAAGTTTTTAGAGTAGGATCCTTGACTTGCTTAGACCCAACAGCTGGATGGGGACCGCTGGAAGTTGTGGACTTTTCGATTTTAATATATATATTAAATATAAATATATATATTAAATATAAATATATTAAATCCTATAGATAGATATTGTGTCATAAGAGACTTTTAGACCTATGTGAATAATGGAATAATGTGTCATAGGAGACTTTTAGACCTATGTGAATAATGGAAGAAAAGCCACAATACAATTTTTATCTGTGCAATGCATGTTGAACAAGGAACCTGATTATGGACACACTGGTAAGAATCATTTCCTGTCACAAGAAGGTGTCAGAGGCATGGCATCTGCCTTTATTTATGGCATTGAGAGGCCACCAAATCTCAAGTTTCCTTAGGGCACATAACTGCTAAAAAATAAACTGATAAAATTAAACCTTAAAATCTAATGCCATTACAAGAAAGTAAGTCTCACTGGAGAAGACAATCATGCTAGGGAATGTGAAAGGCAGAAGAGGAGGAGGAGGACCAGATATGAGATGGACGGACTCCATAAAGGAAGTCACAACTTTGAGCTTACAAGAGCTGAATAGGGCTGTCAAGGTCAGGAACGTTTTGGAGGGGACTCATTTGTACGGTTGCCATAAATCAGAGACAACTTGATGGCATGTAACAACAATAAAAATCTAATAACCAGGTGCCAACAGCAGATGGTAAAATCTGCATAGGAAGCTCCCAAGAGCAAGATAAATTATACAAACCTTACAAGTTCAAAAAGGCAGTGGTATGATTAGAAACACAGCAAAAAGATTAAAAGGTTTTCTCCTGGTATCAGAAATATCCCAACATTTACACCAGGCAAGCTGCTCTGAGAAAGGCATTCTGTATTTTGGGTTCCAGGGCTGCAAAGGCCTTGCTTCCTCATCACCGTACCTCATTTGGCAGAAGCAGCTCAGATATATGAGCAATCTTTCAACTACCATGGTCCCACCCATTAGGCCTTTATTAACCCCTGCACTTTGCACTGGGTCCCAAAACAGACTTCGTGTAGTTTGCTTGCCTTCTGCTCCCTGCAGCAAGTAGAACTTTGCTATTATTCTTTATAAAATGCTGTATGTATTGTGCGCTATAGAAGCAAACAGCGTGAACGGTATCCTGCATGGGGGTATGATGCCTTTCATATTTTTGCAAACAAAGGTATAGGATCCAGGCAGGTCTGAGTCCTGGCACTGCTTCAGCCATTAGGCACTACTCTGAATTGTAAAGAGCGGACGTAGTGCGATGAAGTGGTTAAGAGTGTGAGAGTGCGATTCACGTACTCTGGGTTCTAGTCCCCACTCAGCCATGGAACTTCCTGGGTAACTTCAGGCCAGGTACATACTCTCAACCCAACCTCCTTCACAGGTTCTTACTGGGAGGATAAGACTGAGACAAGGAGGGGAATTATGTAAGCTGTCTTGAGTTCCTTGTTAAAGAAAAAGGCCGTATATAAATATAATAAATAAATAAATGCTAATGAACACTCTGTTCTCACAAAGATCTCATGTCGGCAAACAACAAAGCAAATAGCTAATTCTTGGATGCAGGCAAATGAAACTAAGTGTAACTAAGACATCCACAGAAACCTATTGTCCAGTTGCCACCTGACAACCAGGCAGTTCAGGAATTCAGTGATGATGGTTATAAAAAGAAATTGGGTGGAAATTTGCTTGCATCACTAGAAATTGGACCAATACTAATGGAAAAATGGGCTTTTTATTTCTCTATCATGCTGAATCAAATCTGCTTGAATATTTATTTATTTATTTATTTATTTATTTATTTATTTATTTATTTATTTATTTCATTGCTTGATTGGCCTCCAGGTCTGTACAACTCTTTGGATATTGGTTGCAGAAGTGAGCTACGTCTGGAATAAAAGTGGCCAAGAAGAGACTTGTGGCCTGGCAGGCACAACTGGCCTTTTTGGCTATAATCCTCTCATTTTGTGATCTTCAAATCTTTGCCAACATTTCAGTGTGATAATGAAATCAAAGGACATCAGGTTCATTTAGATTTGCTTGCTGCACAAATAAGTTTACAAACTCATCGAAAATAATTACATAAAGTTATTTGTATATGGATGTTTAGATGTACACCATGTATGGATACACAATGTATGCCCATATATAAATAAAAACTGTAGGTTAGGATGAGAAAGAAAAAAGGCAATTGTGATCAAACATAGCTATTTATTTTTCTTCTTATAAACAGCATTCAGTTCCTTACTGAAAAAGCCTAGTATTTATATATTTTTTTCATCCCATCACTTACAACAATCTGTATAAAGTATTTACATCTTTCCAATATATGTGTTGCAGAATTTCAGATATTCAGCTTTTTGTAAATCAAAAGCTGTTTTCCTTTAAAACTAGCATTGATCAATGACTACAAACTGAAGTAATATTGGCACAGTCTGCTTACAGTACAGGTCTCTGTGTTGCATTTTGTATTTTAAGCCTTTTTAAAATCCAGCTACTTTGATATACTTAAAAGACACAGGAATGATTACAGCATTGTATCTCCAATACATTTTTGCCTCTGATAGACAGCCTTGCTGTCAAATTTAGGGTGACAGCAGCTATGTCATTAGGTGAGCTCAGACACGAAGGCAAACCCCACATACAGCATCAAACCAAGCACAAGGGGATCCAATCAATTAGCAGAAGCAGAGTGTAAGGATTTTTCAAATGGGGGTGGGTGGATGAGTGGGATTTCATGCTTAAATGAAACAGAACTCACCACAAATAGAAAGCCAGTCAGGAATATGGTTGAAATGTAGCCTTCTCCCCAAAGTGCTGTTTTCTTGTGTATAAGGATACAACCCACCCCACTTCTCACAACCACCAACTGTAACTTTAAACAGGACTTTCTAACAATGTTGAACTGTTCTGCTAGTGGTTTAAAACTTGCTTCATTCTAACTGGAAGCTGCGGCCCTGGCAGATGCTCAGCAGCCACTTCAAGGAACCATCCTGTACTTGTGTGTGTTTCCACCGTCAGGAGAGTACAAGCTATTTGGTCTCCTTTCCCCAACACTGAATCTAAGGCCCTGCCAGTTAGCAGGAATTAGATGGTTCTCTCCACAGTCTGCATGTACCAGGATTACTAGTAAACTTTTCTCAAGTCTTTTGGTTCTCCACTGCATATCAGAAGGTATCAATTCTGATGGCAATATTTAGCAACACGGTATCTGCGAGTAAATGTATTAAAAATGCAAACAAGTAACTTTTTAAAAGATTTGTGTTCCCAGATGATCTAGTTGCACATGTACAAAAATAATGAGTACAGTTTAGTGGCTATAAAAATCAATTTCCCCTAAAAATACAGTAATCTATGAAAAACTATTGAAAGAACAGTGCTCTTGAGGGAAAATACAAGCAAATAAAAGTATTTTATAATTTGAATTTGCAGTTTTAGGAGGGAACTATATTTTTTAAAAAAGGAAACTTCATGTGTGAATGACAGAAATAAGATACCAACTAAACTTTTACGCAGATGTAAATACCTCACTCCTAACGTGGCTATTGGTTCTAGAGATGCAGTCTAGAAAACCCAAAATCTATTAAAAGAAATACAATGTCAAACAATTATTAAGCGATATGAGAGCTTTGCAACTGAAAAACTGGCAGGTCCATCTTTATGTTATGATTTAGCAATAAGAAAACTGGCATTAACCTGTAATATAGTATTCTGGGGGGGAAATAAGAGTCTGCTGGTTTGAGATATTCCCCAAACAAAAGTGTTATTTAAAAAAAAAAAAAAAACCACACGCACAATTATATCTTCATATAGCAATCCAAGACAAGGGTTTGTGGAAATGAAATTTTTAGAAGTTAAGATTAGAGTCAATAGCAGCAAATTGGCCTTTTGCCTGTGAAGGGAACTTGAGAGAGAGATTTCAGTTCCAAAATATTAACAGAGTTTGTTTTTCTGTTTTAACTACAGATATTGAGAATTGTACATTGCATAGTAAGCAGTAAAAGAAAACTTGACATGAACTTGCAAAAAGACTACCTGTCCTTTGGAAAGTTGGTCTCTCTAAAATCCAGCTACCACTTAACAATAGAATGTGGGACATTTTTATACTTATGCAATTAGCATGGATCCCTGATGTGAATATGCAAAGCCAACATACGATTCCTGTTGTAATGCTGAAGTTTTGTCCTACCAATGTAAAATCCTCTAAATCAAATCAATGACTGGCCCAAGAAAGTATAACACTACTGGTTTTAATGGACTTGCATCTACTTTTGTGATCATTAGTAGTGCCCAGGGTCATGAAACAGAGATCAATTACCTCTTGAAGTTTATAACTACATCACCAAGGACCAGCAGCTGAAATAAGGGCAAAACTAGTTCAGCCTTTTGAAGCTCTAAGGCTCTTCCTTCACTGTGGAAGGAAAATGGTGTTAAGAAATGGCTGGCTGTGAGTATAAAATCTGTTCCTAGTATTCACCAGGCCTGAATATCCAATGTTTGATATAAAAAAGCAATTCAGTATCAAGCAGTGCATCTCATTAAAGTTAAACTCTAGATCCAGATTATATTTTTGTTTTTTTTTAAATGATAGTATAATGTTCAGCTTTCAAGATCTTTGTTCTGCTGAAAAATAAGGAAACTTTTAGATTTGCATTTTAATATACCCTCAAACAGTGAATAATTTTCCCACCAAAAAATGGACAGTTCTCAATGCAGTACAAATAACGAATATTCATATTACATTGTCTTCATAGTCCCAATGCCTTTGTCTTGTTTAATGAAATCAGAATTTAACCAACAGCATTATCAGACAATGATCTCCAGTATTTTAGTTTCCAATAAGAAAATCAGCAATTAAACCAACCAACACTTTTTACTAAATACTTTTTTCAATGAGTACTTGAAACTTAGTACACCCTGTTTGTATTCACTAGAGTCCCTAAAAGAATGTTATTTCAAGAACAAAGATTGTGATATACTATGACCAAATCTAAAAATATATATTTTAAAGTTCCTAGATCCAAACATATTTCTGCAGGAGATGTGGTAGGATTATTTTTTCAATAGGCATCCATTATGAGCAATTAAAATTGCTAGATGAGGCTTTGGGGCATTTAAGTAATAATTGGCACTACTTGGACTTTCATTTTTCAGAACTGTGAGCCAGACTTCTAAATGCAAGTACAGACAAAAGTGGCATGTGACAAAGCATGTCAGGAGTGGTATTAGATACTATCCAAATTCCAGATTATTAATTTTACTAGGTGTGCATGCTGAATTATAAGTCTATATGCAATCTACATATAGATTGTATAAACTACAATCAAGCGGTACTTATATTTTCAAGGCCAAGAGCATGAATTCAATAAATCAGATAAAGTGATGAGGGCAATTTGTTTTTCCCTTTATAACTGAATTATTTATAACTCAAGGCCATTATCATGCTCAAGAACATGCTGCAGACCTATAGAAGTGCTTCAAGCACACTGCATCCATACAATCTCATAGAAACTGGAAGCATATACTGTGCATAAGAATTGTGCATATACCTATAATAAGTGGTCATCATGGTGCTAATATGGGAAGTGGGCTTCAGGTCCTCCAGAATGAAGACCTTTTCTACACCAATTCATTGCTTTCACTCAGTCTATGCAAATTGTGTTGCAAAGGGTGAAAGTGATTATCCTTTAATACTATATGCTCAAACAATTCGTACATTTCTAATGTCCAGTCAGATGTGTTTGTACAAAGAACTCTGAATAAAACCTGAGATTGGTACTAAGGTGTAGGAAACAGAGATGGCTCACAGTTTCAGTTTCTCAGAATGAAAAGTCCTGAGTTTCACAATATCTTATCACGAACATCCCCAAGCAGTGGTCTATACTAGAAGACTGGTCAAATGATACTGGCTCTTTTCCTCAATTCAAAGGAAAAAAAATTGAGGAAGGAAGAATGACAAGTTACATCAAAAATAAACCAAGTCATCTAAACTGCACCTAAAAGCAAGTCGTCAAAATGCAACTGTACTCTGTATAGGAAGAGTTATCTAACACAGACCGCAAAGGGACTGTGTGCTCAGGAAGAATGTGATGACAAGGCCTCCACATCGTAACGATGGATTCAGGCAATTTATAAAAAGATCTGAGGAACCCATGGAACTTAGCCGAGCAGTCTTCCAGGATTCAAGTAACTATGGTGGACTGGAAAGTTTAAAAAGGGCTCTTTATTACCATTACTGGTGTTCCCTGTGATTGACTTGGCCCTTTGTTATCTACTTGATGCTCCTGGAAGATGGCCAATTTATTGAATAGGAAAGCTTACAGTATCGTTTGACCGGCACTGACCCTTGGAATAAACATGCTGACTGATCTAAATGAACTTTAACGCTTGCAGAAAAAATATAAGCAACAAAGCAAGTGGTTAACCCCATGTTATCCTTGGTCCTCCACAGATGCAAGACTTACTGTGTGGGTTTCTGAGCAGGAAATAAAAAATGAGCCCCCCTCTCTCATGCCCCTTCCATAGCCCTCATTCATCACTAAAGGCTTTGCTTTGTATTAAAAGCTGGAGATCACCGACAGAAGTTATGGCTTTTTAAAAGTTTTACACATATTTATATAACAAGTGTTAGTAAATGTCCTGGGTAGCAATGTGTGTTTTCTTTTCCAGCAATGTTCTTTGTATGTGCTTTGTACCTCAGAAGAGAGTCTGCCAAGGCACTTAGAGAAGGTTACGTCTCTTTAAGGGCTACAACTGGCAATGCAGAACTCATACAACCAGCAGTGTCACATTTCTCAACAAGCATGTTTTTTTTTCCTTTTATAAACACAAGACATCTGCTTTAAAAAGTACACAATGAACAAGAACAGAAAGCCATTTACTGTGTGTCTCACTAAAAGATAAAGGAGTTCTTCTAATAAAAGCACAGAGAATGGATCTAGGCTGCCCAAATAAAAACAGAACACATTTCCTTTAGTTACTAAAACCAAAAAATTAAAAGGCTGCAAACCTCCACACACTCAGGCATAGGTCCCACAGATCACAATTAGTATATAAAGGATTGCAGCCCAAATCCCTAAAACTCCACACGCCTGTTTAAAGAAACAAGTGATTTGCACAAATCCATTTCTGCTTATCTGTCCTTTGAAGTGAGTTTCTCAATCAGTTCTTGGAGTGGAGCAAGTTCTCTTCTGTCTATAAGGTTAAATTCCTGGCGGAGACAGAAAAAAAGCCAACATATCAGTTAGATATTTAATGGAATAATCGTTATTAATGGTCATATTTTAACTGAAAGAAAAACAACAGGCTGCATGAAATGGTGGATTATGCCAGAGAAAAGGAGCCCACCCAGCAAGGTAAAACATAAACAAGGGCAGTGCCAACCTAAACCGCTATTAAGGGACCTGAAGAAGGAAGAGATACCAAAGCTCTCTGCACAACAAATTGTAATGGGAAACATTTCCTCAAGCATCTGCTACTGTTGCAGAGGCCAGAACAGAATACAGAAGGTACCCACCTCACTTCTTGAGGCATGTGCAGATGGTCACACTTCACCTCTTTTCAGTGAGATGAGCACCAGTTCCATAAGCTAGAGCTCTAGAATGTCCGTAAACTGCAGTATCACAACTTGAGTAAGGTTAGCATGATCACAGAATTAAAGTAAGTCATGGTGGCTTCTTTTCACTCACCACATATGCTAGTTACAAGCTAATTAGCATAATTACCCTCACTGAGTGCAGGTTCTTATGATATCAGAACCCATGAGGATGGGTGGCTGGAGTAGTTTACAAACCATGCTATAATTACGTAGGAAGAACCATGGCTTTCCAAATGGACCAGCGTGCATGGGGCAGAAAATGAGCTGGTACAGATTGTTTACCCTCTATAATATGCAAACCCACCCACTGCAACAGATGGCCTTAGAGGAGGAATCCTAAAAGTTTCAGTTTCCCAAGGAAGAAAGCAAATTCACAGTTGCTTCATGGCTGTGGAGAAGAGCTACAGTTCCATCCATCACCACAATGTTTCTACTATACATTTCTTTTAAAGTGTGATTCTACAACACAGAATTCAATTGAGGATGGAGCACAACCTACATGCCATTACATTATCACATGGTGAAGGAGACATCCCAGCAAAGTAGACTATCCAGTGCTTCAACACGACAAGCGCTAGAAAACAGAACTGTTTTCCACCTTGCAGAGCAATGGTACATCACTGTGACCCCTGTGCTTATTTACCTGAACAAAAAAGATAAAGTGCTTGAAGGATGTGTTGAGATGTGCCTCTTCTTGAAGCTGAATCACTGGATCAAAGTGCTGGTGATAAATGTGAGCGTAAACTCTGAAGAGACGCTTTAAGATGGTCTTGGCTACTGACATGAAGTTCTTTGGGAATGGGACACCTACAAATCAACAAATCAGACCTTCAGTTTTAACACTGTATTCCTACACAGAACTACAGCCTAATCGCGTGCAGGTTTATCATCTGGTTGACAGCTTCTTGCTTCAGTGCATAAACAAAAGTCCAGGACATTGGAACAGTTGGTACCTCTTCCCTCGAGACACTCCTGCAATGAGCACAGGAAGCCCGCCATCAGGGCCACAGAGTTCTTGAAAGTCCCACTATGGGTACTGGGAGAGCTGGAAAGTGACTTTCTATACAGAGTTTTTTCCACCAGTAACCGAAAAGATACAGACAAGACAGCCAAAACATTCAGTTTCCTAAATGCTTAGCCTGAATAACATGGATCTCCGGTTATCTATTTTTAAGATAGTCAATCCTGTTAATAAAGCTATAATTTTAGGTGGTTGAAAGCCTCTGGATAGAGCCTCAAATCTTACAGAAATGCAATTGCACACATAGCAAGATTAGAGATGTCTGAAATAAAGTATTAAAATGTAAAAAAATCTGTTTATTGCCAGTTGGGCAAAATAACAGGATGTTATTAAAAACTGACAAAACCCAATATGTATATGTTCCACTTTAGCAACCATCCATGAAAAACTGGTGAAAGCTAATGTTTTTAGAATGCAAGCCATTTTCTTGGAAAAGAACAATGTATTGCACTGATGTGGAAAAAGGCGTAACCCAAACAATTATTTTGAGAAAACAATGAAAATGGTGTACATATGTGCAATAGAAACCCAGTGTTCCACTCTCCCCACAAGGAATATATTTATTTCCTAAAACTGACTGATTACTAAATATAGTCAGAACATGTACAGTAGTGCTCAAATGAAGTGGTAATTGTATTTTCCTTCATTACTGCTTTTTCTCTAGGATGGAAAAGAAATGCCATTAGAATTAGAGTAAGCACTGAAAATATCATTACTTACATTGAAAAAGCTTTTCCTGTTAATGAAGGATTGCTGAAAATTATGGGCCATATATTGGGACATTTTTGGTGCAATGTTTAAATTAGTGTTGGGAAAACTGCCCAACTTTTAAAAGCTACTATTTATGCTTGTTATATATCTGAGAATTCTGTGTGGACTTTCCTCAAGACTGAAGCCTTTGTTTCCTTCTATGCCTTTAGAAAGAACTAAAATGTCAAGCCTTCATGTTTGGCAATATTCCAATTCCATATTTTAAATTTACCGATTTTGGATGGAAACAGTGTCTCATCATCCAGCTGATCTTGAACCCAGGTCATCAGGTAATCAATGTACTTTGGTGCTGAGCACTTGATTGGCTTCTTTATGTTTGTCCCATCTGCCCAATGGTACTCGTATCTGGAATGGGACAGAAATGGAAGATATGAACCCAGATTTATGAGTTCATGCACTAAGCAAATGACATTTTATTGTGTTTTCAACAGATTATGGTGGGATACAAAACCTCTTTCATTGATGCTTATGCTGGTTTTTCTTTGTTCATACCACAGACCACTATTCCTCCCCATCCACAAGTCCCCTCAGTTTCAAAAGCAATTTGCTATTTGGCAGGAGGCTTAGCTGCATATGAAAAAGAAGCAGGAAGTTCCTCTGGATATGCAGGACAAATTTTGCCTATCTTTGGATACCAGCTATTGAAAATAAGAGCTAATATTTTACCTGGGACAGAATATTAAGATAAAAGCATTAAGGGCTGGTGTCATTATGAACATCAATGCTGGGGTTAGGGTACTTGATCATAAGGGTCAAGGCACTAATCACACCCTCAGAACTCTAAAACAAGTGCAAATAAATTATTTGCCTGATAATTGCACAGCTAGAGCATTGCACCTAATCCTGCTGTGCAGACTCTCCAATTCTGATGTCATGATGACCCACTTTTCACTTTCATTTACAAAGCAATAGCTACAACCAGCAGATACTGCAGTAAAAAGAATGGTAATGCTGATCACAAGGCCATGACCAGCTCCCTGCCCCCTTCAACCACCTCTATTTTAAGAGTCTCTATTCAGACATCCCAAAGAAGCAGTTATTAGCCACCGTGAACCTATCCATGACACATCCTGTTTTCTATAGTGTCCCACCTAACTGCAAAGTTTGTGCTTGTCTTGTAGATTTTAGCAGGATGGGAAGTTTTGACTAAGTACATATGAACAACTAGATTCAAAATAAAATAAAATTGCTGTTATGTATAGATATACAAAATTATTTGTTTCACAGGTAAATCGTATGTTTACTCACAATTATTTTCCTTCTGAATGTTGCTGAGTTTACTTCCCAAGTTTCATAGGAAGGAAAAAGTTCCCTATGAAGAAAAAATTGTCATCCCCACCTCCCTACCTCGTTAGACCCATCTAACCCCTAAGATTTACAGAGAACATTTCTCAATAACATTTCGAGACCTCACTGTCACCAATCCCTTCCTAAGCTGAGAGCAAGATGATAATTGTGCTATTTAAAACACAAAAATCTGATATTTAGTTCCCATTCTTTGTAATTGAATCTCATTATCCTGAGAGCTTCTCTCTGTATTTTTCAGATACATTCAACACACAGATGCATGTAAATTGTATTAATGATGAGGTTATAAGTTAAATAAAATCACTCCAGCCATTCCTTCATTAAATATTTTTGACAATGTAGCACCTTATGTACATCTATTGTACATCTACTAATTCGTGTCCTTCCCCTTAGTTCTAAAAATACCAGTACAGCTCTACCCTGATAGAATATGGACAGTTTAAAATAATCATACTGCAAACAGCTGAGCAGAAAAATGAAATGTAAGTGGAACAGTAAAAGCCACACTTACATTGCAAGCTTTAAAGTCTGGGCACCAGTCCCTTCCCATCGGCTGCATTTTCCACTTAAAACACAGCAAGATTCTATAAAGTCCCATCACATTGTTCCTTTGTCTTGTATGGAGCAAAATGACTTCAGGTCAGCACACACTTCTGAGCTAGCACTCTGTTTCAGTGCATGTGTGACCCAGAAAATTGTAATGACAGTGTTTTAAGAATGCTTAGTTCTTAGTTAGAAGAATGTGAATTTTCAGTTCCTAGGAATAACACGTGATGCTCCTTTAGAGCAAAACCAACATCTATATTTGTGCCCATAATGATGAAAGATATAGCTTGTTAAAATGCCTGTTACTTCTACAAAAGAGGGGAGATTAAAATGGTAAAGACCACTCCAAAACGTATTGGTTTTATATCAATACTCAGCCTGAAGGCCTACTTTGGAAACATACCTAACTGTGACATTAAAAAAAATCATACAATCACCTGAACAAAATTTCAAGGATTACAATGAATGTCAGTCACTTGTTTCTGAACACAAGAAACTTGTTTGGCCAGAGACAGGCAATCGTTCCTAGGAATCTGAAAAGCAATTTTTTCACTGAGCAGATGCCCAGGCTTATTATTAATAGTGTTATCTGCCTCCAAAAGATAGCCATTTTTAGGACCAGTAGGTGCAATAGTAGAGCATCTAGAATAGTAGGACAGTGATTCTAAAACTGCAACTTGCCCTCCAATTCCAACACATCTCAAATTTCTCTCCCTGCCAACCAAATATCCTTTCATTAGTCTTGTCATCACCTGCTCCAACTGCCAGTTTTCTACTAGATACACCTGCCAGAGTGTATGTTTGTTTGAACTTTTTGTTGGCCTTATTATTATCCATAGTTAATGCTAACCACAGTGTATTACATTAATCCTGACTAAATCCCAAACATAAAGCAGAACCATGTTTTAGCTTGCAAAGCTAAGTCCTGCCTATGGAAGAGGCTACACCCTGCCTATGCAGAGACATACCAGCAAAACCTGCATGGCACCTTTCAAACAGTAAAGATGAGAGGCAGGGAAGCCGCCTTTTTGTCTAATCATATGACAACGGGAAGTCTCACCCATTTCAAATAAAATTTCTCCCAAGTTAAGTGTGCACAAATTACAGCCTTAACCATGGTTTGCAAACCCACTTCAACCCAGCTTTAACCAGTTTGTAAGATTTGTGGCTATTCCTTCACTTAAACCACAACTTCAGGCAAAATGTTTAACCAGTGTTAAGGGGAATTATTAAAATTTTATGCGTGCATTGGGTTCCAAGAAAAATCCCAGCTCAATGGCAGGGCTAAAAAGGTGCTGACAGAGTAGATGACCATTGCTTTATGGTTGTGGTAGCATCCTGGCCACAGTACTATGATGGGGAGGCAGCACTATTACTCTGCAACAACCTAGTTAAAAGTAAAAAAAACTGAAATGTGTTTTCATAATCTATGTATGAACTGATTTTTAACCAAGTAGGGTTTTCACCACTGACAGTAAGGAACAAGTGATCATTAAAAATATTCAGAATAACAAGCAAGTGGAAACAGGGAAAAAACGTTGTTTGTTAATACACAGTGCTCTGTTTAATATTGTTCTCCTATTGGAATGACACTGGTTAGCACTGGGCAACAAGAGGACACTGAATCAAATCCAGTTGGCTAGGTATTGTTAAACTCTAGTTCCCAGCCTCCAGGAAACAGAACAATGCCTAGGCACTGCCATTTGTGGCGGAAAGATTTTCCAAAGGGCCACACTGGGTAGGTATGCATCTTTGCTTTAATTAAAAATGCTTTTCTGGTCTCATGGCTGTGAAGATGCGTTTGAAAAAGTCCCACACCTAGGTAGCAGTTGTAAAGCTTTGCCGTATTTTTTCATCCCTCATGGCCTTCACTTCCTATTGCCCTGCTCTCCCCCCTCTCCCCAGCACAATCAAGTTCTGCAAAAACTCAACCATCGGTCCCAAAGCACAAGGATGAAAAATAGACAAATTCTTTCTCTTTAACAACACAACACTATACACCATGTATTCTCTCGTCGTTTCACTGTCACAGTTTAGCATAACAAACATTCTTACTTTGGACCAGCAGACATCACTGGGCAGCTCTCTTCTGTGCAGAAGTCTGTTATTGTCCCATAAAGCATGTTAATCTGGTTGAAGAAGTCCACAGCTATTTAAAAAGAAAAGAAAAACAGTGACGAGTTTCATTTAGAAGGTAGCTGCCAAACTCTGCAAAAATTATTTTCTTCTGGACTGTATTCTGCTAAACTGGACTGTACTTTGCTAAGCAGCACACACAACTTCTCAGAAATATTAGTCAGTTGTGGTTGATATGTTGATTTATAAAGGAAATGGTCATCAGAAAGTAGGCCAGATTTTCAGAAGGCAGTCTGAGTTGATTAGCCAGAGGAAAGTTTAATGGATAATTCAATTAATCTATTAAAAGGGCAATCCTGTGGTCCCTGGGCAAGAATCCCAGAGACCATAGGACTATTTAGAGATTCCCTGCAACCAATCCATAAGGATACAAAGCTATCACTATAAAATGAGGTGCTGCCCTTACACTATTCTTGCGAGTTTTCCATCTATTTCTCTACAGAATTTAATGTGGTATTCAAAATGCTGCATCACAAAGAAAATCCTAAAAGAACCCTGATGGGTTCCTTGAATAGCAGCAGCCAAAAGAATCAACTCCAATATAGATACTATCCAAATTTGGGGGCAGGGAGCATCTTTGGGAGAGGAAAAATATGAATGACAATGTTCCCTTTGAAAGTAATCAAGTCTATTCTTGCCCAGTGTCTGGAATCTCTATGTTGGTTATTTCAAGAAGCCATTTACAACTTGCATTTGAAATATGTCCTTGAAAACACAAACAGCTGTACAATCAGTCTTCTGTTACTTGGGCTGCAGACACAACAGCGTCACCAAGAGTTCTGACCTTCCACTGATGAGTCTTGTGATGCCTTGGAAGCCCGAGTATAACAATTTCAATGCCACCACCATTAACTAATATTCAGATTATGTCCTTAATTCAGCAAAACAGACACTGCACCTCAATTACATCCCAGAAACACCAGATTTACACTTCCCAATTCTGCACTTAATCTTAGAGATATAAAAGACAAACTGAATATTCTATAAACTATTCTCAAGGGATTTATAGATCACTGCTGATATATATGTCAAAATAGCATTTTTATCATTGCCACATTTGAAAATGCTAAACTACTGTAAAGAAATTCTGCATTTCTTTGGGGAAATAGACAAATTTTATGGTGTATACATGAGTAAATTCTCAGTTTTGTCTGCAAAACTGTTACCACATTCATATATCCTGGTAGTTTAATAACATCTGTTCAGTGTGTAAAAAGGAAAGGAGTTAAGAAAAGTAATGAGGAATACAGACTCCTGCTCAAGAAAGACCATACAACTCTACTCCTAACTCGTTGTTCATGTGAACACTAACAGAAATGTAGCATGCCTCTGTACACTGAGGGGACATATATTTCCCCCCTATAAAGCAGAACACACAAGATCTCTGGGATAGCCTCACATGATGTCACTGAATTCCATGGGCATCCTTCTGGGAGGAAGATACAAAAAATTTTAAATCACAC
This sequence comes from Varanus komodoensis, assembly GCF_004798865.1. Taxonomy (NCBI): domain Eukaryota; kingdom Metazoa; phylum Chordata; class Lepidosauria; order Squamata; family Varanidae; genus Varanus; species Varanus komodoensis. Next base: position 8,002,523 of record NW_025335568.1, read on the forward strand.
TCCTATGTAGGAAAAGTATGTACTCCTATATATAAAAGCTTGCATAAGCAAATAAGTAAGACATGCCTTCCCGCCTAGACTTCTGTAACGCGCTTTACGTGGGGCTTCCCCTGAAGACAGTCCGAACACTTCAATTGGTGCAAAATAGAGCTGCCAGGTTGCTGACGGGGACGGGGCGTTATGCTCACATGACTCCAGTCCTCCATCAGCTTCACTGGCTTCCCATTGAAGCCCGGGCCCAATTCAAGGTGTTGATTATGACCTACAAAGCCCTAAACGGCTTGGGTCCTGGCTACCTGAACGAGCGCTTACGTCCGTATATGCCTGACCGCCCTTTGAGATCTGCGGGAGAGTCCCTTCTCCGGGAACCCTCCATGAAAGAAATTAGGAGAGTAAGTACCCGGAGGAGGGCTTTCTCTGCGGTGGCGCCCAACCTATGGAATTCACTCCCCAAAGAGGTCCGCCTGGCACCGTCGTTACTGGTTTTTCGGCGCCAGGTAAAGACCTTTTTATTTAAACATCATTTCAATTGTTAAAGCATATGATCTGGCCTGGGCAACTTCTTCTTCCTTCTCTTTCTCCTCCTATATTTTTATTTTATACTGATAATTTTAATTTTGTATTTGTAAATCAATGTATTTTTTGTATTGTTATATTTAATGGTAATTTATTATGTACTATTGTATTTCAATGTATTTTATCATGTTGTAAGCCGCCCCGAGGTTTCAGCAAGGGGCGGCATAGAAATGTTATAATAATAATAATAATAATAATAATAATAATAATAATAACCCTGACATGAGTAACAAACAGTGTTTGCCTTTGTCCATGGAAATGCCACCACTGATTGTCAAGGGCAGAAGCAAGCGCCATATAACCTATGGATAGCAAGTGGGCCATGGGCTTCTGCTGCCACGCTTCTGGTCCTTAAGGCTGTGGTAATATATTTGAAATACTCTGTAATTAGAAAGCATTAAGGACCCTTCTTTCATTGATGTTTAAAGCTCATACTTTCCAAAGTTCCTAGACAGCTGCACGGGATTAAGGTGTTCACTAGTTAAATCCCTACAAAAATTGTGATTCCTCATCCCTGCCGCCCTCCATTCAGCTATTCTTAAGTAGCTCATGTCTAAAAGCTCCTCCTAGCAGGAACCAGTCAGCAAAATGGACAAGCAGGAGCTGCACGCTCTTTGCCATGACTCCTGGCACAGAGAAGACATTCACAGGACCAGAAGTCGATCAAAGCGCCCAAACGTGTCAGGAGCCAACAATGCTAGGGAAGGTGGGGGGGGGGGGGAGAGACTGACTCTAACATGTTTCATTCACAGTCCTCCCCACTAAGAAACTGGATGCCAAAAGATTCACTGAACCCCAGAGAGTGGCAGAGGTTGCAGGGTTTGGTTCTCTCTGTGATCCCAGAAAGTCTATGGTTCCAGAGCACCTTCTGCTACAAAGTCCTTACACTCCACAGACTGAGTTATTTCATCCATACTGCACTATACCACAAACTGAAATGTGAATCTTTGCCAGTCAAGGCCACCTGGGTGGCCTTGGATACCATTATCTTTCTATTTCACTTCCCCATTTGTAATACAAAAACAGGAATGTTGTTAGTGGGCTAAAAGCTGTTCAATAAAATTATCTTGTGGTTTAGCTGAACTGCCTTTTGTCAGGCTTTGAGATTAATGGCAACATTTCAGATCTTAGGCTGGCAGTTGGAATTAGTGTCATTTGCTGGCTAGACAAATGATTTAAACAAAAGCTGGCAGAATGCTTTCTGGGAGCTAAAGTTGGTGTAAAAGAGGAAGTGTTGTCTATGTTGAATGTGTCCATCCACTCTCACATCTAGTGAACAGGTTCTGACCAGGTTCTTTTGCAGTGTTTCAGAAAACAATTTGCAGAAACTAGAGGCAGTAGTAAAACAAAGTACACACGACAGATAATTATACCTATATCAAACTATTTGTTACTCATTTTGAAAACAAGTATTGGTCTCCAGATTAAGAGGACAAGCACAAGATCTTGGGCAAAGAATTGCAGTTGCTTGCTATCATTACATTCCCACCCATAGCCAAGGTTCTCCAGGTAGTTCACAACCCATCCAGATCCCAACCAGGCCTGCCTCTGCATAACTTCAAAGATTGGGCACTTCAGGCTATACAAAAGCTACCTAAGACAAGCTTACAAAACACAATTCAAGGAGACGGGAAGGAATCTATGATGTTCATCTCATGAAATGTTCAAATCACATAATATTTCAACATTAAGAACATAAAGATGAATTCTGAAAATGTCATAAGGAAATCTCAAAAGACCTGAGAAGAAACCCTTCTGTATGCCTGTGCATATGTAACATGTGCCTAATGATGACAGACAATGCAGGTATTACCTTTTCTGTGCAAGCATTGTCAAAATTGCTTCTCTTTCACTCTCAATCCTTATCACTGTTGTCTTGCATTATGGAATTATTATGTTGGTACTTTCAAGTGTTCAAACACCTCAGTTTCTGTTTTCAATTCCTGCAGTAAGCTTCTAGCTGTTAGAACAACCTGTAAGTTATCCAGTATTAATATCACCCCCAAATTACAGATGAAGGGATGGACTGCTGAGATTGAAAGAGCACAGCTTGCTTAAGGTACCTAGTCAGTTCATGGTGGAGGCAAGGTTCAAACCAGGGTATTTCTAATTTGGAACTCAATCCTTCAACACAGGTTTCCCAAATCTGGTACTCTCCAGATGCATGACCACTCCCAACATCCACTGACCATCGAATATGTTTTCTGGGACTGATGGGGGTTGCAGTCCAACAGATCTAGCAGGTACCAGATTGGGAATGTTACTTTAGCCATTAGGTTGTTCCAAGATATATATTTTAAGTGCTTTATACTAAATTTTCCTTTCACTTTTTGTCAAAATATTTTTCCACAAAAGCAACAGACTGTTTATTTTAAAAACTGCCAGGCATGTCTGTAGAACAAAACAGCTGCAGCTGGAATGTGAGCAAGTTCAACCTACTAGGCTCTTATCATCTTTCAATGTTTGCTAAAAACAGAAAAGGCATTTCTCTCAGGAAGAACAGCTGAAATGCAAAGAAACCGCAACAGAAAATCTCCAGAGATGGTGGCAAGTCTTTCGATCTCTAACACTCCCATTAAATAAACTGTAAATCCACAAGTTATGCTCAAAAACAGACAGCCCAAATGAAAGCAAATGCTGCTATACTCAAACTCACACAATTTGTGACCCATCAAGTTGTACACAAACTACCAGGGGTATACTGCAACCTACCAAGACCTTGAAAGTGCACCCCCCCCTTTTTCCTGCAGTCCCAGGAGAGTAAGGAAAACAAGAAGTGCATCAAGTCCTTGAAGAAGTCCATTCAGAAGGGTGGGTCCCAAGTTGAGCAGAGCTCTACTATATACACATTATTGGTAGTCAGGCACTCCCAAGTGCCAGGTCAGAGAACAGTGCCGGCCGCTAGCCTGCTGGTGAGGAGACCCATGAGTTATGCTGTGCTGTAGAAAGTAAGAAAGAGGAGGCTTTTCCCAGCAACAAAAACAGTTCTCTGCTCTCTTAACTTCTGCATGCTCAGCCAAATGAATGACTCTCTCCAAGCCCACAAAAGGGCTATGGGAGGAAGAGATTATTGCAACTGTAAATAATGGTTACTTAGTAAACCAAACGAACATTAGTATACTCCCCTAACAATAGCTGACAGGAAAATTGAAAGCACATGCTTACCACATGCGCACACGTTTCTCAGCCAATCCATCTTGCCCACCTGTTCCTATGTTATGCCGGAGACATGCTGCAGTTACACTGCAGTTACCCTGCATATAGTCTTTCATCCTAAAATTAATTATTCTTTTCATTGTGGAGATAGGTTTGCAACTTCCTAAAAATAAATGTAAATTATCCCCTGACATGCTTTTATTTTTTCAGTTATGCCAAATCTCTTTATGCAGACTATCTTCTTAAAAACAAAAAAGCCCTTCTCACCAATCCTTTGGTTAGCTCATATCAGTGCTCCAAATCACACAGAAAAAAGCTTACTTACTGTTCACTGCAACCCATTCATTTAGGTCTTCGCCCTCAGGTAGCATGACAGCCATCCGCAGGTTGCCACTTCCAAGAGTGGCCTCTGCATGTTTCAGCAGCTCATACTGGTGGGAGCCTTCAGGGATATTCTTCTTTGGTTTGAAAGTTTTAGAAGAGCGGCTACTACTGCAAAGAATGAAAATATATTTGGTTCGGAGAAATTTGCAAGGAGGAAAGAAACCATTTTATGATGCTTCCTCTTTCCCAGTCTTACTGTAGAGACTCTTGGGTTAAAATGTACTTCCCCCATTATAAACTAGAAATAGGGGTTATTAAGAGAGACTTGGGGAAGAGAAGACTGTTACAAGATTAATTGGTTCTATACCCTGAGGCAGACTATACTTTCTTATCAGATTCCACCCTTAGGTAAGCAGAAATTTACATAATACTAACTTTCTTCTCCCATATCCACAGCTGCACAGGAGTCATGGCTCCATGCTGTGATTCCACATAGGGTGCTGATTGAGTGGAATGATCCGTATGATCAATTCTGTCTCTCTGGCTGCCCTGAAATGTGCCAATGGGCTATGACTCCTGTGCAGATAAGGCCATAATCACAATCACTTGTAGCTGACATCCATCCATTCATTTACGAAATAGAAAAATGTGCACAGAAGATTAAAGCACTAGAAAAAAATCCATTTTGGACAATTTTCTGCCCCTATCACAGGTCGTCACTCTGCATACCTGTCTCTGGGCATCCAACCACCTCTGCGCATTTTCATTTAACTGCACACATTTGTTTTTGAACAAGATGAATTTGATGGATTTTCAGTCACAGAATTGTGAAATAAATGCAGGTTATAAACACATGCAGCAATCACGATGTGCCCAAAATTATACAAATAGTATGAAACTTGGAAAGACTGCTTCACAGTGGCATGAATTAGATGGACTTTTATGTTAGCTTGTATCTTAATCCTCCTTTAGGCAGTTCAGACATATGCAGGGCAATATTAGAGAAGATGACATTAATGCCATTAGCAACGTGGACACTGGTAGAAGGAGCAAGAGGCCTTTAACCAGACCCACTGCAGTTCCACTCTGCGGCTGCTTGCTTGGACCTGCCATTTGCACTGGCATAACAGCTCTCCTGCTAGATTGCAGGGGCAGGCGAATCAGAATCAGCACGGCAGTATTCGCAAAGGGACAATCTCTCTCCCCTGCATGCCAGGTTCCCCTTTTGCCTGCATTAAAAAACGACAATATTACTGTAAAACTCCACCCTATCTTTAGCTTCTTGAATTTAAACCTCCTTTCTAAACTGATTCCTCCTTATGGACCTCACCAACCCAGCAGCAGTCTTCTGACTGACAGTGGAACATGAAGAAATCTTTTGTTGGTTGCTAGCATACAGCTTCCTACTGCATAGAAAAATCTGTGAACAGGGGTGGCAATCCTTCAATGGGGTTAAAAAGGAAAAAGGAAGGATTCCTGACTCCTTTAACTGTTGACACTGTAAGAACATGCTGACAACACCTTTTTTTCCCCTTGTAACACTGGGGAATACGAACAGTTAACAGTAAGACAAGGCTCGGCCAGGATATATTAATTCTTTCCAAAAATTGGAAATATTCCCATCATTTCCCTTAACTCTGAAACCTTCTCCAGACACTCCACTTGCCCTAAAGCTCCCCCCTTCATCATTTGAAAACCAAATGATTATGCTACAATAAATCAATTAACCTAGAGAATGCCCTGAATGAATTCATTCTTTCATTCAAGTCTCAGTCTGTGTTTAATTGCAAACATCACCCATGATATAAGCCTAATCAGCAATTGCCTTGCGGTGCACCTCTCGCCTCTGAACCACAGATCAGTTTTTACATATGTCAGTCAGTCAGTCACGTATCCTGCCACAACTGGATCATGCTCAGCATTGGAGCAAACTAAAGGGCAATCCAAAAGCAACTCAACAAACAGGCAATGCTGCAAAGTACAGTTTTACCAGGCCAGAAGGAGAGTTCTAAGAACACAGTCTGAGAAGCAGCCAAGATCCAAACACAGACAAGCAATGCAGCACAATATGCACTCCAAGAAGCAGAGTTGGGCAATAGGCAAGAAGGCTTAAACATGGAGCACAGGCAGAGGAACAAGGGTACAAGGCACTGAAACTGATAGAAGACATTATCCCCAACAATAACTCGGCTGATGTTGACTATACTGTACCCACTATAGCAGCTATACTGTTATATTTTAAAGACTGCTGGTTTATGTAATTTGAGGCTCTGTGTAATTCTACTATACCTATAAATCTGCTGAATAAGATGCTTAAGTTGCAAAGCACCATAGCCATAAATAGGTGTGATGGAATCCAGTTTGCAGTATGGAATGCATTTTTGTTCAGCTTTGGGCTACAATGCTGACTCTTCAAACAGGCTGAAGAGTAATGCAAAGGCAGATCAGCATTTCTATAAAGCTTATTCTCTCCAAGCTGCTGATAGAGAAGAGCCTACTGGCAAACACCTGAGCAGAGTTACAAACTAAAGCATAGGGATGCCTAAATCTGCAGATGATGACGCTGTATGTGCATGTGTGTGCATAGACAGACCATGTCCTTTAGAAGAGTATTAGTGAAGACTGGTTCTTTCATCTCTGACCAGCCGAGTCTGAACCCTTTAGCTCTCAACTGAAACACTTAAGGACTTTTTTCTTATTTCAGTGACTTGTCTATCAGGCAGAGTTCTAAACTTGGACTTGACAATGATGTTTTTACGAGAACCCACTAAGAAATAGAGAGAGAGAACATGAAAAAGCCATGCTGGATCAGACCCAAGGTCCATCTAATCCAGGACTCCATACACGTGGTGGCAAACCAGATGCCCACAGGATCCCTCAAGCAGGATGGGTGCAAGACCTCCTCCTGCCCAGCTCCCCAGCAACTGGTGCATGCAGGCAGACCATCTCAGGTGAAGGAGGAAGCACATGGCCACCAAGGCTAGTAGCCATGGATCGCCTCCTCCCTCATGAATCTGTCCCATCCCCTTTTAAAGCCATCCAGATTGGTGGATATCACCACTTCCTATGGCATAAAATTCCACAGTTTATACTATATGAAGTACTTCCTTTTATCTGTCCCAATCCTCCCATCAGGCAGCTTCATGAGATGACCCCAGGTTTGAGTGTTATAAAAGAGGGAGAAAAATGTCACCCTCTCTACTTTTTTACACATCTTGCATTAGTTTAAAGCTTCTATCATGTCTCCCCTTCCTCTCCTTTTTTCTAGGCTGAAGAGTCCCAGTCATTGTAGCCCTTACTTATAGCGCCTTTGTTGATTCTCTCTGTTGCCTTGCTCTGTACTTTTTCCAACTCAATGCAAATCAAAAAGATCAAGTATCCTTTAAATAAGGCATGTTTTTGCAGAATGGAAGAACTTATTATTGTTATTAGTTTCATTTCTATGCCACCTAATATCCATAAGTCTCTGGGCAGTTCAGAACAATTCATAAGCATAGGTAGAATACTAAAAATGGGTACAGTACAAATACAAATATAATAATACACAGAGTAAAATTCCGATATACATTATTTGAAACAATTTAAATGACTAAATCTGTTTCCATAAAAACTAGACATGTTCCATCATATGCCATTAACTGCTTGGGAGTAGAGGGCAATCTTAACCTGGCACTGAAAAGATGACAAGTTGCTGCTAGGCAGGCTTCTGTGGAGAGATCATTCAACAACTGGAGGGCCACCAGCAAGAAGCGCCTTCATCCCATTGCCTCTTTCCAGGCCTCCCTTGCAGGTAGCAGTCAGAGAAAGGCATCAGACATCCATCAGGTATTGCGATCCCAAGGACTTTACAGGTTAAAACTAGAACCTTGAATTGGGCTTGGAAGCATGCCCATAGTCAATGTAAGCAGGCCAGAATCGGTCCTGTGTTTGCAACTTCGGGTCCCAGTTATTAATCTAGCTTCTGCATTTTACACAAGTTGCAGCTTCTGAGTTGTCTTCAAGGACAGTTCCACATACACTGCATTGCACTAACTATCACCAGAGATCACCAGAGTGTAGATTACTGCAGTCAGCTTATCCCTGTCCAGAGAGGGGTACACCTGGGCCACCTGGAAAAAGAGGCAGAGCTGGTAGAAGGCACTCTATGCCACTGAGGTCGCATGGATCTTAAGTAACAAAGAGCCCAACTCAACACAGTGAAAGATCTTGAATGAAGGAAGTCAGAAGAAATTTCAGTACAAGGATAGAATCCTGCAGAAAAGGGCTAGAAGGAGACAAAAAACCCACTAGAAAGAAGAAAATGAATAACTGCAAATATAAAGAATGTATACAATGCCATATTTTTTGCTCTATAAGACACAGTTTTTTCCCCCTCAAAAGTAAGGGGAAATGTCTGTGCGTCTTATAGAGCGAATATGTGTGTGCCCAACGCCCGGGACGCTGCCGGCCGCCTGCACCATGTGGCACCACCTGGCCAGCACACGCTCAGTGCGCGCTGCTCCACACCCCCCCCTCCGGCGCAGGTGAGAGCTGTGCCGCTCAGAGGGAGCGGTGCGGAGGAGGAGGAGCCGCAGGCTTTAACCCACTGGCCACACGGAGAGATGGACTGCTCCCCCCCACCGCCCGGGAAGACCTGCCACTGCGCCGCCCGGAAGACCACCACGGGCACGCTGCCGGCCCGGCTGCACCACATCTGGCCGGCACGCACTCAGCGCGCCCTGCTCCGCCCCCCTCCTCCGGCGCAGGTGAGAGCCGTTAATCACAGGTCGGTGTGTGTTTTCAAATGGCAACCCGTCTTTTAATGAAGCCCATGGGGAAGTGATGGGGAATGTGCCTGTGATTATCAGGAAGCTTTCCATGGAGCCCTCCTCTAAAAACTAGGTGCATCTTATGGTCAGGTGCATCTTATAAAGCAAAAAATACAGTACCTAATAAGGACTTTTAAGTTTACATTAAATTCAAGACAACAGGAAAACACCTCAAAGCAGAAGCAACATAACAAAATTAAGAAAGCAGAACAGATTCGTCATATTTTACAATAAATATGTTTTTAAAAGGCAGAATAATAGCACCAACATATGGTTGTTTACCAAGATGGCAGTTTCAATATGTTAAATGGCACATTCACCCTAATCATTGCATTTAGAATTGCAGCCTACGAGATCTTGAAATCCAGTTCTTTAATTTAATAGCTTTTTCTTTAAAAAGAAAAAAAGGATGTTGCTGTTGCCATGGAAGTAGTTACTGATTATTTAAAATTATGCATTTTTTCTCAGCGCTGTATGTAGTGCAGGATATTTACACAATTGTGAATGCTTTTACTTGTAATTAAGTGTATTATTCAAGTTAAATACTAGAATTCACTGATAGCACAGTGACTCAAATAACAACCCGAACTATGACCATGCTGGCTGGGGATAATGGGAGCTGTATTTCAACACATCTGGAAGGCACCAGGTTGGAGAAGGCTGCCATACACAGTGTCAAGCTAAGGAAAGCGCTCCAGAGCACAGCAAAATCATTTAAAAGGGTAACCTCACTGCACTATATTTAGGTTACTCCTGATTCATGGCTGATGACTATACCTCTGTAATAGAATTGTAGTTAGGTAGTCAAAGGGAACAGACCCAGTCACCCATTTGTTTTTACTGGGGACAGGAAGAGAATGGTTTGGAAGAAAGCTGAAAAAATGGAAGAAAGTAAATGCAAAAATTCATACAATATATAGCCATGTGGCAGAGACACCACTGAAAAAGATATTTTGTCATCTTAAGTGAGGGAATGGTATAAGATCTAAGTGTTAATGCCAAGGCTTAATGGACAGAATGATGCAATGCTCTTTTTACTCTCTCAGCAAGAAAGTGGAAATAAGGAAATCAGAAGCAGCACTTGTCTTTAGGCTATGAAGGCTGTGACCTTCATCACTTTTGCTTGGAATATGCTCTTAAAAATTCAGATAATCTGACCTCCTACGCATATCTTTCGGATCAGGCATATCAGTTCATGCCTGTTTACTGACAAAGAATTTTGTCTTCTTACTTCACAGAAAAACGTGGAAGCAACCACTCAGAAGGGTAATTTTAGAGGCAATGCTAGTAAAGGCACCTCAAAGTCTCACCCACTGACCAGAGGAACAGAGTCACTGACTGGCAGCAATTCTCCAAGGGTTACAGTCAGGTTTCTTTCTCCACCTGGAGAATGCAACTGGCCCCCCCTGCACACGTATTCAGATCTTAGAACATTCTTTATGTCCCACACTAGTAACTCTTTCTATGGATGTATCTATACTACAAGGCTAAATAACTGTAGCTTTAACAGCATCTTCTGTTAAACATATTCTATTCCTCCACTTACAGGGTTCAGATTATTATTCTCTGTGTGTCGCTTATCACACACCGAAATAGTGGTCTGCAGGAAAGTTTAGCTATGAATTTTGCACCATGAACAACCCACAAGCAGAACCCATGTGTTGCTGGGTTGTGAACTCCAGGTTGTTTGCAGTCAACAAGCTCAAGTTAAACCATGGTGCAGTTTGCACGTAATGACAACCCACAAGTCAACAACAAACTGAACTCCACCTGTCCTCCAAACTGATGTCACATGCAACCATCTTTTTGTTGCATGTTCTGACAAAGGCTGGCACTGAGAAAAAGAACACTGAGACAGATGAGAAGGACGTGCACATGAAGCTGCTTTATTCTGAGTCTAACAAAGTATAATATGCTCCAACTAGCAGCAGTTCTCCTGAGAGGTTTTCCAGATGGCATCTATTTCCTTTTCACTGGAGATACCAAGGACTGAATCTGGGGGTGCTTCCAGAGGAAGCCACTGTCCTACATGATTTATGGAATTTTATGGAGGATCATGAAGCATTCAAATCAGACTGCATTTTTGTACTGCTTTATCTGTATTTTTAAAAGCGGCGGCGGCGGTGATGACATCATGCAAATAAACCCAAACTAGTTAGAAGTGAAAAAGTAGTACAGCCATGCAATTTTTCAGCAGGTACAGGCATAAAAACACACATTTGAGACAGAGGAGGACTTGTTTCCAGAAAACGTGTAATATATTTGGACTGTTTTTCCTTACTCTACTGCTTACCGTGCACTTACCATTGCAGAACTGTTTTGTACCCTGCAACACAAATCTTTTCCCTTCTCCCAAGGTTTTCCAAGCTTAGAAAGAAGGGAGAGTTCCCAATGAAGACAGGAGCAATTCTAAGTAGAATCAGTCTGTAAGGATGCAATCCACTCACTAGTACTTGATAAATGCATATTCACTTTTTTTTAAAAACCACAATTATTACACCATGCTAAATAAGGGCATACTGATGTTTAGGCAAGATTTGCCAGATTTTCTTTAAAAAACAAGGTAGCACTTACACACACCTCATTTATTTCAACTGCAACCCCCTCGCCTTTTTAACAAACAGTTTAAAACAAGCCAAAAAGTCCCTTTAAATATAGGAGAAAAAGAAAATGGAAAACCTTGTAAATTTCAGTGGTTTTCTAGGCAGATAGTGAAACTGACCAAAAACAATCAAAGGAGGAGGAAGTGTTCCTGTGTTATGGAAATTGCTAGACAGGTGATGAAGTACAGTATGGAATGGCAGAAGGCAGATCTCCAGATGTTTGGAACTTCGGTTCCCTCCACTGACCACTGGCAATAGCTTCTGGGATTTGAAGTCAAAATTATCAGGCGATCTACCTTCTGTCACTCTTGATGTATCACTTCATTGTAATCATACTTACATGGAAGCAAGGCTACAATCCACTTACCCTCTGCTGGACGCATTCCTTGCCTTGCATTTTTATTCTGAGCACACACAATAAACCAGAGTGATGAAATCATGTGAGAAGCACCAGCCTCTAAATGCCAGGAGAGGAAAGAGTGAAGACCATGCAGAGAGGAGACAACTTTACTTCTTCTCAGCTAGCAAAATACACACACCAAAAAAGTCCTAGACATTCAACAGGAATTCCACTTCCAGCTGATACAGAAGGCCCAACACTAGGGAATACTAAGAACTTTCGATCTGAAAGCACCTGGAACCATATGCACACACATTATGTTCCAAGCCACTAAACTATACTCCACAAAGTAATAGAGGGCCAGGTAAGGAATAATGTGAAGTCCTGAACCTGAAAAGTTGGAGGATTAATGCTTTGTATTAAGTTATATATGCATTATGATGCACTTTCCAGATTAAACTTCTCTAAGCACTACATATATTTCATAATACTATTTGCACAGTGTCAGTACAGAGGAAGAATTAAGTAACGCTGTTAGTGGGTTACAATCTACTCAGAAGACTAAAGTCAGATGAACGCTCTAAGAAATTCTTCCCATGATAAAAATCTAGAGGAACTTGCTTAATCTGAACATAGTTTAAATTCATCAGTTCTCCAAACTACATTAGATAATGGGTAAGTTCAAACAAATTTCCAATCAATTACATGCTGGGGAACTCTTGCATGGCTCAGAATCAGTCTGTTACTTCCTTTTTGGTAAACATGACAACTGGCCATAACATCAAAACCAGAAAGCTGTGGTTCACTATTGCTGTTCAAACTAGGATTGTAATCCACTGTTTAAACTCATTTGCATTCCAGGCTTGGAGAGCAATTGCAAACCATTGTTTGCCAATTGAAAAGTTATTGCAAGTTGTAGTTTCCACCAAAGTAATGGATTGATTCTGAACACAAGAGAGGGAAAGGAGATGCATGAATTCATGGCTTCACTCACTCATGTAAGCATCACAGAACTTGGTATTACTTCTGAACATAGAAACATAGAAACAGAGCAAGTCAGAAGGGGTCTCCCAGGCCATCTAGTCTGACCTCCGGCACCAGTCGGCTCCGCTCATGACATGTCCACCATGTGCACGTCCAGCCTATCCTTGAACACCTGCACTGATGGGGCCTCAACGACCTCTCATGGAAGCCCATTCCACACCCTCGGGGTCCTGACTGTCAGGAAGTGCTTCCTGGAATCCAAACTGAACCTTGGCTCCCTGAGCTTTGCTCTATTGGAACGCATCCTGCCTTCCTCTGCAGGGGAGAACAGGTCTCTACCCATCTCCATGTGACATCCCCTCACGTACCTGTATGTCGCCAACATGAACACATTTCATGCTTGATAGTATGAAAGTACACTACAGGACTGTTTATGAGAAGATTGCTCCAAAGAAGTAAAATACAATAATTAATGGGAAACTGGCCTTTACAGCCCATTTATATATACAGCTACCACCAAAATTTCTTTTATATTAAAAAGGAAGAAAGCTGTTTATCCTTTTGTTCTCAGATGAAAATCATCCCTTAATGCCATCCTTTCATCTACATAACCCTCCAAGAGAAAGACAATTCTCAGAAACTATCCTTTTGTAAAAGTCCTCCTCCTGTTCTCCTAGCTCTGCCAAACATACTCATGAAAAATTAGCCAGATTCACTCCAGCACTGCAAAACACACAGATGCAGAGTAAGCAGATACAACCAAACTAATTGATAAATCCACAGGACCTGAACCCAGACAATAGTCCCTGATCTTTTGATTTTAACAGTGGGACGAATAACCAAAATACTGTTTTATAGCAAATTAATTTAAAAGAGACAAAGCAAAATAGTTAGATTTATACTTATGCACAGTCCTACACATATTTCCTATTTTGAGTATAGTGTCAGTTGGCTGCAAGTGATAAAGCAAAACTAGCTAAAGTTACATTTTAACTCTGTAATTCAATTATATAATCACCAATTTACTTGAGAACCTCTTGACTAGGAAATCACTCTTTAAATGATACACCACTGGTTAATTTGCAGCATTCAGAGGAACTTAGTAATCTCTACTTGGTATTGCTTCCAGGTAGAGATATCCTATGTTGAGAGCTCTGTTAATCATCTCATTTCCTACCAACCACTTATCCACAACTTCAGCTAAGCAGCTGGGTAGCCTTGATGCATGTAAGTTTCACTGTAGGAACATGTCGATAAATTAGAATGAAGATCTATCGAGCCCAGGGTTCTGTCTCCAGCAGTGGCTAGTTAGATGATGTGTTTGCAAGCTTCTGAAAACACCACCTCCTGTTATTTATCTGTGGTGTCTAATAATAAAAAATACAGCCTTTAAATATGGAGGTTCTTTCCTGGCTTGCCATAAAAAAATTCTCTTTTAAAGCCACTCAATTCAGTGTCTATCACCATATGCTACAGGAATGAATTTCATCATTCTTAAACTATAGGAGAAAAAAGGTTTATAAACAAATGGGAAGAAGGTTATCAACTAGCCATATAACACACTACTACCAGCATGATTGTCCTCCAATTCCAGTTCTTCAGTAGCAATGTGAATTGTTCTTAACAATAACTAGAAATCCCAATAAACCAGGATCTAAAGTAATTGTTTAGTGTCAGATTCACACTAGAGTTAAAAGGGAACCCAAGTCAATGTTAAACATAGTGGTGGAGGATTCATGCATTCCCAAGGATGGAGCAAGTGAATATTACATTTGCTTGTATGATTCAAGAACTGTACAATCAGAAATGAAATTGGAAAAGCCCCACAAAGAATGCATGAATTACAACATTATTAATCCAACTGATATGCAAAATAAGTAGGGGTTTTTCATGAAAACTGGTATTACCACAAAAGAAATTCCTGAACAGGGCTTTACTTTGTCAAGAATATATTATCCTGGACAGTTTTCTAAGACAATCAGATGAAGAAAGATACACACACACAGTCTTCAAGTGTTTGTTGGTTTTGTTTTGTTTGTTTTGCTTCAGCTACACAAATTAACCGGCTGCTGAAAATAATCTGTGTCAAAAATATGTAGAAAATAGTCCATATTCTAAATAATTAGCAAACACATGAGCTCAGTGTGGGTGATACATTACCATTTGACTTTGTTCTTATTTTAAACTTTCAGTGTTAATATTTTGTACTTAATTTTGGTATGGTCTTTGAAAGGTGACTGATCAATGTTCTAAAATCACGGAGAATGACAACATCCCCCATCCTATGGCTTTTTCATTCCTGTAACTGTTGTCCTACGAGTATTTTAAATACTGAATGTAAAGGGTATGCATATGATAATTTTCACCAGAGTGGAAGCACTGCATATCATGGAAGATTAATGAAATGCTCAAAGCTACATGTTGTAATGATGTGACTGAGATATCACACAGAGGAATTCCAAGATTCCTCATAAGGTGACATCCAAATGTAGACTAGATATCAATTGTGAAGCACCTGATAAGTCTTCTGTGGAAATGCTTGACAAAAAAAGACAAGTAACTCATTATTACCAAACCATGAGGAAACTTGAAAGTTTGCAGTGCTGTTCCAAAGGAAAAACTTAGCCCATTGTAAATTATAAGTTTACCGTCATTTTGTAAAATTGGCTCAAATAAGCATTGTGCAAAAGGAGTGGTTTGTAAAGGATACATGCCCGAAAGAACTGAACAAGCAGACACACATTAGAAACCAAACTCAAAATATCCAGTTATCTGGTTTGCAAAGCAGTGTGTGCACATACATACAAGTGAGTGCTTACAAGCTTTCTCCAAAAAGAGGTTGAGAAGGAATATAGTGACACAAAATCACAAATTTCAGGCAAACTGAGAGCAAATTCAGACATGTTTTTCCCAAGTGTGGTGACATTTTGCATTTACTAAGCAATTACACACACCTGGGCTGTCCTAAGATGTGCAACATATTCAACAAACAAGATCAGTAGCTTAATGGAAGTCCAACACATGCTTTAGTGAAATTTGTTCTCATTGTAGAGGATAAATAATGGTGTCTCTGCAGTACCCCAAAAATAATACAAAAAGCTGCTTCCTGAATTCATTTTAACATTCAGATTATACAAAACTGTTAGACTTAAGAATTAGATTAAGAAGTACACAAAAGGAAGCAGGACCATTGGGCTTTGGGATATATATTTTCAGCATTTTTAGTTTCCTTAAAAATCCAGTTAACAAGTTAGACTTCCTAAATATATGATACAGAAGGGGGGGGAAATCATAGTGTAACCCTTACATTTTTAAAAAAGATTTTCTAAATTTGATTTTGGCAATTAAGTTTGGTTCCGTGAATACCAAGCCACCAGATTTTTGCACTGGGTGTATATAAAAGACCTGACAACTGTACAAAAATAGGCACTGTGAAAAGTTTAAGCAAAGTGGGTGGATTTTCCATGAAGTTCTTTTTAAAGGCAATTCAAGTAATTCTGAAAAGCAGTGGTATATTGCCATATGGTACACCTACTACAGCTATCTTTAACATCTTCCTGGGAATTGCAAACTATATTTTCTGCAGCTATGCAGTAATTTGCTCTTACGGAAACACTGCCAAATTGACTTATCTAAAAGACTACATTTCATGCCTTGCCATTCAGAGGAGAAATTTACTTCCAACAGATATCTCAGGGCCATGATCTCTGTGGCATACACACCAGGGTCTGGTTACCTGAAAGAGAGACTCCTTCCATATGTGCTTGCCCACCCCTTAAGATCTGGGGCAGAGGCCCTTCTCCAGGAGCCCTCCCTGAAGATTAGAAAAAGGCCTTCTCTGTGGTGGCACCCCAATTGTGGAATTTGCTCCCCAGAGAGGTTTTAAGATTTGTTTTAATAGGGGTTTTATTGCTTATTGGAAATTGTATTAGGACACTGTGTTTTATTTTATATTGTCTTATTGTTAAACTGTCCCAAGACTACAGTAAGGGACAGTCTAGAAAAGTTTTAAATAAATAAAATTTCTACTCTGCAAAACAGAGGGCAACAGGAAAAAAACTTGTCCTCTCAGAAACTTGCAATCATCCAAAAAGAACAAGATGGAGGAAAGAACAGACATTCTAATGTGAATGAGAAAACTTGATTTCCCGTGTTTGTTAGCCAAGTCAGATACTAATAAAATCCCCCTAGAAGTGGTCCCTTCTTTTAATGCATTTGGAATACTTCTATAAAGCACAGTAGGGCTATATCACTGGAATATGCAAGTAGATGGTTTGTTTAAATAGCAAGTTGTCTTCGAACAGGGAAAAGGCATATTCATCAAGTGACTTGATGTATCTTCTGCCTAGTTAGCAAGTAGAGTTTGTGGCAGAGATGGAAACAATTTATGCTTTAGTATTGTTTCAGGAACTGTAATGTGCCTGAGCACTGGGAAATGCCCTACAACAAGAAATGCATACCTTTAGCACCTGGCAGGACATTCTAGAATCCTTCTAGGAACCCTGGACATGAAGGGATGTACATAAATCTGTGCTGTATATGTTATAAGAACAAAAGAGCAGCTTTGTGAGGACTTTGTCTATTGTGGCTACAGATGAAAGTGTTTGGGTTATCCTAAAAATCAAAAATAATTCACAGGGGTCTCAGAAACATTATGCAGAAGTATGTTTCACAGGATCAAGATCAAAGCAAGTCTTCTACGACGAAGTGGTATGTCCTTTTACCGCTTAAGTCCCCAACATCTCCCAGGAGCACACTGTGCTTTATTTTGTAAGCCACTAGACTGGTTTGTGCTGATTATCATAACTGCCTCCACTCCTACAGGGAGGGACTGAAATTACTTGGTTGTGCTTTTAAACTAGGAAATCCAATACCACAACCACAGGCCTTACATGTGTGTCAGCTAGCTGAAGACTGCTTCTGCAATTTGGAAAGTACAGCTGTTTCATGTTGTAAGAATCTGTATCAGTGTCTGTCATTTTCCTTATCTGTTAGCTGCAACAGTGCTAAACAAAACTCAGCCAATTGTAACTTAATTAAAAGTTATCATTTCAGAAGAGCTGCCAATATTTTTCTTCAAGTTTTTTACTGCATGTTATTTAGTACAATATTTAAAAATCCAGTAAATGTAGGGCACGATTCTCAGAATATGGTGAACTTAATGTAGTTTTAATACAATCTAGTCTTATTAACATTTTTATTCAGAAGTAAAAGCCCAGGGTTAAATGGGGGGCCTACTGCTATCTGCAAATAGGACTATAACCTTATGGTCCAACTTCCATAAGCCAGCACCACTACTTCCACAGCGCAGTGCTGGAAGAAAGGACAGAAGGGAAATATAGCTTTCTATTTGCTAGGCCTCCCAGTCTCTCAAGACATTTAGATCTTTTCCAGTAGCACCAAGATGATACCCACCACACATATCTGCTCTCTGCAGAATGAAAATGCAAGGTTATTTTCTTTATAAAACAATGTGTGTCTTTTGCATACCCTGGAGTTACTTAAAAGACTGTCAGGAGCTATGTAATTGACTTCTGAATTTAGATACATTTTTAAACCAAACAGAAGTTTGCAGATTTTAGAAAAGGCTTTAAGAACAACAGGAATATTGCAACAACATGGCTAGGATCAATGGCAAGAGTACAAAAGGAGGAAGCGGATTTCTCAGGTTTATTGTCTAGCATGTCTAGTCCCCTACATAACAGCACCAGCTGTGTTAACTGTCAGGCTCAACAAAAAAAAAAAAAGCCATGCACAAACAAACTCCCTTTTGCTGCAAGTTGCACACCCCATTCTTAATTACAAGGGCCATTTGAGAGAGATTGGTCTCATGGATGAGACTGTGGGGAAGAAGGGGTGATTGATTACAGGACTCCTGTCCTCCCTTGAGGAGGTTAAGAAAGAGAAGCAGCCAAAAGAGGCTATTTCATTTTATGCCCACAAAAGCAAGCCCCCTAGGGAGTCTCGAAGCTGCTCAGCGGAGATGATGGGGAAGGGAAGCCCAGGCAGCCATATGGGGCATCTGGCAAGACTGCCGCCTCTATCATCACCCTATTCCGCTGAAGGATCACTACAGGAAGTTCATATAGTGTAAGCCTCCCCCCCCCCATAAACACATTTTGATTGCAGCAGTTCCCAGGAATAACACCTGCTCAAACGTTTTCACTTGTAATTCACAGACTTTCCCAAGCTCCAGGAACAAAACAATGCAAAGTTTTCGGCTGGAGGGCAGCTGGGGGCTACTAACCAGCTGCATCTGGCTGCACAAACGCAGAAGCAAACCACTTCCCCTTTCATCACCAACCCAAGAGGAACACCGCGGTTGAATCCTACCCTTCCTCGCCCCGCCACCCCCGCCAGTGGCTCAGAGGAGGCCCTTGGCTCCTCAGCCCCCCTTCCACCCCTGTGCCCCACAAGGGCCTCAACCCTCACCCCAGTAGTAACTTCCACTGGACCAAGGCGATCCAGCCATGTGCAACGCCCTTGCAAAGCCTTCCTTTTTTAAGGAGGGCAAGCGGAGCCCGGAGGATGTCGCGGCTCGCGGCAAACAGCAGCAGGAGCACCGCGCAAGGAGGAAGCGTCCCCCAGTTCCGACTGGAAGGGAGGCGTCTGCAGGGCAGAGTGGAAGGCGGGGGAGACGTCAAGGGCACGGCCCCGAGGAAGGGGAAAGGGCCCCGCGGAGGAGGAAGGGGCAAACGGGCGATGGCCGCCCGGGGCGGGGGACCAGCCCCACACAAAGGCTCCGAGCACCCGGCGGGGCTTGCTCGGAGGCGAAGGCCCACCGGCCCCCCGCGGGCCGGCCTGCTCCGGAGGGCCGCGCCGAGGCGGGAGGCGCACGGGGCGCTTCCTGCTCCGGCCGGGCCGGGCCCGAGCCCCAGGCGCCCGCGGGCAGGGCCGCCCGGGCAGGGCCGCGGCGCCGGGTGAGGGGGAGGCCCGCCGCATTCGCGTCGCCCTCGCCTGCACTTACAAAAAGAAGCTCATGGCGGCGGCGCGGGACGGCGGCGGCTGCCTCGGCTCGGCTCGGCGCGGCGCCCAGTGCAGGAAGGCGGCCCCGGCGGACGAGGAAGACGAGGCGCGGCGCGGCGCGAGGGGAGGCGGCGAGCGGGCGCGCGAAGGCCGCGGGGCGGGGACTGGCGGCGCCGGAGCCGCCCGCCTCCTGCGCCTTCTCCTCTCAGCGCCGGCCTTCGCCCGCCTCCTCGCGGCCAGCGCCTCCGAGAGGCGGCGTGCCTGCCCCGCGGGCGTGCGGGCTGCGCTCCCCTCGGCCCCCGTGGTTGGGGAGGATGGGCACCGCGCTCCCGCTAGTCCGGAGGGCCCCGGGCGGGGGCAGGCCGCCTCCCCGGAGAGGAAGGCCGCTGCTGCCTCTCCGCGCTCTCTGCCCCCGAGCCTGGCGGGGACCCTCCGGGCTGGGGCCACCGGTGGTCTTCCCGACGTGGCGGCCTACGGTTTCCCTCGGGCCCTGTCCAGGGTCTCCCAGGGGGACGGCTAGCGGGAGCCGCTGGTCCGAGCAGCCGAGGGGGCATAGGCTGCCTCCCTCCCACCATTTCTTCATCTTGCCCTTAGTGACAGCGGGGCCCTTTGCCCACTGCCTCCATCTGTCTAAGAGAGCGGCCGCCGCCTTTGATGCCCCTTATTTTGTTGCCTAGGTTTGCCGCACAAGCACAGCACAGCCCCACAACCGCCTTTGGGCCCTCTCCAGCGGTGGAGGAGTGCAGTGGAAACGGCTTTGCAAAAGAGCAGGAAAGGGCAAGCTCCTTCAAAGCGGGTGCTAGGCTTGGAACAAGGTAATATCCCGCCTGTGCCATTAGTATTTCATTTTTATTATGAATTTCAGTTCTGAACCACCCAACAGCCAAAGTTCTCTAGGTGATTCACAACAGTTTACAAAGCACGAAGCACAGATACAGTAAAATAGAGCGTAAAACACAGATGTAATTACAATACAGCATAAATATGAATATCATAAAACAGCTGAAATTTTCAATATACTGCTTTTAAAAATATGACAGCTAAAACGATTAAAGTTGATTAGACACATTAAAGCAGCTAAGTATGCCTTAAATCCCTGGAGTACAGCACAATCTTAACCTGGGGCCTGACAAGAGTGTTGGTGCCAGGCCGGCCTTAATGGGGAGATCATTCCACCATTGAAATGGTGGGCACCATTGAAAAGCCATCATACATTTTGGGCCCCTTACAATTTCTGTTTCCTGTAATAGGAGCAAGGAACAGCCTCTTCTCCCCTAGTGGCACACTGATATGGCATGGAGAAATAGCATGCATATTTCTCAAGAGGTCCAATTTTCACCAGATACATCCTTTCTATTCAAAATTGAGAAAGGAGTTCGACAAGGCTGTATACTGTTGCCTTAAATATAAGCCTATTTAACTTATGTGCAGAGCACATCATGAGAAAGGAGGGGCTAGATGAATCACAAATTGGAATTAAGATTGCTGAGAAATATCAACATCCTCAGATATGCAGATGATACCACTCTAATGGCAGAAAGTGAAGAGGAACTAAAGAGCCTCTTGATGCGGGTGAAGGAGGAGAGCGCAAAAGTTGGTTTGAAACTCAACATTAAGAAAACTAAGATTGTGCATCCGGTCCTATCACTTCCTGGCAAATAGATGGGGAAGAAATGGAGGTAGTGACATTTTATTTCCTGGGCTCCAAGATAACCACAGGCAGGGCCTGCAGCCAAGAAATTAAAAGACGGTTGCTCCTAGGGAGGAAAGCTATGGCAAATCTAGACAGAATACTAAAAAGCAGAGACATCACCCTGCCAACAAAAGTGCATATAGCCTTGACTATATGCACTTTTGTTG
>NW_025335568.1:8024239-8034748 GCF_004798865.1 Varanus komodoensis
TCCTGGCAAATAGATGGGGAAGAAATGGAGGTAGTGACATTTTATTTCCTGGGCTCCAAGATAACCACAGGCAGGGCCTGCAGCCAAGAAATTAAAAGACGGTTGCTCCTAGGGAGGAAAGCTATGGCAAATCTAGACAGAATACTAAAAAGCAGAGACATCACCCTGCCAACAAAAGTGCATATAGTCAAGGCTATGGTTTTCCCAGTTGCAATGTATGGCTGTGAAAGCTGGACCATAAGGGAGGCTGAGCGCCAAAGGATTGAGGCCTTTGAATTGCGGTGCTGGAGGAGACTCCTGTGAGTCCCTTGGACTGCAAGGCAATCAAATGGGTCAGTCCTAAAAGAGATCAACCCTGACTGCTCTTTAGAAGGCCAAATACTGAAGATGGAACTCAAATACTTTCGCCACCTAATGAGAAGGAAGGACTCAATGGAGAAGAGCCTAATGCTGGGAACAATAGATGGCAAAAGGAGGAGGGAGCGGCAGAGGATGAAGTGGCTGGATGGAGTCACTGGAGCAGTCGGCGTGAGCTTAAGTGGACTCCAGGGGATGGTGGAGGACAGGAAGGCCTGGAGAAAAGTTGTCTATGGGGTCGCAATGGGTCGGACACAACTTTGCGACTAGCAACAACAAGCAATTTTCACTATTGGACAGTGTGGCTGCTGCTGCTTTACTCCATCATCATCACTGGGTTTCTTTGCACGTTCTGGTCTGATTTAATAGTTTTGTGGTATCTTTATTTATTGCTTTATGTGGGTTGGTTATTTTTTGTTGCCAATGTAGTTTTTATTGATTTTCATTTTATATGATCACCATGGGCATGTTTTAATGGAAAGGTGAAAAATAAATGTAAAAAATAAACAGCAGCTGGATATGGCTCAGTAACAGCTGCCTGACAGGAAATAGCTGAGGAGCATAATAAGGATGTTCCGGCAAGGCACTTTCCTACCCATATAAACTGATAGATCATTGCAAGAAAAAGAGAAGAAAGGAGGAGGCTATGCTTAGACATACCCGCAAACAAATTTCTGATCAAACCTTTTTCAGGATGTAGTACAATTCCAATCTGATAATGTAGTACCATATTTTTCGCTCTATAAGACGCACGTTTTTCCCCCTCAAAAGTAAGGGGAAAGTTTTGTGCGTCTTATAGAGCAAATGTGTGTGTGCCTAACGGCCGGGACGGTGCTGGCTGCCTGCACCACGTGGCACCACCTGGCCGGCACATGTTTGGCGCGCGCTGCTCCACCCACCCCCCTCCAGGGCAGGTGAGAGCTGTGCCACTCAGAGGGAGCGGTGCGGAGGAGGAGGAGCCGCGGGCTTTAACCCGCCGGCCGCACGGAGAGACGGACTGCTCCCCCCCACCGCCCGGGAAGACCTGCCGCTGCCGCGCCACCCGGAAGACCACTGCTGGCACACTGCCGGCCCGGCTGCACCGCGTGGCACCACCTGGCCGGCACGTGCTTGGCGCGCCCTGCTCCGCTCCCCTCCTCCAGCGCAGGTGAGAGCTGTTAATCACAGGTCAGTGTGTGTTTTCAAATGGCAACCCATCTTTTAATGAAGCCCATGGGGAAGTGATGGGAAATGTGCCTGTGATTATCAGGAAGCTTTCCATGGATCCCTCCTCTAAAAACTAGGTGCGTCTTATGGTCAGGTGCGTCTTATAGAGCGAAAAATACAGTAATATTGCCAAGGAATTGTGCCTGGAAAATATGGAAAGTTACTCAAAATGAGAGGTACCACTGCTCAAGTTAGTCTTGGGCCCCAAATAACAGACTGGTGCTGACGAGGGTACCCTTTATTGGGCCCCAGAAATCCCAGAAGGACTGACCCAGGCTGTGGACCAATTATCATGAGGCGGGAAATGGAGCTAAATAAACTGTAGATTGGTGCCTGTAGTCTTGTCATTTGCTGGTGCCAGTCAGATTTCGTGAGTTGCTGGCTCAGGTCCTTCTCTAGAACAATGTTCTGTGACACAGATTTGGTGTTCCCTGTAAGAACTGCTCTCCCAAGAAGCACCAGTTTGTGCATAAACATCAGAGCGGGACATAGCTGGAGAACTGACAGTGGGAGGAAGTGCTGGGCAGCTGGTGGAACTTAAATGCCTGAAATATATTTGAGTAATCCTATGCAAATTTAGACAGAAGAAAACACTCCAGATGGAGCTTGTTGGGAGTTGGAAGCATTTTTTTCTCCCTCAGAATTCTCTTTGCAACAAGGGGCTTGCTCCTCACATACTTTCCATGGAAATTAAATGGGTGTTTTTGCCAATATTACACTGCAGAATTTGAGCAGCAAACTGCTTCTTCTGGTCACTACTGCATTAACAAATTGGTGGGGCAGTTGGTGTCAGGTGGGAAAATAGTCAGGCGATCACATCTGACTTGCACGTTACTACCTCACTTTATAGCATTATTATACATATAAATCAAGCATATCAGAGATCAGATATACATAAAAGTGAGGGCAAATTTGATTCAGGTCAATATTCAGAAAAAATGAATTTAATTGTATGATTTCTCCTTCCTCAAAACAGTGCACTCTTCCATTAATACACATTTCACTCAACTGAAGAGTTACCAAAGGTCACTGAAACAGTTATTTTTGAAAGCCTTGAAAGAAACAAATTCTCTAGTTGAATAGGTTAATCATGAATATGCAGAGAATTTTCTTCACCTGGGATAATCAACACCAACCTCAAAGAAACAAACTGTTTGATTGAACTCAAACATCACTGTATTGTGGATTTTGTTTCTTGAACAAATACTATGATATTTTATTTATTTATTTATTTAGAAGGCTTCTATGCTGCCCCATTCACCGAAGCCTCGGGGCGGCTTACAACAATAAATAAATAACAATATAAAACAATATAATTTAATAAGCATGTGGATTTAAAAATATTTCCCAAATATTCTAATATTAATGTTTTTCCCTTAAAACTCCCCCTCCACAATTTAAAAAGACTGTGTCAGCCAAGCCAACATGACAAACATTTATATTTACTTAGCCAACTTCACAGCCTTCATCTTCTTTTTTCTGTCTGTTTATCATCTAGAAAAGGAAAACAAGCTTTCCTGCTTTCTCAGATTCCAAATTTTTTCTCAATATAGAATGAACTAGTCCAAAACATTCTTTCCACATTGCCAGAGTCACTACTGCTCTTAAAAACTGGATTATCATTTCAACAGTCTCTGAATCCAAATACTGGAAGTGACTTCCACTATGTCACTTGGGTAACTTTCTTTAAAACATCATCAAACATGTATGTCTTGAAGAATTCACTCTTAATATTTAAATGCATTTTGGTAGACATTTGGAGGGATGATTTATGAATGTCCACATCAAAGCCAACTTCTCTTCCTCAGCAATTTGAGTAATGAGAATATTTGCAAAAAACTGAGCCAGGAGAATGCCTGTTCCATTCTTTTTTTAAATTCCTATATATTTCTCTTTTTAAGATATCATACAATTCTTTCCAATTTTCAACAGCATCAGCAATAAAAGTGATCTTTGCCTGTCTCCAAGACTCTGGAAACATGCTTCAAAGTTGTCAGCCTTTTCTAAAAAAAAGTTGCAGTACAACAATAGCTAGGGTACTTCACTCAAAGAAATTATTGAAATATTGATAGAACTTCTAAGAATTTGTAATATTATATCAGTTTGGGAGGAGCAAAAAAACCCCTCTCCAACTGGGATTACTTCACTCAGATTTGGAAAATGGCTCATCAGATCTGTTATTTCTCATATCCATATAATGTTGTTAGTAAGCATTTCTAGAGAAATAAACTGAGTTTATCCTCTAAGTACTTGGGGAGCTTAATTTAATATTTGCAAAAGCCTGTGAAATTCCTTAACACTGAGGTACCAATCCAAGACCCTACTTACAAAATAGTTTTCAAATATTATATACATTGTCTCATAATACAGAACTAGAATTTATAGACCCTATTCCATCATGAGATTTGAACTGGAACACATTTTAAATTATAATCTTGTACAGCTTTTTATCCTAGCAAAAGGATATTTAATGTTATTCTTTCTTACGTTGTTTTATCTTTTTTGTAAGCCGCCCCGAGGCTTTCTGCAAGGGGGGGGGGGGCGGCATAAAAATGCTATAAATAAATAAATAAAAGCATTTTAACAATAAAAAATTGAAAATCCAGTTTGCGTTGAAATCCATGCTTATTCTTTTAAAAAATATTCACCTTGCATGAAAACCTTGAAGAGCTGAAAGGCCCTGATCTGGCCTTTAAACCACGATCTAAACCATTAGATCATTTTATGGAAATCATCATTTTTGTAGTGATAAGGTAGATAAGATCCTTCTGCATGCTAACCTAAGCACATTTTCCTGAAATTGTTCCAATGACCATCAATAAACCTGGTCTCCAAATTAGTATACTTTGAACTGGAATGCCAAATTAGAGGGGAAAATAAATACAGAGGAGAACCACAGGGAAATATCTTAAAAAGAGAACAAAACCAAAAAGTGGGTGTTTCGCTTAATTAATGTCCTTCTTGCTCATCTATTTAGCATATGCTACTTTTCAGTAGTACACTTAATAGTAATTGCAGCCGGCTGCCAATACTAATTTGGCTCAATAACTGCCATGTGAGATCATTATAACCTGATGTATATTTGGTTCCTACTGCTGCAGTATGGTTGTCTTGAAAGGGGTTATGGATCGATTGAAATGCTTACTCTACTAGGCAGTGAGTATGGGAGGCCCTGGTAGCCTCCCCCAATGTCTCATACCTGTAAACTGTTTAAATCAGGTCTGTTGAGGTTATCCATTGTGCCAAATGGCTTAAGGAAGTACTTTGGAATGGCCATGATGCTGAACGTGTACAATATTTTTTGGGTATGTTACACTTTTTTAGACTTTGTGAACCAATAAAGTTAAATTGGTTCAGTGCACACACACAGTACAAATACAATACGATTACAGAATTAGTACCGTGTTTCCCCGAAAATAAGACCTAGTACTATTTTCGGTACTTGCTAGAATATAAGACTTACCCCAAAAATAAGACCTGGCTGTGTTTATCGTTGGCGACATACAGGTGTGTGAGGGATGTCACACGGAGATGGGTAGAGACCTGTTCTCCCCTGCAGAGGAAGGCAGGACGTGCTCCAGCGGAGCCAAGCTCAGGGAGCCAAGGTTCCATCTGGATGCCAGGAAGCACCTCCTGACAGTCAGGACCCCGAGGGTGTGGAATGGGCTTCCCTGGGAGGTCGCTGAGGCCCCCTCGGTGCGGGTGTTCAAGGATAGGCTGGACGTGCACATGGTGGGCATGTCGTGAGCGGAGCCGGCTGGTGCCGGAGGTCAGACTACATGGCCCGGTAGACCCTTCTGACTTGCTCTGTTTCTATGTTTATTCCCAGGGCTAGTGGAGAACATAAAGAGCCTTTTTAAACTTTATTTTTTAACTTTAACTTAACGCACTGTGTAGTGGAAACATGCTTATGCAGCTCTGCTCCTTCCGCTCAGGGAGTGGAGCTGCATAACCCGATGCTTTCTCTATAGCGCCGGCTCCTGTCACAGGCGGAGTGATACCAAATGTACATGTATTCATTCTGTTGTCCATGAATAAGTGTGGATTGTTGTACACATTTAAAAATAAAATAAAAAATAAGATCTACCCTGAAATAAGACCTAGTGTGTTTTTGTGAGCCAAAAAAAATATAAGATAGTGTCTTATTTTCGGGGAAACACAGTATGTACTCATGAAGTCCTACTCTGAGAAGAAAATTATGTCAACTTAAAAGAATGCCACCAATATAGTCAATGAGCTAGTTCACATGTAACAAAAAGCTATTGTGGATTAATAGCCTTGCAGGGCTTCTCATTAGGCTGATGGCCACCATTCTGAGTAGCTGGTGGATGGCAGGAAGGTGCCATAGATTCTCATTAGGTGTGAAGTCAGCAAGGGTGTGTTTGTTGAGTAGTCAACGAGCCGCCCAGAAGCAGTGGGCTCCTGCAGGTTGCTTGTAAACCATCCAAGTAACCCACCCTCATTGGGGTCACACTTAAAAGAAAGCTATAGTACAAAATATGTAAAATGGTTGCCACCCCTGAGATGAGAAGGCACGTAGGGAAAATTACCCACAACAGTCACATATCACATTCAAACTGAGCCAGTATAAATGCTTCAACAATCTTTTTGGAATTGCATGCCCAAAGCTTGGGACAAGCATAACCATTTTCCTTTTTAGGAGATACACTTTGTCTCCTTCTGTTGAAAAGGTTTTAATAGTCGAACATATATCTACATCGAAGATAGTCTCAAATGTTTTCAAGAATAACCCACACAGAGATGATTTGAACACATTACTCTAAAATGCTGTTTAAGCCTCTTAGGCTAAGGAATGCAGTGTGCTGGTTGGAGATTGTAGGGCCTTTTCCTGCCAAAACATGTAGAATTGTGCCTGTATACATTCTGTTGCCATGAGTGAAGAAATTTAAAGGAGAATATGAAAATGTTCTGATCCAGCAGTGGGCAAATTAGACTGTATTATTCTAGTCTAATAATATAGACTATATTATATAGTCTATATTATAATAGTCTATTATTAGACTATATTATACTAGACATGAGGCCATTAGACTATATTATGCTGCCCACCTGTGATTTTACAATTAGAATGGAAAGCAGCTGGCCAGAAAAGCATCATTTGATTGGTGATTTCACTCAGGAAGCAGTTCTAGTCAAACAATTTCCCAATCTGGCTTATTGTTCCAGAGGCTTTTGTGATACTGCAATCATCTCTGTGATATGCTACCTCCCTGGAAATTTCTCTACCTAAGGTTCCTGGACCTAGCGCAAGGTAAAGAGGTCCAGCAAAGCAGGAGCAAAAAAAACAAACACAAAAATTCTGTTATGGGTTACACATTCTTATGACATGTTGGCACTGGGCAGAACCAAAGGTGGACAGGTAATCTCGTTCCTCTTTCTGCCTTTCCCTTCCTGCCCAGCACATTGCCAGGGAAGGGACAGAACACTCTTGCCAGATACCTGAACTGATTGCTTGTGGAGGGGTTCTGAAACTGAGCTGAGGCCTCAGTGAAATTAGCCCTAGAGCCACTGGCAGCCCATCTCTGCCTAACCTAAGATTGGGTAGGTACACAACGTATTATAGTGCACTTGTATTCAAGAAAAGTTTTGTTTCAGAGAAAAGGTGACTGAGGAGTGGGCAGGCTTCCCAAATTGACTGCATTCATACAACATGCAACTCTGCACTGTTACCACATGGTTATGGGGGGCAGGGGTTGCAACGACCTACCCACCAGATGATCAAGTGGTTTCTGTGTTCATGGTTTCCATCCCTCAGCTGTGGGTATACTATTGAAATTCAATCCCAAACAGCTTATCTCCTTGTGATGCTACTGGCCTTTCTCATTGGTCTGTTTGTCTGCTACTACCAGATCAGGGGTTGGCAATCCACGGCTCTGGAGCCGCATGTGGCTCTTGAATCTCTCTGCTGCAGCTCAGCTCCTGTTGTGCAAAATTCTGAGTTACAAAATACCAATAGGTGATGATGAAGCATCCATTCAGGAAGGCCCTGCTCTCTGGTTAAGTAAATCGCTACATTCCTCTGCTATTGTGCAGGGAAAGAGTGGAAAAAGCTTCCTGCAGGCTCTCAGTTACTCAAACCCTGCTGAAAAGATTCTCTTTGTCCCAATGTAATCTCCTTCCTCTGAATGTTAAAAGCTGCACTTGGGACCTGTCACAATTCACAGCACTTGACTGTTTATCTGCTACTCAATCACTAAACACACCTATATCTGCGACTTCCCCTGTAAGCCAATCATGGATAAATTGAAGAAAAGTTTCTGAAGAAAACCAAATGTTTAATGATACATGGGTAGATTCATTTGCTTTTACTGCTGACAAACTTATGGGGTTTGCTGTTTAATGCATGCAGCCCTTTAGCACTGACTTGGACTCTTTAGGAAGCTGTTCTCCTATTCAAAATATATGAAAGGAGTCCTACTAGTTTATAATGTAAGATTAAAAGTAACTGCTTTTAGTGACTGAACAAGAGCTGCAGCTAAATCATAATGAAGATATACATAGCATTAAGGTAAAAAACAATATATGCAGTGTTATCTTCATTTTAGATGTCAAAAGGGTTTTGCGGCTGTGTTTTCTGTGGGAAACGGGTCCAAATGGCTCTGAGTGTTAAAGGTTGCCGACCCCTGGCCTAGATGAAGCATACCAGAGGTTGGATAACTACAGCAGATCCTAGAGTGGTCACTTTTTCCAGGGGATTCTGTGGTCATTGTGGTCATTCTGTGGAAAGCAGAGTCCTGGAGTTAGACAAAACGAGTCATGATGGATGGAGGAACCACAGAACAAAATGCTGTTTCTTACTGTGGTTTCTAAAGACTAAAATTACCATCATGGCAACATGACAGACCAACAGTGGCAAAAATCCACCATGGCTTGCTGTGTTGTCTGAACCCAGTCATTGAGAAACCTGTATGGCTAAGGAAGGAAGATGAAAATTAAGCATCTCTTGATTTTCCTTTCCCAGTGTCCTACTAAACACATTACTATGATCCATCTTCACTAGGTATAAAACTATTCCATCCCCACTTGTTGTTTCCCCAGTTATATCAGATCAAAATATATGAATAAATGCAGAAGCCTCAGTTCAAGTAAAATGATTTTTATTACTTTCTGGATCTGAAGGGAATCTTCCCAGTCTGGATGCTAGTCTAACTTGTGATGCTTCACAGTGCTATGTTCCACGCTTATATTCCATCATCCTTCTGCCACAAAATTAGATTCTATTTCTTGTTAACTAGCATGGTGCAAGAGGATAGATTTGAGCACAGATCAGAATACTATGTCGTGGAATCACAACTGAGCTATAACACTCATTAGGTTCCCTGGGGACCAAAACCACTTCTGGCCTAACCTACCTAAAAGGAATAACAATTTAGAAATAGGATAATTCCAACCAACTCCTTGGACAAGAAGTGGGACTAAAATGCAACAGTGATGCTTATTTCTATAGTATAGCTGTTATCCATTTGCTTTCTTTTATATCCCATAGTTTATTAAAAGCAATGCTGCCCTTTAGAGAACTTTGGGATGGTTGTTAAACAGCATAGAAAAGATGTGGAGTGCATTATGGAAAAGTTAGAAAGAAGATTTAAGATACAGCTTGGCAATGTCACACATGATTACACTAGAGGATACTAATGAAAGGTTGTGCTTCCAAGGAACAATCTGAAGGTACTGCAGAAGGCTCAGTCCTATAAACTGAGAATCACATGTAAACTGCTCTAAACTCTTTGAAGGAAGGGCAATTCAGAAGTGTAATAAGCCAAACAGAGGCAAGCTGTTACTGCGATTGTGTGCTTGTATTTCCGTTTCACTACAGCCTCTTGACAAAGCGGTTCTGTGGGTTTGGCAAACACACTACAAACACCTGCTATATCTGTAAAATAAATAAGTTGGACAGGTGTGCATTCTTCTCTGCATCATTCCATGTGCCATCTCTGCTTAGCCTCTTGTATCAGAATCCCATGCAGCACCCTTGGCTTTGGACAACAAACCCAGAACCTTCAGGTGGTCCTTATTTTGCATCCTTCTAAAGCCCTTCGTCTGCAACTAGCTTTTCTTTTGGGCTTTTCTGGAAAGAACTGGAAGAGGGAATTACAGGAAGGCCTAACCCGGACAGCTCCTCCCCCTTTTGCGGCCTCCCTAGCATATATAAAAGCTGGGGGAAGTCAAGAAGCGAAACTTAAGCTCCACGCACTCCCCTTTTCCCGCCCCAGCGTGGGAGCCCATGCTCGCCTCACTGAATTCCCATCCATTCCAGTGGGTCTACTCGAAGTAGGGCTACCGCCGGAGCTGTGCCGCTACCCCCGCGCCTCTCCTCGCCCCAGCGGGGCCTGCCAGTCGGCCCGGTTGCCGCAGCCGCCAACTGTTTTTTCCGGCAGGTGCGGAGGAAGAGAGGCCGGTAGCGCTTCCTTCCAGCGCGCCCGCTTTGGCCCGGGGGCCCCGGGACGCGTCCCTGCCCCGAGCGGCGATTTCTGCAAGCCGCCCCATCCACGCCGTCCCCGCCCGCCATGTCACGAGCACTCCGGGGGTGACGGCCGGCGCCCTCCCGCCGCTCCCCCGGCAACCACGCGCGGCCTTCGCCCGGCGCTCCGCGCCCCCTCAGGCTCCCGGGCCTCGCGCGCGGGGCGGGGCGGGGCGGGCCAGAGCGAGGCGCCGCCTGCGATGCCACCGCCTCCTCCTGACGCGGCCTCTCCCCGCCCGCCGTGGCTCCCGGGCAGGCCGCCCCTCGGAACGCCTTCCGCCGGCGCCGCCGCGCATGTGCTTGAGGCCCTCGCCCGCCCGGTAGCGCCCGAGGGGACGGCGGCGAAGAGCGCGACGTCGTCGACAGGGCCCGCGCCCTCCTCCATGGCCGGGACGCGCTGGGTGCTGGGCGCGCTGCTGCGGGGCTGCGGCTGCAGCTGCAGCAGCTGCCGCCACACGGGCGCG
>NW_025335568.1:8034848-8106247 GCF_004798865.1 Varanus komodoensis
CGGGCCGCCGCCGCCTGCTGCTGTGGCTCGGGGCCGCCACGCAGCGCCGCGGGTTCGCCGGCCGCGCCGGGCCCGCGCCCGGCTTCGGCTCCCTGCAGGCCTCGCTGCTGCCTCCGGCCCTGGCGGGGAGACGCTACAGCCAGGTACGCACCGGGAGGGGGCGGGAAAATCCCGCTCTCGCGCCCCCTCCTGCTTCAGTTTCCTGCCGCCTGCTGCGCCCCTGCCCCTCATCTGCTGCACCGGGTTGTTGTGGGGACGAGCTGGCGAAAACAAACCCCTAGAGCAAGCACAGAGCAAACCCCTCTTTGCTATATGTAGCCTACCTCAAAGTTTTTATGAGGATAGAACAGGGACGAGGAGGAGGAGGGAAAGAAACCCCTCTTTGCACATCCTGATTTTTCCATCTTCAATGAGAAGAATTTATTTTCTTTATCAGGACTAGCCCTTCCTCCCCTCCTTCCTTCAAGTTTTTATATGCCGTCCAATACTAAAAGTTTCTGGAGGGCTTACAAACGAGGCAGTGAGAATAAAAGGCAGGGGAGGGAGTTATGTAAGCCATCTTAGGTTCTTTGCCAGAAAAAAGTGGGATATTAATTTAAATATATAAATGCCACCCAATAGCTGAAACTCTCTGGGCAGTTTACAGAAATTACAATGCTTAAAAATACTTTATAAAATTCTGTGGGTACAGTTGCAAGATACCAAGAGAAACAGGCCTTGGCAAGGGGCGGCATAGAAATGTTTTAATAAATAAATAATAAATAAACAGACATATATAGCTGCATACAGTTGTACAGTAATCAAGAAAATGTCAAGACCTGATTGAAAAGTGTCTTAATACATAGGAAGATTTGATGAAATAATTTTTCAGGGAACATTGCTTCTAAATCTATTCCTACCCCCTTAGTATTTCTTCTACCATCTCTCTTCAGAAACATGAATAAATGGAAAACCTTATATTGACTTATTTGTAGTATTTATATACCACTGGGTATAATAAAATCCCTAAGGACACAATTCTGTGCTGGAAGCTTCAGGCCTTTTTTCTGGCCACACTTGCATAGCATTACAACTAAATACATACTAAATGTGGGCCCCCCACTTCCCCTCAAAATTAACGTGGTTACTAAGTCTCTGAGATAGCTTTAATGTAGAAATAAAACTGCATGTGTATCCGTTGTCTTATAACACTTGTGTTTTTACTCCGAGGGGAGCAGGACAGCAGAGTATATGAGATTATGCTCTTTTTCTTCACAGTGACCTTGTGAGGTAGAGTGGGAGTGTATAATTGGATGAAGGTCACCTCCCATGTGGCGGAGCTTTGCAAGCTCCCTTCATCCTCTAAGACCTTTGAGACTGCCTCCTTCTTCCGTTTATCTGATGATGATAACTTGGCTAGATAGAAATGATCTTTCAGTCTTTGATGTACAACAAAGATATGAAGACATGGCACATAATAGTTTTCTCTGGTGTGCTTTTTTAGATTTATGTTTTGTGTCTTGCAAGGCAAGTAAAAAGAAGATTGCTTTTTCATGAGGGCAGGCTTAAGATGTTTAATATGAACCTGTATGCCATGTGTTGATCATCCATCTACACTGCAGATTGTGTTAATTACATGTAACTGAGACAGACAACTGGTTGAAAACATGTCCCATCTTACTGGTAAAACTTGCTAGTGATATCCCAAACATGCCCCTCAGAGCCTTAGAAGAGTGTCAGATGCACGCTTGACCCCAATCCCAGCGGTGGAATTTTCTAGGGCACTTCAGCTGATTCTGGTGCTTTGCCTGTGCATGTGAACCATCAGAGTCTGTTGTGAGATTATCCTAGATCATGACAGCTTTCTGTACTGAATACTCTGAAGATACTTTTTCCCAGGCATATTTTGTGCCCTTCCCAGTTGTGCTCTGTAGCAACCAGCTTGTCTCTCATATGCTTTGTCATCCTTATGTATCAATTATAATACTGATATAATCAACTTCTTTTGGAAGGAGCAGATATATGATGAATATCCCCCGCTCTCACAATATGAATCGCCTTCATCTCAGTCAAGCAATGAAGATGTGTTTCTTATTCATGCCCAAGGTCTGCCATACTTGTGTACTAAAGAAGATGTTCTTGACTTTTTTGCAGGTAACTTCATCTTTCTGGTTTACAGTGGGATGAGTAAAGGCTCAGCTACACATGAGGTTAAGCATGTGGTTCAATGCTTCATATATATTTTTAACTGCAGTCACATTGGGGAATGGGAGTGTGATGGGCGGGGTAGGGGACCCAAAGGAAACATTCCTTCTGATGCAGGTCCTAGTTTCACAAAGACTTTTTTATTTTGTTCATGGCAGGGGTAGGCAGGGAAAGGGTTAAATTCCCCCTTCCTTCCTCTTGCAGTTTTTTATCCTGAGAAGTGCCTCTCAGCAGCTGTAGTTTAAAAAAGAAACACAATGTTAAAAATTCAACATTGTGTATAGTTTGGCTCCAGAAGGTAACTCATTATTTATCTGTTGATAAGTCTCATGAAAATGAAGTAGTTGTAAATATTCAGTATAGGATAATTATATAATTGGATAAATAGAAGTGGTATTTCAGGTGCTACACTGATGTGGGTTACATATGCTAAATAGGACTATACAGGAGATTTGGCTATGTTTCCTTACTGAGATAATATATCTGGTTACGTGCTTATGTGAGTGTGTTTGGAAATTAAGATAGCAGAATAAAACATGTTTTTTGGCAGTCAACACCAGTTGAGCCCATAGGAGGACTCAGCTGCTTTTGTACTCCAAGATGAGTCAACTGTATTGATAAACCATGGACTGGGAACATAGGAAGCTGCCTGGTACAGAGTCATACCCTCGGTCCATCTAGCCCAGTGTTTTGACCTGACTGGCAGCAGCTCTCAAGGCAGGTGTTTTTGCTTTACTTGGAAATACTGGGATTGGAACCTAGACTCTTCTGCTGCATGCAAGCCTGGTGCTCTTTCGTGAGGCCACACCCACCCCTCTTCACCTCAGATCCTCTTTAGGCCAACAGTTTAGATAAGAGCCAGTTGCCTCAACCCCCCCCCCCCTTCCTTTGATGGCTTCTTGGGTTTCTTACAATTCATTGTATGAACTTTCCTTTCCTTGCATGCATTACTTCTGTTCTATAGGACTGTACCTAACAGCCACTCTGTACACTACACAGAAACCTGCCTGCACAGCTATACATAAAGCTAGCATCTTGAGTCCCCTTTGCTAAATTGAAATTATGGGCCTCAGTCCAGATGGGTGACCACATGTGGTAGGGAAGCAGGGGTTGGACTCATTGACTTTACAGGACCCTTTCAATTCTACCAGTGTTGTATTTAGGAACTCCTCTTACACCTTCATATAGATGACTGTATGTAACAGTTCTGTATAAGTGTATGTTGCAATAACTTCAGTGTGCAGGTACATCAATCCAACATGTTTTTCATCACGCATCACTGAAATATATGTAAAATTGTTCGCATTATGAATTGTTTGTATGTTTATAAAGCATATTTTACATAGAAGTTTGATAACTGGATGAGATATGATTGGAGTATAGACATAATCTGGACTTTGAGAGACCTTTATCTGCTATAGCTTGTTTCTTACTAAAGCAAAATGTTGCAAAACTTCAAGAAGTCTATTTGCATTTGAAACAGGTAGAAAAGTCTCTGACCCTTTGTATGCTTGCTCCCTCCCTAGGCATCAGGGTTCGAAATGGAGCAAATGGCATATACTTCTTCTTAAACCAAGATGGCAAACGCAGAGGAGATGCTTTGATTGAATTAGAGTCGAAAGAGGATGTGCACAATGCTTTAAAGAAGCATCGACAGTATCTGGGCCAGCGATATGTAGAAGGTAGGTTTGGTTTCAGCTTATGCGTAAGAAGGCTTACTGTGATACAATCCAAGAACTTAACGCACTACAGTTGCAGGGTAAAATTGAGTATCACATGAGCAGTCAATTTCCCGTCACTCCCATCTCTGCTGCAGTCACCTCCTGAACCTCCAAATCTGCTCTTGCAGGTGCTGCATTTCTCTGGAATAGACCTGGGGAAATGCAGGGGCAGGGGAAGCTGGTGGTGGATGGCCTGCATTGGCTTCAATCCACATTTCACTCAGCTAAACACTGTGTGTTGTGGAATTTTACAGTTTCTGAAGTACATAATGAGGATGTTGATGCTATCATGAAGAGTCTGCAGTCCAGTTCAGCATCTGTGACCAACGACGGAGTGGTACGACTGAGAGGTCTTCCATACAGTTGCACCGAAGCGGAGATTTCTAAATTCTTCTCAGGTGTGTGGAATAGTGATTATGTGAGCTAGTGTGGAATAGTGTGTGAATAGTGATTATGGAATAGTGATTATGGACTCTGTGTGGAATAGTGATTATGTGAGCTGGTGACCATGCACCACCGCTGAAGTAATGTCGGTGTTGTATAATGACATGGAATGATTTTAATTTACAAGAATCTTGTCTAATATATGTCAGGTGTACAGATATTAAATTGGATTTCTTGGGTGGGCAGAAGAGGTTATCTCAAAGGGGAGAATCCAGAAGCCCATTTAAATATGGCTGGAAACCAGCCTTCTTTTAAGATGAGAAAAAATATAGTTCTGATGAAGGGGGGGGGAGAGAGAACAATGATCACATTAATGGTATCTATACATTTCTATACCACCCAGTAGCTCTCTTGGTGGTTCATTGTTCATTCCCAAAGGAATGGAACAGCAGAATAATTTCATTAAGCTTAAGTGGATTGCACTTCCCTGGGGCAGTCACTGACAAACCAGGGTATCTTCCAGCTGTGTCACAGTACAACTCTCATCATCTCCATTTGAAAAGGTGGAAATTGTAGTCCAGTACACCTGGAGGACACCAGAACAGGGAGGCTGCCCTTGGGGTTCACTGAGCATGTCATACCCAGAAACAGGATCCAAAGAAGTGGATGTGTTAAGTGTTAGTACCACTTTATTTAAGGCAATTTTTCATATGCTATTGTATGAGGGAATATGTGCATATTTTGCTTTCCTGACAAAAAAAAGGTAAACTATGTCTTACAGCTATCAAGATGAATATGCTAATATGCCTTTTCTTACAGGTTTAACTATAGTGGGCATAACTTTTGTTATGGACCAGATGGGAATAAGGAAAACAGGAGAAGCGTTTGTGCAGTTTGCTACACCGGAAATGGCTACTCAAGCCTTGTTAAAGGACAAGGAGGAAATTGGAAGCCGGTATGTGGATGCTGGGAAACTGCCCACTCAGACTCCTTGCAGGAAACAATTGAGTGCAGGGGGACGGTATTGTTCACACAAAAGTTGCACTTTAAAAGCCAATGGAAAGCTGCTGCCAAAAAATGACAGTGAATCTCTTCTTGATGCTGGGGGAAAAACTTGGAAGAAAACTATACTTAAATAGATTTGTAAGTGTTAGGATGTGAGCACCGCATTTGACTTCTAGTTTGGTCATGAAACCCTTATGTAGATTTGATTAAGTTCCTGTCTCTACTGATTATCTATCTGTCAGCAGCAACCAAAATATTAGTGCAGGAGGGGGAACGTGAAGTGCCCTATCTGAAGCACTTTCGTGCCACCCTTATGCTTAATGACAGGGTGCACTAATCATAGTTTCTGATTCTTGTTGCTTGGTCACTTGCAGTCTGCGGTGCAAAAAACCCAGTTTGCTTTCACTTGCTTAAGGCACCATCCTCTGCATGTTTAGGCAGTAAAAATGCCTGAGCCAGCCATGTTTCTATCTAAACACGTGTGAGCTGGTGTCACTCATATTTGAGGTTTGCAGTCATGTATGACTTGATTCTTTAGTGGTCATGATTTAAGTCCTCTTGCTAACCCTAATTTAACTCCTCTCACTTTAAAAACAAAACCACAAAACTATAGCTACATAGAAATATTCCCGAGCCAAAAGAGTAAAATTCGAACCCACAATGGTTTTTTTGGGGGTAAGAAGATGATGGGATATCCCACTATGAAGCAAGAGCCTGAACCTGTTTTTGAGGAAAGCGAGTTGAGTGAAGCCTTGCGACCTGCTGCAGCTTATGAAAGTGATAAAGAAAATGGTAAGTGTGTACAGTACATAGCAATTTGTGTTCGGCATGACACCTGGAAAATAGGCCACTGTATCAAAGTATGTCTTAGTTTATATGAACATGTATTTTACATATATGGGAAACAAACAAGGGATCTGTTGGCTTTCAACTCTTTGCACACAGGAAGACTTGATGCTTCCAAAGGCTGAGTGTCAAAGAAAGCAGCATTTAAATGAATTAAAATGAAATATTGGGGGAATTATAACTACATGCATCTGGGGGTTTATTCATGCATTAACACTGAGGAGATAACATTTAAAATATCTCTGGGGTTCAGTATGCTGGGATACGTAGAAAATCATGGGTGGGGTGCTGATTGTGAAGAAGGGCCAAGAGAGCTTTTAGGAGAAGTTTCAGCTTAGGGTGTTTCCACTGAGAAAGAAGTGGCCAGTTGTGTGGGATTGTGAGAGGGTTTTGGAGACGGGGGTTTGAGCAAATGCAGATTGTTGGAAGAAAGCAGATGGAGAGGACTCAAAGAGTGAGGGGAGGTTCCAAAGACAGGGAGTTTGCAAGTTTTGAATAGGGTTAGGAAAAGGAAGAAAAAACATGATTGGTATATGGGCCATTGGGAAGCAAAGTAGAAGACAGTGTAAGAAATTACCTCTCCTTGTAGGCTGACTGACCTCTCCATGTAAGCTGATGGAAAGCTTTGTTGAGTTCCTCTGGAAAAGAAAGGAAAAAAGGAGGAAAAGAAGGGGATTGCTGTGCTGAGGAGAAAGTGTGAGGGATGGAACAGGTCATTAATATGTTCTGTTCATTTGGGTGGTTCTTTAAATCCCTCATCTTAAGATTTATGTTTTTTTTAAAAAAAAAGGCAAAGCATATTTTCCTGAGATTGTTTGTGGGATGTTAGAAAATGGATTCTTAGGTGTTAAGACATCAGGGGAAGAAAAGAGAATATCAAGTCTTCTTTTGTTCTTGTTATAAGGAAAGGGCAAGTGTTGATGAGTCATATTATGCCTGTCTCTGTCTGTTGTAGGTCCAAGGGAGCTGAGGGGATTTGGGGGATTGTCTGCACCACGCTTTGGAATGTGCAGGGACTTGAGATCTAAAAGGACCTGTTTTTTTACTCTTTTCCAAGACCAAAATACCTAACCCCTTTCATTTGTAGGATTCCCCCCACCTCAAAAAAAAAAAAAAAAAAAGAGCAGAATCTGGGTTGCTTGCTTGCTAACCCACATTAGAGCTGGTAGACAATCCCATGGGTCTTTGCAACACAACCTCAGCACACACACCCTTTGCCATTGAGCATACATATGCTCATTAGTGGGATATAATTTATTTTGTAGTTTTTTCTTAACCTTTGGAGATTTGTGCATATCTAGAGTTTGGTGAGGAGGTTACCTTCAGGGCAATCTATGCAAATCAGCTAAAGTGCAGTAATTCCTATGCTTAAGATATTTGCACAAATCTTCTTGAAAGTAAAAAAAGGCTAAATATATGCTAATCTCCTCGAGTGTGAATGTTTTTTTAATGTTACATTTCACTCTTCCCAATGGTGAAAAAATAATGATAAATATTTGAATCTTCCTGAAGGTCAAAAAACAAACATTAAATTTGCACTGGTGAAAAGGAAGGGTGCTTCTGACTAGGAAGGTGATGATGTAAACTGTCCACTGTTGTTTCAAGACATAACAGAAGATATAGTTATCAAGATTTCAAGGAGTTGCTGTGTTTTCAACTGCTATCATTCTGCATTTCTGCAGTCCTTTTGTGCAAGCTACACACAAGCCATTGTGGTGAGTTTGTACATCACAACAGCACTCTCTAAAAGCAAGCCATCCTGAACAACCCAGCAACAAGCGATGGTTACTCAGGATGGCTTATGTGTGGTTAACACACCACACTGAGGAATCAGTGCCAAGTTCAGACATCATAAGACGCCACCTTGAAACAAGGCTCAACAGCCCACTTTAGGTCGTTACACTATGTAAACTAGGTCAAAGAGAGGTAGATACACAAATGAAGTTGCTAAATGTTCATTTTTGCCTTTTTTCAATGCTACAGAAGTTTTGAAGCAAGCATTTGAAACCCATCGAGATGTGTCAGAGGCTGGGAGTTTCTCCTCGTTTCATTTTGTTCATTTGAAAGGTCTGCCCTATCACGCAACAGCCCAAAATATTATAAATGTACGTAGGGGTAAGATCACTTCAAATATCCTGAGCAATTTTACTAGGAAGTTCTTTCAACCTTAAAAATAGAGATGTATGCCTTTATTGTCAACTGCAACTTTTTAAAAGACTCAATCAGCCTGAAACAGTTTGGTAAGCAGTTGGTAAAGCTCATCTTGCTGAATGAGTGTCCTTGCCTATTTTCATTTCTCAGTAAGTATTTGGAAAAGGAAAGGCAAGAGCATATGGACATGTTACGGCAGCTGTTTAATGTGTCCCTTCTATGGCTTAGAAATGAATAGTAACACTAACATTTGCATTGAACAGCTCAAGGATTGAGCTTCCAGAATTTTACTGGTCTGTAATGTATTCCATGCTATTTAGCTTCTCTGAGTTGTGGCATACGATGTACCTAAGGGCCAGCATTCAAAGAGCCACTTAAATAAGTTCTGCATGCAGAGAGAGAACTGGGATTGTGTTTCTTGATCGTCCACCATGCTGCATGGCAAACAGCTGCCAAAGTTAGGATTTTAGGATTCATGGTGGATTTGCTGTTATAAAGTAAAAAGGCAGACAAGTTACTCATGTCCTCATCCTTGGTAGTATCTGAAGAAGCTCTGTGCACGCCCACCCTAATGCTTAAGCTTCAGATTGTGAAGCAGCTTTGGCTTTGTGCAAAAAGTAATTTGGCTTATTGGGTCCTAGACAGAAATTGCTATTTTGTTGATGGTTATAAATAAAGACCAGCAAAGCCCCAGCTTCTGTTCTATTTTAATTTTCAGGTGCTAATAGGCTATAAAATCTGACTTTTACGCACCTTTTTTTTTCTTGACAGTTTTTCGCTCCCCTGAAACCAGTGAGGATCACTATGGAATATAATTCAAGTGGAAAAGCAACAGGAGAAGCAGATGTGCACTTTGAGACACATGAAGATGCAGTTGCAGCCATGGCTAAGAACAGGTCTAACATGCGTAAGTAGGACTTGGGCCTGTTCCCTGGCTGCAGAGGGTTGGGAGGGCGTTGTCAAGGCAAGGCTGTGCTGAAACGGAAGCGTGGGAAGTTCATGGGAAGAGGCCTTTGGAAAAGGTTTGTATTCTCTTATTTTGAAGCTGTGAAGTTTGTTGTGCAAATACTATTTTTCAGCGTGGCCTCCCGATGTGGCCAAACACCCGCACTGCATATACTGCAAGCAGGCTCCTAGAATGACTCTAGAAGACTAAATTTATGTTCTTGCACCTCTAGTTGTAGCTATGCTTGATTCATTTGGAAGCTCTTTGTATGGGTTTGCTCATACAGAATGGCAGTTGCACATTAGTCCCCAAAAATACCAGTAACCAGATGTAACCAGACCTTGTCCAGACATGACTCCACATCTGTGGTTTAACTGCTTTGGGCACTTGCCTCTCCAATAAAGAAACCTCTAGACACTGAAGTCAGGAAAATGGATCTCACAGTGAACATCAGCATGCAGCGTGATTAATAGGTATCTGTTGCTGCATCCACTATTGCTAAATTCGTAAATGTTAATTTTCCATTCAAACTATTTTCTTGTTCCACAGAACATAGATACATTGAATTATTCCTGAATTCATCACCAAGCAGGAAGAATGGTTGCCAGTGACAATGGCATAATTCCCAAAGTTTAGGTGAGTGCCATGGCAGCCTTAGCTTCTTCGGAAAATAACACCAACATGGCTGGCTGGCTTATTCCATTTGTGTGCTGCCCCATAGTCTGTGGGCTGTGCTCTTTCCACAGTGAAGATCTCCTGCTATCAGAGAAGGGTTGGCAGATTCAACTCACGGCCTCTGCTTTTTGGACAGTAGTGACTAATGCAAAACCATGAGCATGGGAAAAGCACCATTTTATCTGTCAAAGCACTTTCCTCTCTAGTCAAAACATCCTCTCTCCCAGTAGGCGAATGCGATGACAGCACTTATCCTTTCTCATCTGTTGCTCCCCAGCAAATGATATCCTAGCGATAGTACTGTCATTATGACTGGGAGCCAATTGATAGCTTTATTCTCCATGCATTTGACTTAATGCAGCCAATTTCAGGCCCAAAACATGTTGGGTCAAGAATCAATTCCCCTTTCATGAAGATTTATTCCTTTTAATTAAAGAACAGATTTTAAGCCAGTTAAATGCACTAAGTAAGAAACAGCCCAAGAATAGGAAAAGGTTGGGTGGGTGCATCCACTTCCACTATAGGATTTTTATGAGGTAGGCACGTGAATGGGACTTGCAGCCAGGTTTTGCATGCAGCGCTCTGGTTTATTGGATGGTTCTTTTCTTAAATGCCTCTGTTACATGCAGGCCAGGTTGGGTTTTGCCCTGTGCTACAACAGCTTTTCAAGTCTCTCTTTACAGGCATAAGGGTGAAGCATTGTTTTAGGAAAATTAGAATTCTCAGTGATAAAATTCTTCATCAACCTCTGAGCTTTTCTGCACTCCTGCAGAACACACTCCGCATGTTCCCATTGTGTCAGATTTGAAATCTGAAGAGGATTGGACAGGAGAATTTGTTCATTTAATCTTATCTTTTTTTTTCCTCTCACAGGATAAATCAAGATGCATTTCATTTGCACATTTTTCTAGAGCTGGAATACAGGGGGTCCCTGTAACCAGAAATGACAAATTCTAAAGGACACTTTTTCTGAATTGCCTTTCAAAGAAAATCCAGCAGCTGTATCTCAAACCCCACAATTGTTTGTGCAGATGTTTTATGTAAACCAAAATTAAAGTTGAACTGTCTGTAAAACTTTTTGCTACAGTACATGTCATGGTAGACCCAGGGCCAAGCTGTGATGTACAGGTGTAGCGTAACGTGACTGGCACAGAGAGAAGCAGGTGCCGCTTTCAGGAATGGGTATTAACATCA
The DNA here is from genome assembly GCF_004798865.1 of Varanus komodoensis. NCBI lineage: Eukaryota > Metazoa > Chordata > Lepidosauria > Squamata > Varanidae > Varanus > Varanus komodoensis. Next base: position 8,045,955 of record NW_025335568.1, read on the forward strand.
TTACCAACTTCATTAGTTGAGTCTAGCTTTGGGGTGGGGGGAGGGGAGAAGCACTCAGACATGTTCTGGCAGTGGGGGAGCATGATTCTCCAAGATGTTTTTGATAGTTCGACCATGGTAATATAGTCAGTGGAGTTACAACTTTGCAAGTGCTGCCCATAAAACATAACAGCAGAGATGCTTTAATCAGAATTTGTGGCATGGGGAAGCCCCACAGTGGAGATGGCATGCACAAACGAGTGTGTTATGTTACCTGCAGGGAACAGGACAGGGAATCTGACGTATCGGTCATATTTAAGATATACTGACTGCCAGTAAAGTGCTACAGAGAAGCTACTAAATCTCCAGAAGGGAAGTTTTGTGTACACTAAACTTAAGTGATAGGAATATTTCATTCAGAGTGACACACAGGAAAAACATTTCAGCCTTCATTGAGTGGTTATATTAAGACTAGGGTAATCCCAAGCAAGCAGTTTCTTAGGTGATGCAGTGGTAGGGACAGGGCAAGGTGAAGAAGGCTGACATCTTAGGTGATAATATCTGGTTGGCTATACTTTTTCTCTCCTGCTAAGGCTGAAACAGTGAGTTACATCGCCTGAAAGTTTGCAGAACTCAAGTTTCTGCCCCCTGAAAGTGGAAGAGTTAGGTGCAGGAACCGCCCAAGTGGAGGAACCCCCCCCCCCATCCCGAAATCCACCAGAAGGGCTTTCTGTGAGTGAGACACTGCCTGCTAGCATGATGTCCTTATTGGATGCAGCTTGATACAAAGACACATAAATTTTGCAGGATGGTATATGTAAAACCAATCTCCAGATAAGCATATAATTGTTGCTACTACCATTTGGGCAGAAAAATTAAAAATGCTACTATCCATGCATCAATTTTGGACCTAAACCAGGGTAAATCCGGAGAAGTTTGCCGGATAGTCTTCGTATATCCCTACTATTTTTTCAGGCTCTTGAAAAAGCAGTTTTATTGCACATAGCTTGCTGCTGATGTGACAAAATGGCAGTTCTGTATTATTAGAATTAGGAAGGGGCTGCTGTGTTCCACAGGCAAAGCTGCGACTTGAGACCCAGCTCACCGCTGCTGTGTACTGTGATAAGTAGATGTTAAGCATTGCTTATTAGTTTTGCCTGTCTGATCATCAAGTCAATGTATAACTAATAAATGAAAGCATATTTCTTAATGCAGACAAGAGTCTTCAGGGTCCTTTATCCTGTGTTTACAAGTATTAAATAATAAAGTTTTCAAAGGCAATGCTGGTCTATTCACTAGAAGACCAGTGGTCCACACAAGAACCCAGATCTCCCAGGTGTCTTGTCCAGCACTAACCACCACACCACACCAGCTCTCAGAGAGGAGCCGGCAAATTAGTGTCCAGGCTCCAGGTCACTCTGCTCACACTATGGTGCAGTCCACAGTACAAAACCTCAGGAAACAAAGGAGTTGGGAGAGGAGTTCTGGTCAAAAGACCTGCCCTTTATGTTAGGTATTTGTGGGGATTGACTAAAGAATATTCACTCAAAACAGGCTGAAGTTACGCGAATTAGATGAGAGCTTTATTGCCTCTTTGTGAGGTCAGCTTGGCTAATGATTCTCATGGTTTCCTAAGTACATAATCATCCTTTAGTAAGGGCACATACCACAGAAACTAATAGTTTACAGAAACTGTTGTTAAAATTGGGATGGATCCAGATGGAACCATGCTCAGAATAGTCCCACGGTGCAATCATTGGTGGTTCTGTATTCTACTCTGAATGTGACTCCCTTTGGACCCAGCCCCTACAAAAGGCCGATCAATTGCAGTGAACAATCTCTACAGTACACATACCAAGTTCCCAAAAGCTCTGCCACCCTGACGCTGCCATGCTAGTTACATTCAGTAAAGAACCTCCATACAACACAACCATAAAGGTAAAATGTAAAGCAATTTCATACAGATTCAAATATATTCTACAGTCTTGATTTAATGCCCAGTATAAGGGGCTGCATCCTACAAAGCACACAGTTTACCAAGCGGACACATTCTGCAATCGCACAGCAGCCACTGCTGCAAGATAAATTCTCCATTTCAAGGTGCATTCTATAACCCATCTTCCAAAAATCCTAGGGTATAGTACCTTAAAGAAAAGCGGGTATCAGTACATATACCATCGAAATATTGCCCACAGCCATACTGGGTCATTCACATCTGCAGACTGCACAGCCAAGCTCTGCAAACGTTTAAAAGTCGAGGATTCAAGCTCCTCTCGTCCTAGATATGTACAGACAGTGGCTGTTTTGAGGATGATTTGATGGAATGAGTATCTGTTCAAAAACACCATCTTTTGAGTGCTATAAGTCAGCCAGTTGTGCAGGAAAAATAAGCGTTCATTTTTCACACCGTGAATTTTCTTTCAAACGTTTTGGTAACACATTCATGTATTTTTTTTAAAGCAGCATATGTAAAGCACTGTCATGAGGAAAATGAAAAACAGGCACATACAAACCTGTTGGCAGCACTTTCCTCTTTAACAGGACATTCATTTTTATTTTCACACGTTATTTAGTCCCAAGAGCTCTTGAAGCTTTATTCAGGTGCTACATTTTAGCAAACGTACAGCTGGTAGGCTGTACAGCGCAGGTGACATGCACCAATGATTTCTGTAGACGGCTCTAATTCAGAGCCAGTGCTTGAATTCATATTCACATGGCTCACTCTTAGAAAATCAAACAGGCCATGGAACATGGCCTGTGCCCTAAGCAGTAAACAAGCAGAGTTGTTTGTGTACAGTTGATGAACACAGTGAGGGCCACGCACCCTGCAAAAGCAAAGATGTGGCCTGGAGGAAAAAAATATTTTCTATCAAGTTTAACACATACATTGTGCTAGCTTATCCTCCATCCCCACCTTACCACCTCATGGGAGCTGTCAGCTTTTAGTTCGATATGCTTCACAAAGACTAATGCATAACCAAAACCTTCTGTGCCTCAAATCTTAACACCAAGCTTAAAGTACTTGGTTTTAGGAGACACTTAAGAGCAAGGGATTCCAGGACCCATGTCAGACAGAGTGAGAACCTCTGGGAGCAGTTCACCTGGAGGCCCTTAATTTTACAAATCAGACTGTCATTAAAAGCCTCACATGCTCTGAACATGCAAGAAAAGGTAGTTTTCTTTCCAAACATGCATGCACACGAACATACAAAGCTGAAGAGCTCCAAGGATATTCAGAAGCAGTCCTGAGAGATGGAGTCCTCCGGTATAAACAAACTGAATTTGACAGAACTGGCATCCTGACGACAGAGTCCTAAGAGGGACTTGCAGAATATTGCTGTATTAAGTGCTTGTGGCATTGGTTGCAGACACGCTCTGGGTTGATGCTGGAGGGAAGAGGCAGTTCATTTGCTGAGCAATCTTCACAGAAGGCTCCCCCACAGTTCTTGCAGGTATGCTTAAACAGGGGAAGAAAAAAACTGGCTCCAGTTATTGTGAATCTTAACTCAGTCTACTACAAGTTTATTCTTTGCTCTGAATAAGAGGGAAACTTTCACCAGCTAATGTTTCAACCATAGACTCTTTGTTTTCCTCTGAGGAGTCTGGCAGATCCTGCAGCTGGGAAACTGAACTGGAATTGCACTTCATCACTATAGCGCCAAGGGAATGTGGGGGGGGGGGCAGGGGAGATCTCAAAATGCTCAGGGCTTGATTTGTTGGTTCATGAGAACTCCTTGCTCTGTTCCTAAAAACAAGGATTAGCAGTGACTGTCTTTTCCTCTTCCATACAGAAGGCCTATAAAGAAGGTCATAACAATTTCATTCCAATAATAGCAGAAAAATGTGGATCTACTATTCCTACCAAAAATGTGACAGATAAATTGGTCCTTAGAGCAGAAGCAAAATTGGTCCAAATTTACCTTTCTTTTGTTTCTTGTGCTTTCTTCTTGACACAACTGGCAGAGGGCTGACTTTCCAGGGCCAAGAGTCTGCTCCTAAATTAAAAACATGCTCTCATTTAAGCATACAATAAGATTCCTGGCCAACCTTTTGACCTCATTTACAATTTGCTACCCTCCTTTCCACCTTGAGTAGTTAAATATCAGCAGAACTGCTAATTCAGCATCTTTACATTTATTTATAATGTGAACTTGGACCATTCAACAGAAAAATAAATATATCTTTTGTATAACACTTTCACCTGTTCAAAAATGAAAAAACCCTGTCAATTTCAAATTGCCCTCATACAAATCTATGCTGCATCCACACTCAGAATATTGTGTACAGTTCTGTCACTGCACCTAAAAAAGGATCGTACAGAACCGGAGAAAGTGTGGGAAAGCGCAATTGGAATGATCAAGGGGTTGGAGCAAATCCGCAGTGAAGGAAGTTTACAACAGCTGAGATTGCTTAGTATAGAAAAAAGGTAAGTAAGACATGATAGAGATCTACAGAATTATGCATATCGTGCAAAATTGGACAGGGAGACATTTTTCTTCCATAATACGAGAACCCAAAGAGGTCAACCCATGAGGCTGATTAGTGGGAGATTCAGGACAGATAAAATGAAGTCCTCCTTCACACAATGCATAGTGAAATTATGGAACTCACTTCCACAAGATGTAGTAATGCCCACCAATTGAAGGAAATGGGCCAAACTCATGGAGGTGAAGGCTACCAATGATTATGCCTCCTGACGGCTCTGTGCTACTTCTAGTATCAGAGGCAGTGTGCATGTGTACTCACTCCACTTGCTGGGGAACATGGGCAAGTGGATGCTGCCACACTCCTGCCACGCTTACGTGTTTCTCATGGGCAGCTGGTTGGCCTCTGTGTGAATCGATGCTGGACTGGAGGGACCACTAGTCCAATCCGGCAGGGCTCTTATATTCAAAGTATTTTACAAGCATTCTTTTAGCTAGTTGCAATCCTTACAAGAAGCATGAAGAAAGATCAGTATTATCCCACGTGACAGACGGAATATCAGTGCAGTTCAAAGTAGGCTGAAATTGTCAAACCACTTACTGCCAAAACAATCCCACTAAAAATGTTCCTGTTTGGCCCCAAGCCCGAGCACATGTTCTAATGCTTGAGAGTTCTGGCCAATTGGAACTGACAGGTTTTGTGAGATTGTGGGGTTAGTGGTTTTTGGAGTGGCTAATGAGGCTTCTAAAAAGTTACCCATTCATCTTTCAGGCAGATGTAAGATGGTATATGAAAAAATGCCAAGTGAAAAGCAACTAAAATTGCTTAATAAAAGGAAAGAATGTGAAGAACTGAATACATAAAAAGTAGTGATTATATTAAAGGAAACACAAAAACTAATTTCCAATAAATTATGAGTTACTTATATAAGCCTGATTCAAAAGGTAGTCCAGATAAAGCACCCTTATAGTTATACAATTGTATAATTGTACAAATTGGATTGTAAAGCACCCTTACTCAGGGTTAAAGGGTTGTTTGAATAGTAAAAGGTCATAATGCTTTAATATGCATTAATCTGAAGAGTTTTCAATTGTCAAGCTATGATTAAAGGCCTAAAGTTTTGCTCCAGTTAATGGTCAAACATCAACAGTTAATACTGTTTCGGCCAGATGCATTTAACATATGCCGATTGCTTAAAAGAATCTATGGAACTGAGCACAAAATGGACAAGCATCACACCACTACAGTACAGCAGGAAGAGCAAAAGGGACAAGGCTGTGAAGAAACAAGTAATGAGAATATAACGTTTTAACTGCAGTAAGGTACATTTCTTGTTCCACGCCACTCCTTCCATTTAAGGTGCCAAATCTCAATATACAATAAGCTTGGAAATCCATGAAAATGGACAAAAGCCATTCATTGTATAAATAAACCAGCATTCCAAAATCATGTTTTAATAAAAATATGTCATGAAGATAACATCATCTTTTGGCATCCAACACAAGGTACTCAAGCTCATATTACACCAGAAGAAAACAAATTACTTACATGGTCCTCTTTCAGGCTAGCGGGTATCCTGTAATGGGAAAAAGGTATCCACTCAGCATGCCGTTTCATCCACATCTTAACTAATAGAATAAAGACTTTGTGTGCATATAGTCAGAGCAATCATTTAGCGTTATCTCATGGCTGCAAAACTGACCATCTGACTCAAATCCAACACATTTAGGATTAAACAGAATTTAAGGACGGGGTTATTTTGCTCAGCTCGTACCCGCTTGGAAGAACCATGTTCTCTTTCACAGGTGCTCTCCACTGAGAATCTCCTTCCAAGAGTTTATTTCCTGCATCCTATTGATTGAAACAGATAGTGAGGAATCAAAGCAAAATGACCAGACCGGTTATTATGTACCTGTCCCTGCATGTTCGGTGCCCAATGATTCCTTATTCCTAGCAACAGCCCTCTTCAGTGCTGTAATAAGAAGATTCCAGAGAACATTTGAGCTTTAGGAAGCCATGGAATTGCTTACAACTATTTGAAGAACACAGGGATCAGTTGAAAGATCTAATGAGAACTGAGATTTCTGAAATTGTCATGTGCTTGTCATGAGCCTAAGCAACACAAAATCCTTGCTAATCAATGCAGGCCTCCCCCATGGGGTCTGGAAATTCCAGCTGGTGCAAAATCCAGCCACCAGCATACTTGTGCAAGCTAGACACTTCATATCACACATATTTTGCATATGTTGCATTGGTTTTCCCCTTTGTTAGTGTTTTGGTACTGACTTTTAAAGCCCTGAATAGTTTGGGTCCAGCTTGTTTGAAGGACCATTTAAGCCTACAGATACTGTGGACTGCAAATCTCATCTAGTCTAGCCTGTGCAGCCAATGGTGAGGGACAAAGTCCAGCCACATCTGAGGGTCATACCTTCCCCATCTGTGACTGACCCCCATATGAACCTGTTTGAGAATCACGCATTCCCCACCTGTGACTTGGCTCCTGAACCTATGAACCCCTCACAGATTCTCTGTTCTAAGATCAGTCAGGTTGGTGGGTACAAGGCCTTGTAAGGCCTACACCGATGGAATCTGACCTTCCAAGGCCTGCATATGAGAGAATGTTGGGGGACTGTAAACACCTCTCTCTCTCATTCTCTCTCTCTCTGCCAATGTTTGCTTATTTATGTGTTTGTTTAACCAAGCCACTGTTTTTAAAGTTTTGATGTTTTTCTGGTTCCCTGAATCCCATTTAATCCATTGCTCTTTTATTACATTATTCATCAGCTGTTTTGTTTTTAGCATTTTTATTGCAAGCTGCCTTGTGAGAGTTTGCCCTCAAAGGTGGGACTGAAGTAAATCAAGTAAATAGGTGCACACTGTAAATAGGTGCAAGGACACTGAACTCATTTCCGTGTAGGAAAAAGCTTGTGAGTGGCAAGTTGTGGCACACACCACAACTGCGCCCACACATCCCTCCTTTCCTCCCTACACACGTCCTAGAAATCTGTATCCACATATAGATGTGTACAAGCACGTGTGCACACCGGACAACACAGCAATTGCCCTAAAGAAGGGTCTGCCTATAATACGCGCAGCGCTTTTTCCTTAAAAGGAAATTACTTGTACAGGAGAACTACCATCTTTCAATCATACCTGAAGTTGCTTCACAATATCTCTGTGACAATCAGACCCCCCCATAACTGATAGGAAATACAAGCCAGAAGGAGACATAAGCAGATTCCCAAGTGTCGGGGCTAGAGGGAAATCAAGATCATGCCACAGTGAAGCATGCCGAGAAGGAGCATTACTGTTTTTGATCCAGTCTTCTGGAAGCCTTTGCTTTGGCTGGGCAAGCTTTTATTTTCTGGAATTCCATGGTGGGAATGTGACCATCGGTCTCGTTCCCGTTTCAGTTCCAGTTCAAGCTGACTCCTGCAGTGATGGCACATGGAGAAAAATCTTCTATAAAACACGCTTGAAATTACTGAACCCCATTTTTAAAAGCCATTTGAAAAATGAACCCCATTTTTGAAAGATGATCGCATTCTTCCCCCTCCAGAATGGCACCTCTCAGTAACAAGGCAAAGCTCATTGAAGAAAGACCATCATATACAGGTTGCAAATATCTAATAAAATTTGAATAATCAAGCAAGTTCCAATTTATTATACAGAAACCCAGGACAACTGTACTTCAGTAACCAGTGAGCCACCGTGACAGGTTGGCTTCCTGTAGCAGGAAGTAAATCCAGAGGCCTCCCAATCTTTTCAGGGGCAGAGGTTCTCTGTCATTCTCTCCTTCGTTTGGATTTAAGAAAACAGATACCCTCTCTGTTAGAAGTAGCTCCCACTGGTATCCTTCACTGGCCGTGGCTCTAGACTCATTGGCTCAACTAGTTCTTTCACAGACTATAACCGACTGTTGGGGCTGGCACTAAGTCCCATTAAACTCAACAGCCAGGTTCGGCCCAGCAGCACACCACGGCCGAAGCCACAGGGGGTTGTGGGGTTTGCCAGCAGCCATTTTGAATATTCAGTCCCGGGTGGGGAGTTGTCATGGTCTGTTTTGTCCAAGCCTGAACGGTGGAGAATGCTTAGGAAGAATCCTCAAAAGGCCTGTGGTGTGTTGTAGGGCTACCTGAGGATCACACAGGAACCCTCCGCAGGGCACTGAATATTTGAAATGGCCACTGGGATGCATCACAGGGGGCTGTAATGAGTGCACAAACCAGCCCATGTGGGCTTACTTCTGAGGAGATGCATGCACGACTGCACCCTGTGGATGCTGTTCTGCATGAGGGGGAAAGGGAATGATTTCTCCTGCACTTGTCTGATCTTCTTATAGTTATTTTTACTTAGCAGTGTGAACTAACTTGGGCTACATGTAATGGCAGCCAATGTGCAATGCATGCACCTACTTCCCCCACTTTCACATGGTACAATTTTGGAATATGCAGAATCACTCCCTGCAACAACCAAATCCAACCCCAGAGGAGGCTGGATTTCTTCCTCAAAGCACTACAGGCTTGCTTGCATTCATCCATCCATCCATCCATCCATCCATCCATCCAAATCTTAATATTTATACACCACCCCGTTCCCATAGTCTCTGGGTGGTGCACAAGAAATTAAACCCAACAGTGAGCAGTGCTGGCTAAGGCAACCTGCCTGTCAAGTCCATATAGGTACATGCAGGCACCGATCCATGCAGCAAGCCAGTAGGTGGTAAACCATGCCCATGGTTTTGAGAGTTGTCTCCTCCTCTTTCTGGGCACCGAACGCCTCTTGAGCAGCCTTGCTGACTGCTCGTCCCTCTGAGTGAGCCTGCGCAGACGGCTTCAGAAGAGCGGCAGGTAAAAGGCCTGCATCAGTGCTCACAAGGAGGGCAAGGCACCTGTGTGTGTGTGTGTTGCGGGGGGGGGGGGGGGCTGGTAGTGGAAGCAGGTGCTGGAGGATGTCTTTCTTCCTCTGGGGAAGCCCACTGTGACAGTACCTAAGAAACTCCCACAAACCAGAAAGCGATTCAAAATGAAGGTACTTCCCCGCCCACCAAAACAAAAACAAAAAACCAGGGATCTTTTCACCGCTGCTTGATGAGCTGTTCAATTTCCAGTTGAAGGCTATTGATCTTATCCCCAAACTCCAGCTTGAAGAGCCGGTTGTCCTCCTCCAGCGACTGGCGCTCTTTCTCTGACTGTTGCAATCTGGATTTGAGCCACATGAACTTGTGATAAAAAACAAAAGCCATGGTGGGGAGGAAGACTGAGATTAAACAATAAATTAAAGAAAGCAAGCTTGATGAAAGATGGACGGGAAGGTCTAACGGGAATGGGAATTGAGAAGGGTCAAAAGAGTAGCTAAAGAAATATCAAAATGTAGGTGAACCAGGCAGAAAAAGCTTCTATTTTCAATTTTTTTATTCTATTACTACAGCTTACAGTCATTAGATGATAAACATAAAACATCACTTTTATCCATAGTCAAAGCAAGTCTCAAGTACACAGTATTTGTAAGGTTTTTTTTTTTTAAATTTACGTTACACTGCAGCTTTATACAAGTAACTGGAACTTGCATAATGCGATACCTACTATATTAAGAAATTAGTGCATGTATCTGGTCTCTTCCACAACTGTTACATCAGGTTAAACACACAGGGCTCCAGACTGAATACAGAGTCGTGGACACGTACTTGGGATTCCCAGCCTACTTGAGGCTTTGCTGCAATGGGGCTGGGGGCAGGGGAGTTTACTTTCACAATATAAAACTGATTTCAGGCTACATGTATTCACCGGCCATGTGACAAATACTCAACACGATGGCTTAACTGGAGGGCAAACGGAGAGGTGGAGGGTATCACTCAGCAGAACCCTAAGGCGATCGATCGCACATGCCTGTCCACCACGGACCTGCCATCTTGAGGCGCGCCGTGGCATGTGGCCGGGGCACGTGGCAACTTTCTCCACATGCCTGCTCAGAATGTGCATGGAAATCACTTCCTTAAAAGTGCTGCACCCACACCAAAGTCTACAGACAGCACAGAGAAAGGTGGCATGGGCCCCTCTGGGCATTCCTACTGGCCTTTCCAGGGTGAGTGGCGGACAGCATAGAAATCCAAGCCAAAGGGGTGGGGAAGAAAGGGGCAAAGAATCTGGGCACTCTGTCACAGAATCCAGGACCATTCCAAGAACAACATTCCCTCTTTTCCAGCCCTCAGCCTATTTAAGGTGGGGATGAGGACAGATTCTGCTTGTAACAACATTCTAAGGGGTCGTACTCTATCCCCCTTTGAAATCAGGGCACCTGAGGTTCAGGGTTGATAACTGTGTTTTCTGCTGTTCTAAAGTTTGTCTCTAATGGGCTTTTTAAAGAGCCGGGGTTGTAGGTTAGGATTTTGAAGCAGTGTGTTTAGGAAGGAGCAATTCCTCCCCGTGGTTTTGACAGAGCTGCACCCCTGAGTGCTCTCATTTCACACCTGCTGATAAATCAAAATGAGTGATCAGCCAGAACATGTGGCCCATGTCAAGCCTGCCAGGTGGATTTTAGGAATGTGAAAGCTCAAAATTCTACCTCCAAGAAGAGGTGGCTGGCATTGTAATTGTTCTGGCGGTATCACATTTGGATATCTACTGAAAACATTTAACCCCGAGACAGAATTTTAAATGGTGCCTGCACTGCCTGAACAGTTTACTTCAAATGAGCTGGGTACATTTACAAGCATGCTACACTGAAGTGCAATTCTCCGGGTTTCTTATTTTTTTAAAAGAAAAGAGAACAGACCTAACAAATCAGCTGCTTTGCCAAAGACAGCTCTGCAAGCTTGCAAGAGAACACAATTCTGCCCCAAAGATTTTAAGATGAGGCAACAGTTCTTTCCTCCATCTCTACTAAAGTTATTTTCCCCCTACTCTCCAATTTGCTTGAACACAAAACAGGGAATTTTTATAAGAGGGAACTTAAAAAAAAAGGCAGACTACTGAAACTAAAAATAAACCAAAGCCCTATTTGGGGTATCTTGACTGGTCTTACTAATGACTATCTACATCCACCTTCCTCAATCTGACACCCTCCAGATATGCTTGACTACAAGTTCTAGTCCGACACACCTGGAAGATACTAGGTTGAAGGCTGACTTAAACACTTAAGCCTGTTTAGGGACCAGTAATGGGAGCACTTGCAGCCTCCAGAAAGAGGCACCCCAATTTAACCCTAAACAACAACAACAAAAAATGTTTTTACACTGCAACATGGTGTTTATCTTGACTCTAAGCTTTCCTTGGTCTTTCACTGCAACTCTTCCCATATCTGAATCAAATACTTAGGGTCAAATTTTAGCAATAGCAAAAGGCAACTTTAAACAACAACCAGGTTATTGTATGCCATAGCTACTGTCAATGACTGGCCAGCAGTAAATCACTACCTATTCCATTCATCCCTCTTAAACAAGGTAAGAACAACAAACTGTTTTGTAAAATACATGATTCCATCTTTCCTACAAGAGGAAGAGAGGGGAACACACACTATCATGAAAGTCCTTCAGGAAAAGAGAACCACTATCTATTTTATTTTATTTGGAAAATAAAGGCAGAGGTAGAAGACAATGCAGAGATTAAAAGGGTATCTGGTTTTTTGAAAGAGCTAGCAACTGGGCTCTGCACTCATGCCACTTAAAGGGGTGAATGAAAAGATTAACGAATTATTTTTCCCAGTGCAAAAGGACTGGAATGGGCTTGCTATCGTGGCTTGTCCCTTCACTTCAAAATATTCCAGTGACAGCTTGGTGCAAATTTGGTCAGCATTATTTATTCTGGGTTATCTCTGTTTCTCAGCTTATTTCTTTATGCTCACACACAGTGGGTTATAGCACGATAATGGGGTTGTCTGGCAAATGGTCTTAGGAAAGTCGTCTTGGAGGAGATTGCAGAACAATGCAGTTTTATTTACCCACATTTCAAAGAGGGTGAAAAGTGCAAGGAACTGAGAAAATCCAGGCAGAAACACTTTGCCTTGCTCTAAAGTGAAAGAGTATAACCTGACCACCCTTCAGTTGGAATAACTTAAAGCCAAGTATCATCATCATCATCATCATCATCATCATCATCATCACTATTGTTATTTTTCCTTTTATACTGCCCAATAGCGAGGCTTGCTGGGTATCCAGGGGCTGCTGCATTTCTTGCATTGTGTGCTGTGCAGGCCCCGGCATGTTGGACAGACTTCCAAATAACATGCATTTGCAATAAATGCTTGTGGGGAAAGCGTGCAGTGTGGACAAGGCTCTGGTGAACCAGGACGAGGCCCTTTTGATGATGACCAGAATCATACTTGTGATGTGAGCTTCTCTTAGACTTGCGTTTGAGAGGAACGAGAGCTACAGGATCACAGCTCGCAGCAGTGCCCAACTGCTCTCAGCTCTCATGTGTATATTTTCTTCGTCTATTTCACAACAAGGTAACAGAGAAAACTACCTCAGCTTTCCTTAAATTTAAGCATGGGGGGCAGAATGGAGTTCCCCTTTTCCAGTATCTTGTCAACAGTAAAAAGTTTGTGCTGTATACACTTCATATCAATTATATGTACAAAGCCACAAATCTCATTTTACTTGTGATTTTCTGAAGTCAAACTGCTTGTAGTTTAGTAAAGTTTACACAACAAATAACTGGGAAAGTTATAGACTAACTTTTTCTACTTAAAAAAAACCAACAGATTTTTTAAAATGTAAAAATCCTCCAAAATCCAAGTCAACTTTAGGTGACAACTTTAAATCTGACATCTAAATTCTTGACTTTATTTTGCTTTTGCCTCATAGCTGAGTTGAGATGTCAGAGTTGTGAGGTGACCAGCTGCAAAAAGAAACAAGGAAAACAAGGAAAAAGAAAGAAACGAAAGGCCTAATGGGACTTCTGAATCAGTTTGTTTGCTGCACTATTTAAGGTTTTTGCCTGTTTCACCAAATCCTTTTCACTATATGAGAAAAGGGCATAAAGATGATATGAAAAGAAGGTGGGAGGAGGAAACAGACAGTAGAAGAAAACATCAGTTAAGTCAACAAATACCAAAGACTAAACATCACCAAGCTTTTATGATGCGTGTGCTAAGATACAACTTTTAAACTTCATTTAGTAGCAGCAGGAGGTGCAGGTATAAACATATACGTAGTAATGTTGTGTGTTTGCAAAATTGATGTCTTCAAGCACAGGCGCTTTTGAAAAGATGCTCTTCATTGTTGGAAGTTTTCTGAAAGTGCTGAAATCACATTAGGCCAAATTCTGACCTTCTCTGGTTGAATGTCAGTCTACATTACCTAGCAGCTCTGTATGCGTAAAAGGAGCTACACAAAAAAATGCATGCTCACTTCTTCAGGGATCCTACAAAATTAATTCTAGCCATCTCCTTCATACTTTCCCCAAGACTGCTACTACCTAGTGTTTTCGGAAGGACATGTTGTCATCCCTCTTCATGTGGTCTATAGGCTGCACAGGCCCGCCCTCCTGACCCTTTATGAAGTCCCCTGCTGAGCCACTGAAATTCAGTGGATGAGACGGTCCTTGAAAAGCAGAAGATGAGTTTGCCACAGAAACTCGGCATTCATTAACAGAAAAAGTGTGATCTTTACCTGCTTCTATTTTACCGTATTTCAGTGGCAAACAGCAAATGGCTGCTTTTCAAAGATGCTTTCTCATCCCGCCACTGTGTAGTGGCACAGTGATGGAGACATGAGGAATGACCCCAGTGGTGCCCAGAAGGAAATGGTAGCCACCCAACCCACCAGCTGCTTTAGGTATTCCCGTCAGGACAGCACAACTACAATTATACATTGCTTAAAGAAGCAAGTTTCAATTTTACCTTTGTTCAAGCAGTTTAATGGTTGCAGCCATCTGATTTGTCTTCTCCTCCAAGCGACTGTTTAGTTCACTCTTCTGTTTCACTCCCAGGTCTGAACTCTGGAAATGGAAAAGGTCATACTTCATCCTTAGTGGTGAAATGGTAACTATAGAAGAACATTAAGGTTACTTTCTTTATCTGTTTGTATAAAAGCAATGGCACACACACTAAAACAATTTTATATTCAAAATTAAACACAGGCTAATGTTATAACTGGCACAACGGTGTGAAGCAATAAGGAAAAATTTTCATGCAAAACACGGAACATTCTAAAAAAGCAAGGACAAAAGAATTATATTGTTGCTAATTGTCTGCTAATTTTGATCCAAAATTCCACCAATTCATCTGTTATTCTTAGTTTATTCATAAGTCAGTCCACTGAGGTAGGCAATTCCCATGTTTTGACAAGCATCTTGTCAAAACATCTTGGATGTTTAGCTAAGCTTTGTGAATTTAAACTAAATCAATTTCAGTAAGCGATAGCGTTATTCAAAATGTTCATTTATGCATCACTCAGCAGCATCACAATGTCAATTAACAGTTATGTCCAATGTTTTGAACAGGCAAAAATATTCATTCACAGTGAACATTGGCCACAATTTTAGAATGGAGACCTGAAATGTAAAGAGGACAGAAATGCCCTTATTTCAGGGGAGCATGACTTTGAGCCCCATTTCAGCCATAAGCTCACCAAGTCATAATCTTGCCCAAGTCACCCTCTCATCCACAATTCCTCCTTATAAATGGCAATTATACTGCTCTGATGCCACTAAACAACCTTATTGTACAACTGGAACTTTAGAAGTACCTTAGAAGTAAATTGTACAAAGGTTGAGTTTCTTAACGCAAGTTTTATTATGTTGGCCCTATGTCCATAAAACCAGAGCTCGCCATGCCTTTAACCTTTTGTCAGCAGAGTAGGCAAAGACTGCAGGCTAGTCGCAAAAGCTGGATTGGAAATGCCTCAGGTCTGGCATGAGCCGTACTCTCCTCCATACAGGAAAGCTTGTCAGTGAATCTTGGTTAAGAGCTGGAGGGTGTACAATTGGCAAGAAGGTGAGAGAGTGCACACAGCCCCTCATTCCTTCTGAAACCTCTTATCCAGGGTTAAGGGACATTTAATGTTCTATCTGTACCAGCCCAGATGGCTCACGGTGGGGAAGCTGCAGAAGCAGCACAGTAGAGGAGAAGCAGAGATGCACTCTCCAGAGACAGAGACACCCCAGTAATGGTTCTTCAGAAAAGGGCCCCGCTAGCTGTTGTCCAACAGAAGCTGTTGCAGGCTTCTGTATGTTTTTTTTTCTATAGCAACGCTACCCCTCACGTTCAAAGGGAAGTAACAGTCTTTAACTGTGGAAGCCAAGTGAAGCAGGGGTGTAGCATATGAAGGGTCTCTTGATGAGCCTCCAAGCTGAGCGAGCCTCTGACTGGGAATCAGAACCAGACTGCTGAGCTAGTCCTGCTTGCTTACCTGCAGCTTGAAGGAAAGTTCAAGTTTTAGGGCCCTGAGATCCTCAAGTTGCTGCCTGAGTGCCACCAGCGCATCTTGCTTCTCACACACATCTTTTTCCAGCATCTTCATGGCCAGTTCCATTTCTTGTCTCATTCCAATCTGCACTTCCAGTTCTTTTTCCACATCCTATACCATACACACACAAAACACATATAATATCTGGAATGTATCAAAAACACTTACTCCAGTGGTGGCGAACCTACGGCACGCGTGCCACAGCAGGCACGCAGAGCCCTCTCTGTGGGCATGCGAGCCAAGTCGCCCCAGCATCGCCCCAGCAGCTGAGCATTGGATACAAGTGCATGCTTGGAAAGGAGTAGTGGTGCCAGGCGATAACGTCACAAGCCACAACATATTAGCCGCGGCACATCTGAGCTTTCGCATGGCTGTTCAGTGCACTGCCAAGTGTGTGTGTGTGTGTGTGTGCGTGCGCACGCAAGCTTTGACTAACAGCGAGGTGTTTTTTCTCAACAAAAATCCTCAGTTTTCAGGTTTTATTGCAGTGTTGGCACGTTGTGATAAATAAGTGGGTTTTGGGTTGCAGTTCGAGCAATTGGTCTCTAAAAGGTTCACCATCACTGGCTTAGGGTTAGAAAAACGCAGTGTCCTGGCATGATTTTCATGGCTGGAATGTGTTCAGAATGGGCAGAATAGATGAGCTATGCAGAAAAAGTTACTCAAGGAAGGCTTTTTCAAAATCACCCACTTTTCAATGGAACTTTTTCCTTATATTAGGGTTAGGGGTGTGCACCAGAGTAGAGTTAGGGTTAGGAAAACGAGGTCTTCTGGCATGATTTCGATGGTTGGAATGTGTTTAGAATGGGCAGAAATGTTGAGCTGTGCAGAAAAAGCTACTCAAGGAAGGCTTTTTCAAAATCGCCCTCTTTTAAATGGAACTTTACCCCTATATGAGGGTTAGGCAAGTGCACCAGGGTAGGTTCAGGCCAGTGATGGCAAACCTATGGCATGCGTGCCACAGCGGGCATGCGAGCCAAGTCACCCCAGCAGCCAAGCTTCGGATAACAGTGTACATAGGGGCCACGTTCATGCTCAGAAAGAAGTAGCTACACCAGGCGATGAAGTTATGTGCTTTCGCAAGGCCAGTCACTGCACTGCCAAGGATATATATATATATATTTGCTTGGACTGGCTGTGAGTTGTTTTTTCTAAACTAAAACCTCAGTGTTCAGGTTTTATTGTAGTGTTGGCACTTCGCAATAAATAAGTGGGTTTTGGGTGGCAGTTTGGGCACTCGGTCTCTAAAATGTTCGCCACCACTGGCTTACACTGACACTGAAATTGGAGCTGCAGGAATTCTACTATTTGTCCAGACAGGGGATGAGATAACTAATTTCAACACAAATTAAGAAGAGCAACAAAGATATTTTGCCATAAACAAAGCAACGGTATGCGCTTTTGCATATTTAATGCTACCAAATTTATTAAGGGATGAGTTTACATAGGCTAGAACCTACTTTATCAGAAGCATTATTCTTCCACCCTATGAAGTAAGATAAAAAGCTCATGCCACAAGAAATGTAGTGGTTTTTAAAAGTGCCCCAGAGTTCTCGCTGTTCTCTTTCAAAACCTGGCCTAACAAGGGTCAATTGCTGAGAGCACATGCTTTGAATGCAAACAATTCCAAAGTTCAATCCCATGCATCTCCAAATAAGAAAGAGAAAGATCCTTGTACGAGATCCTAGTAAACCAGTCCTAAGCTTAACAAACCCAGGGTTCTGATTCAGTACAGGGCAGCTTCTAACGTCCCAGATACTACATCAACATGGAGGGTCTAATTAGGGTTGAGACAGGCTTAGGGGTTTGGGCTTTTTTAGCACACTGGATATTCTTTTCTTTTTCTCCACAGAATATTATGGACCTGTCACATTTAGGAATCCTGCATGAATTCCACAGAATGGGTACCCATTTCCATTATGAGCTGGCATGCTCACTCTTACCAAAGTATTCTGTATGACAGCATTATGGTACAGAATTATAAGATCATCTGAGCGTATGCATCTGAGCTTGTCATTGGCCCCTCTCTAATATCTATGCAATGCCACACCCACTGCACTTTCTGCTCAAAGCATATCTCACTGCCATCTAAGAGGACAATGAATGTTAGCCAAAAGTTCTGACTGACACAACAGCTATTGCATATTGCATTACTGAGAATAAGACAGTAATTATCTATCTTTCTACCATATTCCAAATATGGCCAAGGATTCATATTTCTACCACAATTTTCTCCTTTCCATTTTATTAACACTTTTGCTGACTTCTCACCAAATTGAACCTTTTTTCTGTGCTCCACTATAAATAACACACCACAACCGCTAGACAACTTAGTATCTTGCCTGTCATTATTTGGAGACTTCCACTACCTTAGTGAAGGTATTGCATATGAAAGAAGTCCAGTATTATTGTGGCAAATATGGCCAAAATTCTGCTGAGAAGCAGACACCTGAATTCTGGTGTGATCTTCTCATCCCTGCCTTATATGCAGCTGCTTGGTACAAAAGTTAGTCATATAGCTCTGCTCCATGTCCCACAGAAAAACTTTTTGATCTTCCTCTTGCTCCAGAGAAGGGCCTCCACTGAATGAGATCCACAGCGTCCCTTCTGATGTCCACTTAAACCCTAAGCAGAAAGCAGCCCAGCTCACCAGCCGCAGCTGTGTTTCCTCCTTCAACTGTTTCCGTGCTTCAGTAAGAGCATGTCCATCCGCAGTTCTCTCTTGCTTAGTTACCTGCAATTGATCAACAGACCAGGAAATCAAATGAAACAGGAGATTTTTGGTACTCAGCCAGTATTCCAATCATTAAATAATGCCAGTGCTGTCTGTTCTCTATGCACTGAGTGCTACCTTATCTGAGTGGATGCTAAGAAGCTAGTTCGGATGGCATGAGCTACAACTGGCTAGTAATTGTGGAATTCACAGACCAGCACTGCACCACAATTTAAATGTTTAATATTCATTTGGACTGTATGAACTGGGTCATTATGTCGTAAACAAAGAGCCTGAGCAAGAAGGTACATTGCAGTAAAGCGCCCACAGAATAAAGAGGTCCTGGCCAAATGAACTGAATTGCAGGGGGCAAGGAAGAGAACTCATGGTAATTACTAGACAAAATGTACGTACACACACACACACCTTTCTGTTGCATTCCAAAATAAATGAACTTTCTTCTTTAACTCGCTCCATGTCTTCTTGTAGTGTTATAATTCTGTTGTTTGCAACAGCAAGCTGTGTCAACAAGAAGAATGCAAGATGTTAATAAAACCACTATTTTTGAATTTTAGTGATACTTTCTTTGTAGCAGGTACTTAAAACCTTATGCGTAGTGGCCAAGGGGCTGGACTTTGACCAGAGAATTCCTGTTGCATAGGTACATCTTCGTTGGCTAACAATTACGGAAGCTGGACAAGAGAAGAAAGCCAGCATGCCCTCTATAAGAACTGTAGCCCTGATAGTTTCCAGTGGTATCAAGCAAAGTAAAGGCTAATCCAAAGATATGATGCTACCACCCTCCATTAAAGTGGGCCATTAGTTGCTTATGCATAGTAACATTAAATATGCATACATTTATATGCAGACACGCTTAATTTTATTTTTACATCATCTGTCACACCAGACCCCACTGCATTTCTCCATGTAGGAAAGTATATGAATCATTAAATCTGAATTCACTTAATGTCTGGAATTCATAGAATGATAGAATAGTACAGGTGGAAGAGGGCATGAAGACCACTGGGTCCCAACCCCCTGCTGTTGCAGGACACCAAGTTCGGCTGTTGCAGAATTTGTTTTTTCCAAACAGTCACAAAACATATTTATTTCACTTTACCTACCTCCTCTGTAAGTTTAGTGTTGGATTTTTCCAAAGCATCAACCTTTGCCTGCAGATTATTGACTGTGGCACTGTCAAATTAGAGAGAACTTTAGTAATTATATTGAAATGTAAGAATTCAGCATTAGTCAGCCAATTCTTCTAAAGATCATATACAAATAGGAAATAACTCTTTACCTTAAATGTCTATTGAGTTCCTCTACATAATTTTTCTGGTCCAGAATTGCAGTAATTTGACCATCTCTGGAAATGGGAAACAGTGAATATTAACAAGCAGCAGCTAAACATTATAGATCAAAGTAACATGTTCAGGGTGAAAAGGAAGAAAATTTGTTCTATTGTTGTTGAACATAGGAAAAACAACCCAAAAAAGCACTAAGAGCTGAGCAAAAGTTTATTATCTTGCTCTCTAGGACCAGACAAAAGAAACATTGGCTTGACTACAAGATGTTGTGGTCTAAATAGACAAAAAATCATTTGCAACAAGGCAGCAAACAGGTTTGAAATAGGTTTGTGAACAATGATTTATAACTGTGGTTTGGAATGATCACCAAAGTCTTCCACCCTCCAGATACTATTGTACCAGGAAGATCAGAGTGGACTTCCAAAGCCAAGCACAGAGAGGACAAACCAGAAAAGACAACAAGTCTCTCTATATCAGATGTTTTAGCCTACAATTCCCATGCATTGGCTATTGCTGGCTAGGGCTTATGAGCACTGTAGGTTAAAACTGCCAAAACTTTAAAAGGTCCATCAGTTGCACACTCCTCCTCCAAACTATAGTTTGCATGCTGTAAATTCAGAAGCTCAAAACAAGATTTAGATTCTGAAATGAGTAACTGAAAGTAAAACCCTGATGCGCAAGAATATATAGGAAAAAATCACATAGGATGCAAGGGAAATATGAGGAAAGCAAAACAAAACATATTCCCCGAAGGTTTCAGAAATGGTAATCCATAGGTACAATGAATAATTAAACCACAATTTGTGTCACCTACTGTTTTATACAGTAGCATGCAACTCTCTGTAAGTTAAGTCACAGTTGCTCTACTGAGTATGTTTAAAGTATATATACCAAAAGAAGTGTCGGCTCTCACACCAATGCCTCCACTTCTGCACTTCAAAGTTAAAGGCATATTGATGCGACATCTTGTGATTTGTACTAGAGCCACATCATCTCCCAAAACAAAAAAGCCCCCGAGATAATGGCCTACACTAGCATTCCTATTAGCATGTTGATAGTCTTCATCTATTTTTTTTGCTTATGAACCATTTCAGCGTTAAATGCTGCCTACAAAGTGTTCGAAACTTTCATGATGTTGTGTTAAGCCTGTCGCTGCATGCTAGAGTTATCGCGCGGACTGGACTTGCAAGATCCGCGTTCTAGTTTTCACCTGGCCATAATGCTCACTTGGTAATTCTGGGCCAGTCATTGACTTTCAGCCCAACCTACCTCACAGGGTTGTTGTGAGGATAAAATGGAGAGGAGGAGGATTCTATAACCTGACTTGGATTTCTTCAAGGAAAAGGGGAAGGATATAAATGCTATTATCAGGAAAATACAAAGCAATATAGAAGACAAGTTTCCACTAAAATACAGCTTCATGGGCCAATTTGAAACACTAAGACAGGGCAGAAAACATTACTTACCCCTCATTACCCTTACTGCTGTTCCCATCCTTTAAGTACATCGAAAAATCAATAACTCCAACCTACAGTAGAAGATAGTAATATTCTTGTCAAACACAATTAGATATCTTCTTACTTGTAACTTTCTTATTAACAGAAACTGAATGTCTTATTTGAGACATGGGTGATAACGTGGCAGATGAGTCGGATCTACGCTCACGCCTTCCCATTTTTCTTTTTCTTCAGCATTGATCCCATCTCCCTACTGCTTTTTATACTCAAAACATTTTGCTCTTGGCACAGAAATAAAGCATGAGACAATCTTGGTATATGCATACTATCACTTGCAAGCTCATTATCTGTTCTGCTGGATCATAGGCACAGCATTTTAATCCACTGGTGCATTTCGAAAATTCAGCTGCTCAGAAAAGGCAGGAGCTATGTTTACAGTTAGCTCACTTCTCTCTGAAGGGAGCAACTTAGAAGGAGAAAGGGACAGCAGATCACGGCCAGCTCTTTCTCCTAAGTACAACCAAGTGTATACAGGAAATGTAAATTAATACACATGAGTTCAATTACACCCAAGATTTAGCTTCCTCTACAATTCTGACCTAGGAATAAGCAAAGAATTTTCACTGTTTAGAACCTCCACTAATGTTCTTAAATATACATGTTTCTATAGCCCATTGCATAGAAGGCACCTGCGGAACACTCATGGGACCACCGTTTCATGAGCCTGTAACTTTCACTGACAACAATTATTTATCCTTCTGCATATATTTCTGCTGCCCTTCATGTCAACCCGCCACACTGCCACCACACTTTCATTTGCCTAGAAGTACAAGAATAAAGCATGCAACCTAAGCAAGTTATACGTATTTTTATAAAAGCAAATCTGCAAATCCGTGGTAATATTTTCTACACCAAATATATCTTTTCTAGCATAAAGCTGTGTTTGAAACATGGTGATGAGAGAGAGCTTTGTGAATATCCTGGACTGGCATAAAGAGAAACAAGTGGGCCTAGATCCAATCAAGCCAAAACTTCCCTTGGAAGCAAAAATGACAAAACTGAGGCTGTCATACTTTAGACACTTTGTTGGAAGACAAGACTCCATGGAGAAGTCTATAATGCTAGGGGAAGCTGAAAGCAGAAGAAAAGGAAAACCAAATATGAGACGGATTGACTCCATGAAGGAAGCCGTAGCCTTGAGTTTACAAGAGCTGAGTGCTGAGCAGAGCTATAAAGGATACAACATACTGGAGGACATTAATTTACAGGATGACCATAACTTGACAACATATAACAGCCGCAGCATATAAAGGAAAAGTCTGGGGGTTTTTTAAAGCTCAAAGTTCAGATTTCCTTGAACATGCTCTAGCACAGTTTATAAACTTCCTTTTTTCTGCTTTTACTTCAAGCAGAACAAAGGAAAAGAAACTGAAGTGATTATTTGGTTTACAATAGCTAGTAAAGCTATAAGAGGGAAGGAAAAAGCTCATTCTATAATTGCTTATAAGCAGCTGTATACATTTTTCAGATGGAAAAATACAGCAAAATCAAAATGTTCCTTCTTCCTGAGATATGTCAGAACACAACAAGAATCATCACTATCTTAATTCTCAATTCCACAAGACAAAAAGAAAATGCAAGTTTCTTTTAAAACAACAGCAGAAGAATCTGTAATCAGAGTTCAGTGAAGTCGCATTGATCTTGTGCAGCAGCCACTCACCTCCCAAAAAGCAAAACATGTCAACACAAAAGCCCCACACTAGATTGATCTCAAATGCTGAAATTTCTATGAAAGCCACTCTGAAGAGAATACAATTCATCCCCCAATTAAAGATCAATTAAATGCGGAGCACCTGGGAGTCCAAATCTTCACCCTTCATGCAGAAATTTGCATCAATGACATTCAAGCCTACTAAAAGACCAGCAATTATGGCACCTTCTTCCTCCATCATGAGTGCATTTGGTTCATAAAATTCACTGCAAAACAAATTGAAATAAAGCTTCTTAAATCACTGAAGGTGCTCCCAGGCAGAGAGCACCTAGCACTAATCAAAAGGCATAGTGCACCGTTTCCAAACATTTTCCTTATTTTTTCCTGGTAAAAAGCAGCCACAGAAAAACACAGGAATGTTTCATATACAAGACAGTAACATCCCTGTGAAATTCCATGAACTAAGCAGGTTGATTGCACTATAAATGCTTCATCCGGAAGCATCCTCTTTTCCACTTTCATCCCTTTAAGTCTGCAATAATTCTGCAGTCACTCAGAACTATACATTGTACTGAATACATAGTGTGCTGCCATGTCTTCTGTTTTTCTTTAATCTATTTTTTCTTTAGGTTAATTTCTTTAATCTATGTCGCTGAGGTGCAGAGAGATTCTTATCCAAAGCACAACACACAGGGGAGATAAATTCTCCTTTCACTCCTGCAAATTCATCCCTTCCCTCTTGCCCATATGGATCCTTCTCCTTCTGCTTGTCTGGAACAAGACCATTGCAGATGACAACACAAAACCAGAATTAAGCAAGAGTTCAAAATTTGGAAAAATTAAGAGCAAGGATATATCCTTCCATAATTAATAAAATGAGGCAATTGCCAAACATAGCTAGGATGTAATGCATATATAAACACATCAAAACGATCCCAAAGACTTATGTAATGAATTATTATTATTATTATTATTATTATAACATTTCTATGCCGCCCCTTGCCGAAGCCTTGGGGCAGCTTACAACACAATAAAATACAATACAATACAAAAATAACAATATAAAATTAAAATTAATAATATAAAATAAATACTATATATATATATATATATATATATATACACACACACACACACACACACACACACACACACACACACACACGATATAAAAGAAGTTAGAAAAGTTATAAAAGAAAAGAAAAGAAGTCGCCCATTTATTGAAGGCTTTAGTGTCAGAAAAAGGACACACCGCTCACCTGAGAATTTCCCTCCTGTTAATCAAGGCTTTCATGTACTCTGAAAGCTTCTTCTGCATTAGCGCTAAACGAAGCCAGGCTCTTCCTCTACCCACAGGCGTCCTGCAATTCCCACAGACAAAGATAAATTTGTGGAATCTATGCACCAAATTTGTGACATCTTAGCACCAAAAATATCTCCTAAAATTAAGCATTTTTATTGTTACTGATGCAGATTAGGTTGGCTGCCTAACTGCTCTTTCTCTGTGCAGCTGGATTTCAGCTGGGAACCATACAAAGACTGTCTCCACAAAAAATGAAAAGGAGTAGAAGGTTAAAGAAAAAGAAGCAAGCCTGGATTGTGGAGAATAAGCAGGTTGCTTACCTGTAACTGATGTTCTTCGAGTGGCCATCTGTGCAGTCACACATATGGGTACTGTGCCTGCGCAGTGCCTTTGGCTGGAAGATTGACAGCTAACACTTTTTGGTGGGAAGCTCCGCTCCCCCTCCCCCTTGTGGCCTATCAAGAGCGGAGCGTCCGCCATTTTGTTCAGTCTTTGCGACCGAACGTACGGTATCTTAATAGAATTTTTTTTTTGTCGGTACCGTAAAGGAGATAGTCGGTACCGAAGATGCCCTCTCTCATCGACATTGAGCTGTCGATGCATCCACTCACCACAGTCGCCAAAGGTTCAAAGGGGACCTTCATAAGGGCCTGTAGAATTACAGAAAGGCTCCACGTAGGCATAACCGGTCTAACTGATGGATTAAGATTATACAGTCCTTTCAAAAATCTCTTGAGAATAGGATGAGAAAATAGGGGTGATCCATCGACTAAGCCACAGTGGTAGGCTATTGCGGCCGTATACACTTTAATAGAAGACGGCTTCAGTCCAGAGTGATGCAACTCCAGAAGGAACTGAAGAATTTGTTCGATTGATGAGACAAGTGGGGAGAACGAATGAGACTCGACGAAGGTGGAAAAACGTTTCCATTTAGCCGTATATCACTTCCTTGTGGACGGCTTTAGGGCAGAGTCGATAATATGCTGAATCTCAGGGTGCAAGAGCATTGGGTTCGAATTCGACGGGGACTGTCTCAAACCAGATGGTACGGAGACACTGTGGCAGTGAGAGGCACCCGCATGGTTGGATTCGAGAATCGGAACTGAAGTGGTCGAAGTAATCGTCGGTACCGATGGATTAGTAGAAGTTGTCGGATTCGAGGCCCCAGTGGAAGGTCAATCATCGAATCCGCCACGCTGTCAAGTTCAATGAGAGCAAGTCCGGGTGACGAAGTGTGCCGTCCATTTGCGTTATAAGATATGGAAGTGCTCGAAGATGAAGAAACTCGCCACGGGAGATGTCGAGCAGTTTCGCAAACCACGCTTGGCGTGGCCACCAAGGGGCAACTAGTATCCCGGTGCACGGTCGCTCACTATCTTTGCTATGACCCTCATCAGAAGAGGGATCGGAGGGAAAGCATAGAAGTTGATGTTGTCCCAAGGGATCATGAATGCGTCCCCTAGGGATGCTTGTCCGACTCCCGCTCTGGAACAGTAAGTCTCGCATACCCTGTTCCGTCGAGTAGCAAATAAGTACACATTGGGGAACCCCCAGTGCCTGAAAAGGTGGTTCCGCGTACGAGGATCCAGTTCCCACTCGTGAGAAGTGAAGATGTGTCTGCTGAGAAGATCCGGGTGCACGTTGTCTGTGCCAGCCAGATGAACGGCCATCAGAATAATGTGTCTCGGAATGCACCAGTCCCAAATTCTCATAAAAAGCCTGGCTAAGGTCGGTGACTTCGTTCCTCCTTGCTTGTTCAGATAAAAAACGGTCGCTATATTATTGTCCGAAGTTATCTGAACGATCCGATGATGAAGGAGGTCTTCGAAAGAACAAAGGGCCTTGAAGACTGCGAGCAACTCTAGGAAGTTGATATGACACGTGGATTCTAGACGAGTCCATGTTCCCTGGGTAGACAGGCCAGAGCATATCGCCCCCCATCTTAGGAGACGCGTTGGTACCGAGAGTTATTGAAGGAGGTCGCGCCTTGAAAGGGACTCCCATCACGAGATTGGTTGGTTTCAGCCACCAGCACAGGGAGTGGAGCATGGAAGACGGGATCCGAATCCGTTTTGACTGTGGGTCCCTTTGTGGATGATACACCTCGTTGAAGAACAGTTGTAGTGGGCGAAGCCGAAGTCTGGCATGTGGAACTACGCCAACTGAGGAGGCCATATACCCCAGGATGGATCTCACCGTAACCGTTCTCTCTCATCAGATTCGATGGATATGGCGAGCGAGAGTCTGCTGTCTGTCCTGAGGGAGGAAGGCTTTCTCCAACGTTGAATCCAAGCGGGCTCCAATGAAGGTGAGCGTCTGTGTCAGAAGAAGAGAAAATTTCTCTGTATTAATACGTAGGCCCAGACTATCTAGTAAGGTATGGGTTGTATGGATGGTGTCTAGGAGTCCTTCTCTGGATTGCGAGACCAACAGCCAGTCATCGAGGTACGGGTAAATTTGTATGCCCTGAAGGCGTAGGAAGGCACAGACAGGAGCCATTCATTTGGTAAAAACTCTAGGAGCCGTAGCCAGTCCAAAGGGTAGAACTGTGAACTCATAAAGTTGGTTTGCAACAGCAAAACGGAGGAAACGCCTGTAAGTTGGATGAATTGAAATATGAAAGTAGGCGTCCTTCAGGTCCAGTGAGGCGAACCAATCCCCTCTCCTTAACAACAGCAAAATGTTTTGAAGGGTGGTCATACGAAACTTTCTCGGTATAATAAACTTATTCAAGTCCCGTAAATCCAAAATCGGACATAGACCACCATCCCGCTTGGGGACCGTAAAGTATCTGGAATAGAATCCGTGAAGTCCATCAGATGGAAATACTTGACGAATCGCTCCTTTAAGGAGAAGTTGATGTATTTCGTCGAGAAGTACCGGCGAACATGAAGTAGACCAGATCGGACTCGATGGAGGAACGATGTGGAATTCTATTCGATAGCCGTGTTGAACGATGGATAATACCCACCGGTCAGATGTGATAGACTCCCAAATGGGGAGTCGGCTTCGGAGCCGATCCCCAGATGAGAGGGGTGTGGGTATTAGAGGAGCATGAGGAGTGGTTCGCCAGTCCCGTCAGCGCTGCCTCCGATCGTCGAAACGACGGCGGCCCTGTTGGAAGTGCTGTTGGGGCTGAGGGCGGCAGCGCTGTTGATGCTGTTGTTGCTGGCAGTGTTGCGGCAGCTGTCTCTGCTGGTATGACTGCCTGTAGGATGGCCGATTCCAGGACCACTTACGTCTGTTGTGTGACTGGATCTCCATCCTGCGCGCCGTCATTCTTGACTCGTGTAGTTTCTTGAGTTTGTGGTCGGTACGTGAATGGAAGAGCCCGGAACCATCAAAAGGCATCTCTTCTATTCGCCGCTTGGTTTCCTCCAGGAAATTACAATTCCGGAGCCATGCGTGTCTCCGGAGGGAAACGGCACCGACCAAGGCCCGGGAGTCAGTGTCCACGTGGTGACGTGCCGTGCACAACTGCTGCACCGCGACCTGCATGGCTTCTTTGATTAGGACCTTCGCAAGGTCACCCTGGTGGTCTGGGAGGGTGGAGGCGACATTATGGAGGCGCTGCATAATAAAATATTGATATCGTGCCAACGTCGCCTCGTAGTTGGATATGCGAAGTCCTAAGCCCGAGGCAGCATAGACTTGCCTGGCTAGGGAATCTATTTTCCGGTCTTCCTTATCCCTCGGCGCCGTATGGTTATAAGCGGCAGAACAATGGAGGTCGATTGCTCCCCGCGGACGACATCCTAAAACTTGTCTGTCGACGGTCCTGGGCGCTGGGCAGCGTCGATGTCTAGGGACTGGACAAGCCTCGACATCAGCTCCGCAAAGGAGACGTGGGACTCATCGGGTGACGCAGGATCCTGGGATGTCACCACGACGTCTGGGGAGGTTGAGTCTACTTCAAAGTCATCCGAATCAGCACCGTAGTATGGTGGGGCAGAAGATGATGACTCCGCCAGCGAGAAGGAGCGGCTGCTTCCGCTTTGCAGGGATCGAGGTGGCACCCTCCTCGGATCCACTGACCGCGGTTGGTCGCGGGGCAGAGGTGAGGATCGCGCCCTGAGAGCAGGGTAGTACCCCATAGAAAGCGGGTCTCCCCAAGGTTGGTAGTAGGGATGACACCAACTCTCCGGGCGTTGCTCTACCAAGCGGCTTCTCCAATTCCTTGGTGGGGACAGGCCAGCTTCTGTCTCCAACGTCACCGTGGGCATCGGTGTCGGTGACCTCGCCCTAGGAGGGGAGTCCTGGATTTCCCCATCCGAAATAGACCCCCGCAGAGTTGGAAGGGGTGCAGGCGGGAGGTCGACCGCACGTCAGGAAGACCCTTGAGGGGTAACCCGCATGGCCTCCTGAAGGATCGGTTTGGGCGGGGTTGGTATCGTAACCGCCACCGGTATCGAGGGTCCCGTCGGCTCCGAGTCCCGATGTCGGGGACGGTCCGTGGACTTCGCCTTCTTTGGAGGCTTAGAGGCCTTCTCCTTTCTGGCCTTCTTATGGCCTGCCGGCTTCTCTTCGGCATGCTTCCGCTTCTCATGCCTCTTTTTTGGTGAAGCAGAGGGGGCCACCGAAGCGGATGCACCTTTATCCGAAGGGCGTGAGGGTAGAGCCACAGAAGCGGAGCCAGGTTTTGGGATGGAGATGAGCGGGTCTGATTGCATCAGAGCCCTATCCCAAAGGAGCCTCCGAAGCCAGTTCTCACGGTTCTTCCTAGCCTGCTTTGAGAAGGCTAGGCAATGAACGCACTTATCCGTCCTATGCCCCTCTCCAAGGCAGAGGAGGCATAGGTCGTGCAGGTCAGTAGGTGCCATTTTTGACCCGCAATCCGCACATTTGCGGAAAGCCGCTCGCTGCGCCATCGCAGAAGAAAAGAAGAAGAAGAAGAGAGATAGTACAGAGGGTAAGTGTGTGTGTGTGTGTGTGTGTGTGTGTGTGTATAGATAGATAGATAGATAGATAGATAGATAGATAGATAGATCGAAGAAAGAAACAACAAGAGAAAAACTACACAGAAGCGGGAACGAAGAAAGGGGAAAGCAGTATAAGGGCAATATATAAGGAGAGAACCAAGAATAGCCAAAGCGAAAGTCGAAAGCGGCACGAGGCACAGCGAACGGCGGTTGCAAAGACTGAACAAAATGGCGGACGCTCTGCTCTTTATAGGCCACAAGGGGGAGGGGGAGCAGAGTTTCCCACCAAAAACCGTTAGCTATCAATCTTCCGGCCAAAGGCACTGCGCAGGCGCAGTACCCGTATGTGTGATGCACAGAGGCCACGACAAAGAACCTGGTCTACCATTCACAAGTAGTATGCTGGTCCATGCTGCTCAATCACGCTTTCTGTGGCTGAGCCTGAGTGTGCTTGTGTGCCTCACTTTCCATTGCCACTTCCACTGAGAGATGGAACAGGCTGGTAAGCCTGCAGGCCACATGTTCCACACCCCTGGGCTAAACCACAGCATGGTATATTGAGAACAGGCTACTGTGAATCTCACAGTCCCCTTCCCCCTCCAGCATGAAGGAGTGAGAGCTGAGGAAGCTTTTGCTTCCTCCATATATTAATTGCTGGTTATGTCGTCCAAACCCAACAAACTACAGTTAACCTATGATTTATTTAAACGAAGCCAGCAGAAACCATGGATTATAAAGCTGGTTTTAATTAATTAATAAAAGCTTTTATTCAATAACAATAAATTCATTTGATAATGAACATTAACCAAAGTTTAATGTCTCTACCATTTTCAGATAGCATGATCAACTGTCTTAAGTCAGAAACAAAAGCTTCTGAACTCATAACAAAAGAGGAGGAGGAGGGGAGGGAGAAGAGTACGTGCTCCTCACACTAAATTATTGTCTAGCATAATATCTAAACATGATCAGCAGGTCCACCCTATTAATTAATAAAAGCTTTTATTCAATAACAATAAATTCATTTGATAATGAACATTAACCAAAGTTTAATGTCTCTACCATTTTCAGATAGCATGATCAACTGTCTTAAGTCAGAAACAAAAGCTTCTGAACTCATAACAAAAGAGGAGGAGGAGGGGAGGGAGAAGAGTACATGCTCCTCACACTAAATTATTGTCTAGCATAATATCTAAACATGATCAGCAGGTCCACCCTCTCCTATCCCCTTTTCTCTCCCTGTCTTCTTCTCTTGCCCCACCTCCAGCAGAAAGAGAACTGAAGACAAAGATTGCAAGCTAGCCACTACTTCCCATGTTGCTTCTAGAAAATCCACTAGGAAAGCATGGCCATATCTTCTACTTCTCCCCTGAAATGTGAAACAGAACTACGGGCAGCTGGGAAAGCTGCTTTCCATAAGATGGATACACCACCGGTTAACAGTCACCGCTACACAGCATCTTGGGCAGATGCTTGGCCAGTGCCTCGGGGAAGATTTGAAAGCACACACACAGACTTCACTTACTTCAGCCCTGGCAGATCTTTAACACTTGCTGTGATTTCTCCAGCTTCAGGGACATATTTCTCTACCAGTTCCAAGGGTCCCCAAAATGACTTGTTTTGGCCCAGAAAAGTCTTCTTGGCTAGACAGAAACATTGTTATTCCATATCTTCAAGCAGCTTGAGATAGCTTGGGTTGTATTAGAAATTCAAGACATGCATTTCAAAAGTCAGCAGCCCCTACAACATCTTAACCCAATACATTGTTTTCTCCGCTTTTCCCATGCACTCTTGTGCTCTGTGTTTGCTTCCAGGTAAACAGTGCTATTATTTCAAACGAGGTTTCATGCACCTGGCAGGCAGGAAGGCATCTAAATGGGAAAAGACACTCTTCTTTTCTTCCCCATCTGCTCATTTCCTGCTTTCAGACTTCAGTGCATATCTATCATCCTTTGTCTTCCAGCAATACATTTATGTAGAAATAGTCATTATACCATCCAAGTTTATCTGTTTTAATTAGGGATGTACAGATAGAATTAACAGAGAAAATGCAGCCCTATAGGATCAGTACAGTTCTTTCCACCACAATGTGAATCTGTGCAGAAACTAGTTTTGTACTTTGAAAAGTGAGAGAGGGGCTGTCAGCCAGAAACTCCATCCTTGCCCCCTAAAGCAGTACTCCAGAAAGTGCTGTCACCACTTTATCCACTCCTCTTTTACCTCTAGGCTGCATGTGAAGGCTCTATTTGGCCCTGGTTGCTGCATTTAGCCCTGGAGGCTTCTATTTCCTGGAGAACCACAACTGGCATCTGGAAAAGAGGGTAATTCCAGCTAGCATCCTCAGGTGAGGACCAGGTGTCATCAAGGCACCAGCCTATGGGAAGAACTGGGAATGACTCTGTTATTTGGTCTGCCGCCCGAGTAATCTGGGGAAAGGTACCTTGCCAGGGGCTTGCACTTTGCCTTGCTGCTGCTACCAAGTCATGCTCAAGGGCAACACCAAAGGGAATGAGTCCACTGAAATGGCTCTCCATAGCAGACTTCAGGTAGAGGGTGAGGGAATCAGTGGAAAGAACTACATGTAGTAACCTATCCTTATTAAGGTAGAGAAACAACTTTATTCAAACTCTGTAAGATGCCTTGAAGCCCTAAATGGTGGGAAAGCAGGGTACAAATTCTGTGGATAGCTCTGCGCTAGGACAAAGCACATACACAGCCATACTCGGCCCTCGTTAGGGCATAATTCCAGTTTAACATTGTGAGCACAATAAAAAAACACAGTAAACCCCCACCTCTTGCACAGCTCACCCACCTTTTAGGCCATGTTTAAGGCAATGCTCCATCACTACAAAAAACTGCTGAAGAGGTGCATAGTCAGAGTCCAGTGTTCTCCCAAGATTCAGAGCAGACTCAATCAAACCCTTTATACTCAGTTTAGCCATATTCATCAGGTTCATGCGTTCATTAGCCATGAGATAGTTGGGGTCTGGAATAAAACATATACAGAAGAGCTGTTAAGAAAAATACAGTAACAGAATTTAATTAAAAGTAACTGAAATTATTTTTAAAGTGCATCTAACCTAAGGGAAGCACTGAGGTCTGGAACTGAAAGGCATCAAACAGAGCACTTGCAGGAGATAAACAGTTCTGGGGCTTGCTTTTTAAATGCAATGGCAGTGCAGTCAAAGCAAGGAGAGATTCAGCTGCCTCAATATTTAAATTAGTAAATAAAGAAGAAATGATGCTCCAGTGGGAAAGCTTTTTGGAAAACCTCAAGTACTATTTCACTTATCTTCTCTGGGGAGTTGCACAATATGACAGGTGAAGATGATTTAATGATCACTGAGAAAACATATGAAACTGATGAACATTTTTTCCCCTTTAAGTTGGTTGTGAAGGGATACAGAAGGCATTTTGTAGTGTAAGCATCAATATTCCTGAAGCATAGCTGCAAACACCAAGGAGGGGAAATTATACATAGAAACATTTCGCAAATTTACAAAATAAAAATACCAACAGGATTGGTGTTCAAAATTCTAGTTTAAGGGAATTTCAGTTTTTGTGGGATAGAAGTATATTTTGCCTTATAAACTGCACCTTTCATATCTGGAACTGGTCCAAAATAAAATAATGCACCTCAACATTAAGGGTTTCAGTTAGTGCGTGCATGCACTAAGGCACAGTGGAGATATCACAATACTATACACTAGAGATGTAACATTAAAGTTAAGATGGTTTGAAAATGCATTTCTTCCTTTACAAGAAACTTGATGAGTAAAATTTTGCTATGTTTTTGGTAATATTTGGGGGAACCAGATAGAACTGCTATTGGGTTGGATCTGGTCTGAGACTTGTTAGCCATTCCTGACAGATAATGTATTTTCCTCTGACAGTTAGTTGAAGGATCCTTTGCCTGCAGTCTTCCCCATATGTTTCTTCCCACCAAATCTTGGGCCAGAGTTTTTGCCTCCTGCCTCAGAAACAGAGTTTGAGTCAACAGGGCATCAGTATGCTTAGCATTTCGACATGCTAATTTCAATAAACTGGACCCTAAACTTTTCTGCTTTTTAGGGGAAACCTCTGGTAGATACAGAGTCAAATCTGGCCCAATATTTCTTTTCCTTAATGTTTTGTTTAGGGTTTTAATAAAAATCTGGTTAAGCTCTGAATCAAGTCTATGTTTACTTGAGAAAGCATTACACACAAGCTTGAAAAACTGGAAAAACTACATGTAAGCTTGCACATTCATGATCGGGGGAAAGGCCACTCAAACCTGTTACATCAACAATTCGGTACTGAGAAAAAGTATAGGTACAAACATCAGAGGGGAAAATTGTACCCAAAAATATTTAGCAAATTAACCTAATAAAATTTCTAAATGGATTGATGTTCAACATTTTGTTTTAAAGAAATATAGGTGGATTCCAAGAGTAACTAAATCACAAATGTATCCACTATTGTCTGAACATAGCATAGAATCATAGAATAATAGAGCTGAAAGTGGGCAAGATATGCAGCTGAGAGCAGAACCGCACAGGTGAACATCTGGAGTATGCTCCCAAAAGAAAACCAATTACCCATTGCAGTTGTGGGGAGGAACAACTTCTGTAGAGATGATCTCATTTTGAGATCACCGATCTCATTTTGTTCGCATACTTCATCATGTTTCTAGCCTTACATTTAACTCCACTCCCCTGCTCCCAAAGTTAAGGCAATCTATTCAGACATCATTTGATTTCCTCAGTAGCTGTACTGCCCATCTTCACTCTCTCTCTCTAACACATCTTCATTGAATTGTAGCATATGGGCCTTGGGATTTAAGGCAGAACACCATGTCAATTTTAAAGGAATGATCTCATCCACTATGAAATTATGTTCCAGAGATGCTCCTTGACCTCCATTCTAATCAAAAGGAGGAAAGTTTTTATTACAAGAGATGAATTGTATTCATAGCTAAGTTTTAAGGTCAAATCTACATATAATTGTATACATGTGAGAGAATATCAGAAGATAGCACTGCAACTGTAACAAGCTTTTTAGCTTACAAGTAAGCTTAACTAAATCTCCTGGCACCTCTCGATTTCAAACCCATTTGCAAGTACAATGGTTGCAATCACTACAAGGACTCAGAGTGAGGACGAGGGAATGGAAATGAATGAACAAAACGAAGCACAATCTGCTATTTTATGATTCTATGACGCTAATACACAGTCGAGGCTCTGGATGTCGAAGAAGTGAGTGAACATCGAAAGCAGCTTTTTCTTATGTTTCTAAAATGCAAGCCATGTATAAATCATCTCTGCAACACTCCATTAACTTTAATCAAATTGCAAGATGCTTGTTTTACATGCTGAGCAGGTGACATTGTCACTGCCTTCATGACACATCTCCTGTGGCAATTAAGATGCTATGGCCACCATGATCCTGCAAAATGGTAAGGATCCTGTGAAAAGGACCTGATCCTGCCTTACTAAAAAGGAGACTGTGTTCATACTGTAACCGATTCTAAATAGTTCATGAGCTATATCCAAAGCCATTCCTTTGGGTTACAAGGAATAGTTTAAATCAGCACTGCAGTTTCACTAGAAGCCAATGCCCTTCGTTATGTTAGAAGGATGCCTTCTATACAGAATCATAGAATAGCAGATTCAGAAGGGGTCCGAGGGCCATCGGGTCCAACCTTCTGCTCAGAGCAGGACCCATCCTCTCAAATGGCTGTCCAGCTGCACCTTGCCAGCCTCCAGTGTGGAAGAGCCCACAGCCTCACTAGGAAACTGGTTTCATCTACTGCTCTAACAGTAAGGAAATTTCCCAATATCTAGCCAGAATCTGGCTTCCTGTAACTTGAGTCCATTATTCCATGTCCTGGGATGACTGAGAAGAGAGCCTGGCTTTTCTCTCTGTGACAGCATTTCCCGAAGAGGGCAATCATATTTCCTTCAGTCTTCTCTTCTAAACATGCCCAGTTCTTTCCATCTTTCCTCACAGAGCTCCCTTTCCAGTCCATGGATCATCCTTGTTGCCTTCCTCTGAACCATTTCCAGCTTGTCTGCATCTTTTTTGAAGTGTGGTGTCCAGAAATGGACACTGTACTCCAGATGAGTACTGTGAAACCCAACTAGCCCAGAGTAAAGGGAAACTAGTACTTCATGGGATTTGGAAGTGATGCATTTATTAATGCAGCCTAAAACAGCATTTGCGCTTTTTGTAGCCACATCATATTGCTGACTCATACCCAACTTGTGATCTACAACCATTCCAAGGTCTTTCTCACTTGCAGTTTTGTTGAGCCAAGGATTCCCCATCTTGTAACAAGACATTTGGTTTCTTCTTCCTAGGTGCAGAACCTGACATTTGTCACTGCTGAATTTCATTCTGCTGTTTTCAGCCCAGCACTCCAACCTATCAAGAATTTTCTTCCCGTCTTCCATGGTATTAGCTAGCCCAACCAGCTTTGTGTCATCTGCAAAACTGATCCTTTCTTGTTCTTCCTCACCCAAATCATTAATAAAAAATGTTGAAGAGCACTGGGGCCAGGAAATATTTTAACTTGGGTATTAAAAATTGTTACTATTATTTTAAAGGTTGCTTTTACTCTTTGTTATGTCTTTGATTATTGTTTAACCTCCTAATGTATCTATTTAGTTATTTGGTAAACTTCCTTGGCTAGCTGCAGAAAGGCAATACTATAAACAAATAAATAAAGAAAGAATGAATGAATGAATGTTGCAAGTGGAACAAAATAACTAAGTTTTGCCCTTTCCACAGTAAAGCCCTAAAACTGACTTGCACACCCAAATCCATGGAAAAAAGAGCCAGTTCAAGTATAAAAAAACCATAAAAGTCCTGCCTTAATTAACAGGGGTGCTACACAGAAAGGAAGAAGGGAAGGCACATGTGCACATGTACACACACACACACAGGTGCAGGAGCCCCACAGCAGACTTTCAGACACAACGCAAGGGGGCAAATCCCCTTTCCAAGCCAACAGTTCATATAATACAGTAAGAGTATAAGCACTTGGGTCAGTTTCAAGATAACACAATTCCCCTTGCACTTTCATGCAGGCAAATCATTCCACATTCTGCTATACCTCTTCTCAAACACGTGATATAACAAAGCCATACCTTTTCTAGTCACCTACAGATTAAACTGTCAGGTGTTCTATATGAGCAGAACTTGAAGACAATCCAGAGGTTACAACTGTTTCAAATGCAGCTGCCAGACTTCTGACTGGAACTGATATCAAACCATATTTATAACAAAAGGACCTAAGAAAAGCCATGCTAGATGAGACCAAAAGTCCATCCAGTCCAGCACTCCAGACACACAGTGGAAAACAAGCTGCCCACAGGATTCCTCAAGCAGGATGAGTGCAAGACCCCTATTTGCCCAAGTTCCCCAGCGACTGATAAAGGAGGTAGCACACAGCCAGCAAGACCAGTAGCCGCTGATAGCCTCCTCCATGAATTTAACCGATTCCTTTTAAAGTCATCCAAATTGGGGGCCATCACTAGTTCCTGCAGCAGTGAATTCCATAGTTGCATTGTGTGAAAAGGTACTTCTTCGTGTCTATCCTAAACCTCCCACCAATCTGCTTCAAGCGATGACCTTGGGCTCCAGCATTAAGGGAGCCTCTTCACAGGATGCAACCAGCTTTTTACAGCTTCAGTGGTTGCTAATTTGTTCCTAGGCTCAATTCCAGGTGCTGGTTTTGACAGTAAACAAATATCAGGTATCGCCATCCTCCAGGTGAGCCTGCACAGCGTTACTCTTCTTCTGAAGCCCCACTTCTGGTCTGTCCCACCTGCTGATGGGTAGCTGACGCAGGGTCTTTTCAGCTGTAGTCCCTATGATCTGTTCCGTCTCTGTTTGCTTCTAGGATGGAAAGCAAAGTCAGTCCTTTCATAGCAAGGGTTTACCATGTTTTGTTATCAATATGTTCATTATTGTTGCCTTTTCATTTTTATATCAATGCTATTTTTGTTATTGGAAGATGATGGTTATGTATTTTCACTCCTACTGCCCTGTAAGCATCTCC
Source organism: Varanus komodoensis (assembly GCF_004798865.1). Classification (NCBI taxonomy): domain Eukaryota; kingdom Metazoa; phylum Chordata; class Lepidosauria; order Squamata; family Varanidae; genus Varanus; species Varanus komodoensis. The sequence goes on from NW_025335568.1 coordinate 8,083,214, forward strand.
AAAAAATTCTATAATTCATAAATAAAAATACTGATAGGGTGGATAAAGACCAGAATGGGCTTAGTATTTCAGTTAGGACAAGGATAGTCACTGAACTTCAGAAGGCAAACTTCAAATAAATCAGCCTGTTAATAAGTGACTACTTTTCTTAAGGGTCCAGTGAACCCTTGTAATATGCTGCCCACTAAGGTGTTTGCAGTATCACAGTGAAATGGTTATCTTAAGCAGTTGGAAGTACTTTTGGTGAGGAGAAAGATCAGAGCCTATCCAAATTTACTCAGAAGCAAGCCCCAATTATTCAATTAAATGGGACATACCTATCTATACGTATATAAAGTTATAAAAAAACACTATCTTCTGATCCCTTGTTGAATGGAAGGAAAATACACTTACAAGCAGAATTACAAAGGCTCCCTTAGGGAAAAGGGGGAATGGTCACATACTGGGAGCCATAAAGACTTTCATTTTCTTTTTGAGATTTCCTTTACATTTTCACTCAGGGCTCTGCAAGCAGTTTAAATGCCTCTCCTGCATTCAACTAAAATATTGTTTGTTATCTCCGTAGGTCCTGACAGCTTTGAAAGCGATTGTTTTCAAATGTGGGATACAGGGATGGACAAGTTTTTGAAAGGCGGGTTTTCTTCGCTGGAATGTTGCATGATGGCAATCAAATCATTTTTGCATACTTCTCTTTCATTTGATGTGTGCTTCATTGCCTTCAATGACAACTGCAGGTTTTTGTGGGTCCTTACTCAAGACACCTTCCACAGGCCCCCTCCCTCAGCATGTCTTCCTCTTACCACCATTGACACCCACCTCTCCTGCTCCTCCTCCTCTTCCTCTTTTTCATCACTGCTGCCACTTGCTTGCTTGATAGGCGGAGAGGCAGTCAGCGAGAAAGCTGGCTGCCTCTCCGGCTCCTCCTCACCAGCATCGCCTTCATCTGGGCCAGGGTGAGAGGCAAGTGAACAGGCGGGATGCAATGAGAAAGAGGAGGAGCAACTCCAGGGGGCTGCCAGTGGGACCCCACCAGGGTGTGGGCCTTTGACAAGAGCCCAGCCAAGCTCTGGCTACAGTGGAGAGGAATCTCCATGACAAGAGGGTTATAAGCCACGTGCTTGCTTTCCCCCATTTATGGGATTCCAGTTTCTCCTCCACATCCTTATTTCTTTTCAGAAACATCAGATCTACCCCTACACACTAAGACCTGAAAAAGCAACGAACCTTAAAAGAGATTTATGTCAGAACAAAATTTAGAGGGAGCTATAAAGGTGGGCTTTTAAAAATTTTAATGTTTAATTTTATTAAGTAATAACAATACAATACAATAGTACATTCATGGCAACAAAAATCAGAAGGAGAGAAAAACTTACAATACCAATAGACGATCAAAAGAATTAATATTTAGTTTATTTGATACTAAACACAAAAAGTGCACTCCCACACTAGGAGACAGGCTAAGAGCACAAACAGATGCAAGTAGGAGATTTGTGATCGAGATCGGATGCCCACAACAAATAAACCAGCCGGCAGTAGCTGAAGGGGAGAAAATCTAACCAGGATTCCAACATGATGGAGGCAATCCCTCTCTCTACCCAGAAGCACATTTGTTTTGCATAGGGAAATGTACATGTATCACATAGGTAACTTTTAAGTTTTACCCATTTTCAAAAGTGGTGCAGACTGAAAGAGTTTTTAAAAAAATTCTTCCTCATGCTCTACAAGTCACCATCATCATCATCCGATTGCATTTACATCCTTCCTTTTTTTCCTTTTGTGAGGAACACGGGGCAACATACATAGTTCCTTTCTGTTCTCACAACAACAATCCTTTAAGGTAGGTTGGGCTGAGAGTCTGTGACTGGCCCAAAGTTACCCAGTGAGCTTCATGGCCAAACACTGTGTGCGTTGTTAAAAAATAAAAATTCCCAGCCCCTGACCATCCCTTCAAAGTGCCACTGAGACAGTATGGAAGGGTTGTCAGTGGCTGTCAGAGCAAGTTATCACAATCTCAAAAATGAAAATGGTAAAGTTCAAAAAGGTCATAGTGAAACCCAAGGCAACACCCAGCTGTTGCAGGGATCGGGAAAGACAATTCAGGGTTAGCAACCCTAGGATACCCACAGGAGGACCAAGCGAGAAGGAGCAGGTCAAAGGGAGCAAACAACCCATGGTGAGCCTGATCATCTGTTGGATGCATCATGGGTTCTTTACAAACCAGCCCACTGTGGTTTTTTGAAAGGGCATGTTGGTGTAGCATGGAAATGTGCCCTAGAAGGGGAAAATAGTTTTGAGAATCCTATGTTTCTCTCATTTTGTTCTGTCCTTCGACTGCCAACCTCATGGAAACATCCTTTTCTGATTATTTTTACCTGCTAAAGTGCAAGGCCATATATTTCTTTAATGACTTAAGTATGTTACTTCAGACTTAATTTTTGCAGAATGCAGATCTTACAAAACCAAATCTTTCCCAATGTGAAAAGCAGGATATAATAAATATGGAAGCAAACAAAACATTCACAACAATCTGTTAAAATGTAAATCCACAGAACTGAGAAGCAACCTTCCAGCATTACGGCATAATCCACAGAAAGTGCATTCTGGCAGCAGCTGCTCTCCTCACCCATACAGGAGTTCTGCTTCCAGCCATACTCTTTCCCAACTTTTCCATATCCTTTCTGCACTGCACTGTGACATGTTGCACAACCAGGGCAAAGCTTGCTGCCAAGAGCAAACAGTCATGCAAACTAATGTGGATTATCAAGCTCCAAATGCACTGTGCTTAGAAATTTCAGGAAAATTAGTGGGGCCAAGTTTCTTCTGCTAACACAACCATTTTTATTTCCAGATTCACACATCGCAAGTGCTATTTTTAAGGGTGATGCAAACAGAGTGCTGTGAATAATCCACAAAGCCTATATATTGGCAACAGATCTGTTTATTCCCAGGTTGTTCCAATCACAATATAAAGCAGGGGCATGCTTTCAATTGCAAACAGAAGGCCCAGGTGAGAGAAGCTAAGCTCTTCCATAACTTACATCTCTGAATCAAAAGGGAGCCCAACAGGGAGAAATGCATTGGGAGCAGTGGGAGTCATGATAAGGAGAAGGTTCGGTTCCCTTCATCTATGGACCTCTTTTTTTTAATTACCTTCCAGATAATTTAGATTAAACAATTTGAGTTTATACAAATAGGTTTACTGCCTTTATGGATTGAGATATGCAGCCCAATCCTGTGTATGTTTACTCACTACATTCCATTTCAGTTTTTAACCCTGAAGTCTCCTGAAGCAAATCTTTGTGTATTTTCCATATATATATGCTCCTTCTTCCCAGCACTTGCAATAAGGAATGAGCAAAACTGTGCACATACAATAATACCAGTTGTATTCCAGTAATTTTGAGATGGGGTGCCAAAAGTAACCATGCATAACTTCTGCTAAAAACATTTAGCAGACATAACTAGTAAATACTTATGGTAAATAGACACTACAATACGATGGCACAAAGGTATCAAAAAGTAGGGATATGAACAATGACTAGAAAGTAAGGCACTGCAAAGGTTCTCTTGTGGCTTTCTCTGCCCTTTAAATAATATATTTCATGCACACCCCAAATCTCCAGACGGAGGCGACCACTACATAGTGACAAACCATGAAATATGATGTGAACTATGCCACCTCTCTGAAAGTTAACAATAGCAGATTACATTGAAAATAAATGGACGACAAGATGGATGCCTTTTGATAATGTGTATGGAGTTGGTTTTTTAAAAAGGGAAATGACGAAAGAAAAGACAGTACAATATGGTTACACACAGGTATGATCTACAGTTACTACCTCTGGAAAGAACTTGGTGATCCAGCTCAAATGAGAACAAAAGCCGGTTGAAAATGAAATGGAAATAATAGTTGAAAGATGTTGGTGTGGCACGCACCTTCTGTATCATCGCGCAATTGCTCCACCAAATCTGTCAAATCCTCCCAAGAGTCTTTGCAAACGGAAAAAAAGGAAAAGAAAGAAAAATGTCATGCAAGCCATGATCCAAAGAAAAGACTGAAAAATCAAGGTAAGAAAAGGGGTAACAGAAAAGGAACTTGTTATACAAGATACATACTGAAGTGATTAGAGATTTAAAATGCAAGTTGTTTTAGTGTGCAAACAGTTTAGTATTTAGTAGAGATGATAAATTACTTTTGTTTAGCTTTAAGTCAGAAAGGCATATTATGTTTGAAGAAATATGAGAGAACTAAAATCTTCTCAAGAATATGCTTACACCTGAGTTGTAACCCATCTGAATTAAGAAAGAAATATTTCAAAGAGAGTATGCACTAGTCTTCACATCCATTTTTCAGAACTGCCTCAGAATCGAATCCTTCCAAATAAAAACAAAACAAACAAAAAGCAAATATATTTTCTGGTGTTATGAACCAAGGCACTTAGCTAAAACATACCTTAATATATCACTTAATATAGCCAAGTTCATCAGTAACATCATGTTCAATAAGCTATCAACACACTCAGCATGTCTTCTCTGAAAAGACGCTCCCTGTCTATATAGTGCATGCACTACTGCTGGCTGAGTCCTTAGGTAAAGGAGTGGAGCCAGGGGAGAGGAAAAATCCAAACAGAACACAAGCTACAACTTGCCCTGGCAGGCACAATAATTAACCATCTTTGCCTACAGGAACCAATTATAAATTCAGACATTATTCTGGAGTCATACTTACTTTTTCTTTCCCTCTGCAAGGCCTAATTCAGACTCAGAAAGTAGGCAAAGCAGCAACCTGAGCGAAAGCATTTCTTCCTACTACAGGCAGAGCTGTAAAACACTGAAGGAAGCGAAGAACACACCCATCCTGGCTTCCTTCCCACAGGAAAGCTATAAACTTATCTTCACTCATGTATTAACTTGCAAGTAGCAGAGAACACCATATAAAATGGCGCACTTTCAATGATTCCAACAATTAAACACATACAAGTTCCCCATAAATAAGGGCCAATTTCCAGCCACCTATTTTTATATTCTACAAGGCTGCTAACTCAGTGGCACTGTTCTAGAGTAAAGGTGGCAATAGTTTGAAGATCCAATAGCCTGGTCTCCTGCAAAAAAGGGGAATTTTGGATAAACTCTGTCTCACAAGACACCTGCACATACCTTCCACTTTAACAATAAACAGTCTTGTGGCATAACAGCATCTGCTGCAAAAAAACTAAGTATTAAAATAGCACTTCAACCAGTTAGGAAAGTGGCACCCAGTTCTCTCCCCACCGCCACCACTCCAGTATCTGAATCAGGTGTGGTCACAGAAATTCCCAAGCAGTGTTTGGATGCTCTGGTGGCTGGATGAATACCAATAAACTGAATTGGAATGTTGGCAAACAGAAGCATTGTGTAGGTGGGAAAGTGAGAGCATCATTGGCCTGGGAAACAGCTGGTTCCTAGAAGGAACAGCATAGTTTAGAAATATGCCTGGATTCATCTCTGCCATTTGAGGCTCAACTGGCAGACAGGGGCACCCTTTTTCCAGCTTCAGCTACATCTGGTTCATGACACAGCTACTGGTAACATCGAGACTAGATTATTCCACTTTGTTCCATGTGGGGCTACAGTGGGGCTTGGCCTGGAAACATGGCTGTTGCAAAATATAGCAGCCATGCCACTAAATGGATGGTTCTTCCAATAGCAAGCTACACCTGTGTTAAAACGACTGCACAGGTTGCCAATAAGCTGCCATGCCAAGTCCAGGGTGGTGGTGCTAACATATACAAACCCTAAACAATGTTGGACTTGGTTGCCTGAAGGACCTCCTCACCCTGTGTCTTTGTCAGATCTCTGCAAGGAGCAGAGGGAGCATTTCTGAGGGTGCCACGCACTCTTGAGGTTTACTGCAAAGAGCACTTGCAGGAGAGCATTTAGCGGTGCAGAATGGAGCACTTGGCATTAGACAGCCCTTCCAGCACCTGACCAACTGACACACAGCTCCCCCATTTCCAATTCTGATATTCAGAGGTCATCTTAAAGCTCATCTCTTTACACAGGTTTTTCCCCCATAAGTGTAACCCTTCCAGCTATGGCTTATAGCACAGAAAAGTGTGAAAGTGCTGATTAATGTGTATGTTGTGTTCATTGTTATACTTATTGTTGCTTTTACCTTGTATTTTATGTTCACTCATTTGAAAGCTTTGTGGAAACTGGTATATAAATCTGAATAATAAATAAATATCTCCATACTACTCCATACTCCATGAAAGCGTGCATGTTTCTGAGGCTGAAAAAATATGCTATGTTTACAATGTGCAAAAAAGCTTGAAGATTAGATAATTCAAATTCTGCAACAAAAGCTGACTTCTACAACTGTAATAATCCTGTATGCTTTGTTTAATTTGAAACTCTTATTCTTCCTCTAGCCACATGGGCAAGGAATTTTGCTATATGACCACTGGGCAGTTTCATTCAGTAACTTCACAGGCTTCGGAGACCTCCCAGATACTACTGCCCACAACTTTCAAACATGTTACATAGCATAATGAGCTAGTATGTTTTCATTAATGAAATATACAATTCCAACAAAGATGAAATCTGTAGTCAACACCACAGTCTACACAACTGTAATACACATACAATCCTAGGCTTGCTTTAAAGTTACCTGCTGGCTTTCCTGGACAAACTGAGATCTGTCTGTTGAGTCCATTAAGGGACAGTTCTTGTAACCAACATCGCACAAAAGTTGCTCCAGTTCATGCTGCTGGAACAAGCCAAAGTTCTGCGTTGCAACCATATCCCCTTGCTCTCCCACAAGAAGCTACTCGCAGGAATAACCTGTGCCATGTTGCAAGATTTGCCCTCCAGTCCTATATAAAGGCAATGCTACTGCCTTTATAGCAGTAACTGCCCCAGAGCAGGACAAGAGGCCTTTTCCCATTGCTGGAAAAGGGGATATGATACACAGCAGAGCACAGGATTGTGTAGTTTGCAAGTGACGAACACAAACCTTCACTCATGTTATCAGTATGGTCCACTAACTGTGTTCCTGCTGGCCAAAAGTCTGCCTCTCCATTCACAAGCCGTGTGGCACGTTTTTCAATACACAAAACTAGTACAGTAGTTGTATTCCAGACTACAAGTATCTGATCATCCATATTTCAGGATGTACTGTAGTTCTATACATGCTGTGGTAGACCCTTTACATCAATGTATAACTCTGTACCTTTGCAGCTAAAGAGACACAAGCTAGGTCAAAACTGTACTTATGCTTTTTACAGTTGTTCAGGCATGCAACTATTAGGTGAACAAGACAGATTGTGTTCCAGTGTTGTTATAACACCCTGAAACATATTTAAACCTGCAATTCTAAATATACTTACTAGGTAATAAGACTCATTGAATGCAGTAGAACTTACTGCTAAGTAAAGGGCTTAGACTTACATTGCATAGCTTTCTAATAAGGGGTAGAAAGGAACCCCAAATCTACCAACATTTGAATACTGCGATCTATTAATGTATATTCTGCCTACTTTGTTACTTAAAAGAAAAAAAACATTGCAGCAGTTTCCATACTACATTTAAGATTTGTCTTGAATATAATGAAGAAAACTTTCATGAATGATGTTTAAAATGTTTGCTTATTTAATTGCAAAGGGTAGTTCTGCCTAGAGCAAAAGAAAGAGATTATAATTTAAGTACTGAGTGCATCAATGTTCACATGATCTCAAAACCAGAACATGTGCTACTGTTGTTTGTTGAAGAAATCTTATCAGATGGTGGCTATTTATGAGTGATCAATAATATAAAACTCATTTACCAATGTTTGTCAAGAATTTCAAAGGCATTTGAAAGACATCTGAACTGAAATTATTAGCCAGTTTGACAGCACTACTGAGAGCTCTGAATGAAAATTAAGGATCATTTTCTAACTTCAAAAAGTAAATTGTCTCCTATTTAATTCACTCTGTGCTTTAATTCACAATACTGTTAACTTAGTTAAATAGAATACAATACTAAAAAGTAAACTGCCAGAAATTGCCCTCAGGCAGATCTTGTAGAAATCTATGGTTATCAAGATGTCTACTATTGGCAAACCACAAAATAAGCATAATTAGACAAAAATTGTCACTTCTATTTTAGAAGACTGCCTTTTGGTTCCTATGTTTTTCATGTAATAAGCATTTATAATACTTTCAACTGAGGATATAAAACTTCAGTTTTTAAAGAAAAACAATAGATATAGGAATATTCATGCCCTTCCCAAATAAAAACAATAATGTGTACTTTTGTTAATATTTATTTATTTCCAGAAAGCACAGAACTGACTATTTAAAACAATTAATGTTAACTTCATAAAGCCTTATACTTTGGGCAATATAAAGTTGTAAAGATTTATATCTGATAAGAATTACTCACATCATAGAAAAAGCATTACATTTGGCATAAGCTGATGGGTTTTCAACTCAAATAAGGACTTGTTTGCCATAGACCAAAAAATGACCAGTTGGGGGATTGAGTCTTTTCTAATAATATGCTACAGAAACTGACAAAAGTTGAAATAAAAATACATCAAGAAAATCTAATTTAGTGCAGCACAGAGTTCTAATGTAATATCAACTTTAATAGGTGTAATAAAATGTAAAATGTCACTACATTCTGTACATTTTATTTGCAATAGTGACACGTCTATGAATGCATCTCATCACAATTCATTGTTCTGACAAGCAGGATTACATCCTTGATGAATCTGTTAAGGGAAAGAATCCTGAATCCATGAGAGAAAAATCTAATGCAGGTTTCGCCCCATGTTACTTTTATTCCATACTGAGTGAAGTAGAAGCATTTGTTTCTTCATCTGTGGGAACACCTTGACACAAAAACACCTGCTATCGGGAGAACACATCCAGTTTGTCCATGCTGCAAACACATATTTTTCAGCACTGAAAATGCCTACTGAAAACTAGATCTTCATTAAACAAATCTCTTCATTTACTGACAGTCATTCACTGCTGTAGTTCTACATCACTACTCTGTATTTTTTTGATATTGCTTAATTCACTGTTCAATATTCCTACCTTTCAATATCGAATGTGAGTTGAATTTAACTGTAAACACAAATTGCAAGCTATGATTTTCCTTCTTGTATGAAACATTAGCAATTTTTTTCACATCAAGTTTCTTTTCAGTATCATCACAAGAACCTACGGAAAGCTCTTCTCAATGCCAAAACCACACCCACAGTGGATTAGCGGGAATCTGCAGAAAAGCATAAGATCTTGAGGGCTGTAACATCAGAGTCAACAGGTCTGATAAAAATTGAGTGCTTTCAGCAGCAGTATTTCCGGTAAAGAAAATTATTCTCATCTACTTCTTCATGGTTGCATGGAAGAGCATCCCTACAAATATGTCCAGCACTGACTTAACTTGTTCACCACACTTGTTCATCAGAAGCTTCTCTTAGCTATATTCAAGATCACCTTTGCAAGAAAATTGAACAGTTCGGTCTTGCTTCATCGGTTCTTAAGAAAACTTACTGAGGAAATCGCTTCACATATGCCCATCTTCTTTTGCACATTTTCTTCAAGTTGCTTGTGTGTGACATATCCAATATGACAGGGATGGAGAATCTTTTTTCAGCCCAAGGATTGTTGTTGTTGTTGTTGTTGTTGTTGTTGTTGTTGTGTGACATATCCAATATGACGGGGTGGAGAATCTTTTTTCAGCCCAAGGATTGTTGTTGTTGTTGTTGTTGTTGTTGTTGTTGTTGTTGTTGTTATAACATTTCTATGCCGCCCCTTGCCGAAACCTCGGGGCGGCTTACAACATGATAAAATACATTGAAATACAATAGTACATAATAAATTACCATTAAATACAAAATACAAAAAATACATTGACTTACAAATATAAAATTAAAATTATCAGTATAAAATAAAAATATAGGAGGAGAAAGAGAAGGAAGAAGAAGTTGCCCTGGCCAGATCATATGTTTTAACAATTGAAATGATGTTTAAATAAAAAGGTCTTTACCTGGCGCCGAAAAACCCGTAACGACGGTGCCAGGCGGACCTCTTTGGGGAGTGAATTCCATAGGTTGGGCGCCACCGCAGAGAAAGCCCTCCTCCGGGTACTTACTCTCCTAATTTCTTTCATGGAGGGTTCCCGGAGAAGGGACTCTCCCGCAGATCTCAAAGGGCGGTCGGGCATATACGGACGTAAGTGCTCGTTCAGGTAGCCAGGACCCAAGCCTTTTAGGGCTTTATAGGTCATAATCAACACCTTGAATTGGGCCCGGGCTTCAGTGGGAAGCCAGTGAAGCTGACGGAGGACTGGAGTCATGTGAGCATAACGCCCCGTCCCCGTCAGCAACCTGGCAGCTCTATTTTGCACCAATTGAAGTGTTCGGACTGTCTTCAGGGGAAGCCCCACGTAAAGCGCGTTACAGAAGTCTAGGCGGGAAGTCACCAGCGCGTGAGTCACCGTCGCCAGGCAGTTGTACTCCAGGTAGGGGCGGAGCTGATTAATCAGCCGAAGCTGAAGGAAGGCGTTCCTCGCTACCGCTGTCACCTGAGCTTCCAAAGAAAGCTCCGGGTCGAGGAGTACTCCTAAGCTGCGGACCTTATCCCTAAGAGGGAGTGTTGCACCATTCAGGACCAGGTCAAATCCACCCTCTCCAAAACCCGATCCGCCAACTAACAAGACCTCCGTCTTGTCTGGGTTGTTTCAGTTTATTGGCCCTCATCCATTCCCTTACCTCGGCCAAGCACCGGTTCAGCACAGCCACTGCCTCACCTGGATTAGTGGAGAACGAGAGGTAAAGCTGGGTATCATCAGCGTATTGATGATTCCGCAGCCCACACCTCCTGATGACCTCTCCCAGCGGTTTCATATAGATGTTAAATAGCAGAGGGGATAGAATGGAGCCCTGTGGTACTCCATGGCATAGCTGCCATGACGTAGAGACATGGTCCCCCAGCACCATTGGCACCTAGGCAACCTCCCAGGGCACAGGCGAACAGTGGCTGTTGCTTCCCACTCTATTCATGCCAGGGAGTGCTGAATCCTTTTCGGTCCAAGGGCTGAATTCCATTCTGGGGAAGCTCTTGGGAACAACATTCCAAGAGGAGATGGATCCAAAGGCAAGGAGCAAGACCAACGGCAACAGTCTTAAGAGAAGCATTTCAGCCTTGTGAAGGGCAGGGTAGGGGAGACTGCACAAAAGCCAGGAGAGTGTGGTGCACTGGTGCTAGCAGGCTAGGGGTGAAGATCGAACCAAGACACAAGGCAGTAAGCAGGCCAATGCTTGAACACACAGGTTTCAGCCTAATGGGGTTTCTGCCAAGGCCAGAGTGCCCAAGGCAGCAGGCAAAGGTCATGACACAGTTACATTATACAGTCTAGGATCAAAATCCAGGAGCTTGTGGCATGGAGCATCAATGGCAAGGCAAGGTTCAGGAAGGGAAAGGGAAAACATTGGAGTGGGAGCAACACTGTTTCCAGCATGGACTAGACAGACACGGAAGGCTTTTAATACCAGACCCTGCTGAGCTCCACCCAGCATTCAGCAGCAGTATATCAAAGCTCTGATCAGATTCGAACTCAGGAGGAACCCCATTCCTCCAAAACAAACCTCTGCTGCAGTCGAGTACTTTGACAAGTTTCCCTGAATTGGGGCTGCCTCCTCTGGTCCTGGCACTCATTGGGACTTGCAGGTATGCAACCTTCTCCAATGAGGCAGTTTCCCTCTTCCCAAAGAGATGAGCAAGCTCCTCCATGGTCCTCTGCTGTATTGTGGGTCCTGGCAGGAGGTGGACTTGTCCCCCACTGGGGCCTCCTTAGAACAATTAATTCGTTCTTGCTTGGAACTATCTTCACCAATGTGAAGTAATGACCATGCTGCTGTTTATATGCTAAGGTATGATCACAAAGATGCTTGTCTTCCTTCCTGAACTCTTCAAGTGTATCATATAAAGTCTATCTGATCATATAAATAAGACCAGAACTGAAGCAAGTGCATTTATTTCAAAGATATTGTTGAAAACAAGCCCTCGACAAAACAAATTAGAGAATTCTGTGAATTCTTTAGGAAAAGTAGAAGTATCAAAATTGAGATTCGGTTCTGACATTTCAAGTCACTCTTCTCACAGTATTTTTCATTACATAATCATTAGAAAGAGTAAGTTTATGATACACAGACTGAGCACTGAATGCTAAAGAGATCAAACTATAATCAGCCTTCACTGTTCAACTGAAACAAAGCTAAGAACATTAACTTAATTTGCTCAGCTTGTTACATTTGTCCTTTGCTTCACATCCCCTTGTTCTGTCTTCTAGTATCAAGGCAGGAATTTCTTGTATTTGTGTGTATGTGTTTGCATGCAAGCACCACATTTACAAACAATGATATACCTGATGATGCCATGTAAATTATGCTAGGAAGAATTTAAGACCTCTCTGAATTACTTTAGAAGAATAAAGCACCAGCATATAACATAAGATGCTGTCACCTTTCAATGAAACTTGATTTCTATTGCTACGGACTGGAGCATGAGCTTTATGAGCTATTTCCACAATCTGTCAGCAATGAATTATGAAGATAATGCAGAATAATGCAGCTGTGTTTCATTTCCGGGTCAGAAATGGGAAGTAACATGTGAACAAAGAAAAATGCACTGGCAAGTCTCCCTAGAAAAATGCTTGGGAGCCAGCCTCAGGTAGCTTTGCACATTGCAAAAGGAAAAACAAGTCTCACCTTGAAATGAACTCATTGTAGTAAAAGGCTGTTGACACGAACAGTACCAAATCAGTGGACTGTCATAGTTACTAAATTGGAACACGATACTACAAAAGAGTGAATGTTCTCAACTTTGCTTCAAGCAACAATTCCAGTAGGAATCCAATCTACATCCTATAGGAATTGAACAGAAAGTGGCATCTTGGCTAACTCCATAAGATACTTCATTGTTTTGAAATGAAGAGGAGCTTTGAAAGTAGGAGAGCTGACTTAATGAACCGTTGTAACATTAAATTTTCTGGCTCCACTGCAATTGCCCCATAAACCTGCATTTCTCTCCTTGCCAAATGAGATCAGCACAACATTATTATTTTAGCACCCCAAAGTATATTTTCTATTTATGGTGTCCAGATTTGAAGGCATAATAAGCAATAGTAATTCTAATGTAAATAGGCCCTTTGTTTTTGACAGTCACCTTCTACAATATCTTTTTACGGAAGTACTTGGAAATCCCCAGTGGTTTAAATATCATAGTCTATATTTGATACCTGTCTTATTCATGAAACACATGCTTCTTAAACACCATTTTAAAGAGCGAAACAATGGCTGAAATTGCATGTTAAGACACCAGAATTAATTTCAGGTGCTGAACTTAATGCACAGTTCCAATTCACTTAGATATATCCTCACTGCTGAAGATGGGAAAACAAAGAACTATAAAGAAGCATAGTTGTTGCTACTACCCATGTTTTAGGATTCAACTGATTCTTCTTAAAATCAAGTGCAACTGCTATTAATGAATTTAAATTAGATTTATATAGATAAATCTTTCTAAATTAAATTAAATTACAATGAAATAATTAAATAGTGTAACCTTTCCAAATAGTGTACAAAGCTCTGGGATGGTGAAGAGCAACATCCTCCTTCCCTAATTCTCTAAGCTGGAGCAGCAAGGCTTTCAGGCCTCTCAAGGTAGAAAAAGCAACAATACCTTCATGGGTAGGCTCAGGGTCGGGTGTAAGAGAGATGTCATCTAGCTCTCGCAAACAAAGCCATTCTCCATCCATGGACACTCGGAATTTGCAAAGATAGATCGTCTCCATGGCAGCCTGTGTGATCTTCTCCGTGGTGGGGGTTGGCATATCGCCTTGTGGCGTCAGAGCAGACATGATGACTCAGCTGATACAATGATAAAATAAAAACCAAAAAACCAAAAAGGAAAGGTTTTCCGGCAACAATAAAATGCCTTGCTTATCTAGAAATGGTTTGCTCCAGATTGCACACACTGCACTAATTTTGACCAAAAGCAAGGCACAGGGTGCGAAGGGGTGGGGGCAGATACCCCTTCTCTTCTGTAGTCTCTTCCTCTGTTTCCTTCTGCAACACACTCACTTCTCTTCAGTCTGACTAGAAACAAATTCTCCTAAATGAACACAGCAAACATGGCCTCTGCATCCAATAAAAAAAAGCTCTTTACTGTCTTCTTAAGAGGTTTTTAAAAATCCACAGATTGTAGAATCTATAGAAGAGAGGGTATCCAGAACTGCTGAAATCCACCAGCTTCCCTCTCACTCCCCTTCGGATAAGCCAAGATACAGAGTGATAATAGGATTGGTTGTGCGCAGTAAGCAGGGTGTTGACCAAAATGGCTGACTAATGAACTGAACTGAAAATTCAGACTCATGTGACCAGCTTGCTCCGAGCGTAGGGCAGGCAATTCCCAGGATGCTTTATAGATGCTGCTGCTGATGCAGGAAGAGCAATTAAACTGATCTTGTTCTCAGCATCCACAATCTCTTTTCAGACTGTGCTAGTCAATCTGTGATCACAGGCTTAACACAATGCACGCCTTTCTGCTTGGTCCTTTTCATGGTACAAAGAAGTATAAAAAATGCCTGTGAGCCATCTCACATGACAGACAGCTATATACGGCTATCATCTTTCAATACAAATTAACCACAGCTTGCACTGTTTATGGAGGATAAAAGTATTCTAACCTTAGCTATCTCCCAAGTTAGTCCACCAGTTTCAGATATTACTACTAATACCAGAAAAACAAACAGAAAATAAGCATTTGTGCAGTTAAATGCTCAGTGCTTTGCACTGATAGAGTTTAGCATTTGTGTCAAAAACCTAACATTCTCACAGCATGCTTTCAAAGAGATTACAACATATTTATAAGTATGGTACATTGTCTGGAAAAATCCCAAAGTCACTGCAAACCCATCAGAAGCTCCACAAAAGACCAAAGTCATTGTCTAGAAAAACCATTGCTCCATTATGTACCTCAGCACGATCAGGTTGCTAACTTGTTTGTTAACTGCACAATTTCTCACCAGAACAGTAAGTAAAAAGAGATTCTCCTTCAGATCCTGGAGATATACCTTGCCTGCTTTTACCTGTAGACTCCATGGGATGCCTAGATGAGATCTTTAAAACCTATTGTTCTTTAAAAAAGGGTATAGGTCTGGCAGCAGATAATATTACTGGGTCAATACATAATAGCTAAAGCACACTCTAAACTGAGAAGAACAAAAAAAAAAACCTGACATCCATAGGTGCCTGGAAAGCAGCTTCAAACCAAACTCCACACCAATCAGACCTGGCTCTTGTTTCAAATTGGCAGTAAGAACTTGAGACTGAGACATGAGGGACATATGGCTATGCTATTGCTACAGCTAAAAACCATGCAGCAAGCTTGGATCAGCCAATACACCTTTAGGCTGCAAAAACACAAGCATCAAATTTAAGTAGCCCTTTTTCTTTTGCAGAAGAAACGCCATCTTCAATGCCCAGCACAAAACTATCTAGACTGA
Source organism: Varanus komodoensis (assembly GCF_004798865.1). Taxonomy (NCBI): domain Eukaryota; kingdom Metazoa; phylum Chordata; class Lepidosauria; order Squamata; family Varanidae; genus Varanus; species Varanus komodoensis. Next base: position 8,098,751 of record NW_025335568.1, read on the forward strand.
AATTGGCGCATTGAGAATAGTATGGATGCAAACTCCCAAGTGGTTAGAGATCAAAGGTTCATAATTCTACTATCAAGTTGCTGAGAGTTAAGGCTAAAAGGATTGGGAGGTCTATACAAAGCAGAAAAATGGCAATCCTCTGTGTTCCCGGTATGCCACTGCTGCAGCTGAGTGCTTGCTCAAACAGTTACGGAGCAGCGAAGCCTTCCTCAACCTACCAACCTCCAGTTATTTAGCATTACAACTCCCAGCATTCCTGGGGCTCAAGGAAATTGTTGTCTAAAATATATGAAGGATGTCAGGTTGGGGAAAGCTGCTATAGATAATGACAATGAAGACTACACAACAATGCATGATAGAGAGCAGGAAATTCCTTTGAAGGTTGAAAACAGCATAATTGATGGAAGCTAGGAAAACTGTTCCCTGCATCATGAGATAAGCAGTCTTGAGAACAGGAGCAGTTCCTAGAAATTTGAAAAAGTTAAAGTAATTAAATTTTAATTCCATTTAAAATAAAATCAAGCAGACAGAAAGTAGACTCTAATCCAGGAATTCTGAATTCCAATGGTTGTATTGGGAACTGGGTGTCCTCATATTCATTTCAAGCAACAGTCAGTCTCTTGGCAAAAAAAGTCCTTTATTTCCGACTCACCTCTAACAAACTATAGCCACAAATGTCTGTGCATGAACGAAGTGTGGTGTTGGACCCAAATGAAAAACTACTCCCAGTAACCCTAGGCTCCACCCCTCTGGGAGTGCCATTCTCCCTAGCCTCCTAGATCTGTATAGGTCCTCTAGTTGGGTAGCCCTTCTAGCCCGACCTTGCACATGGAGTCTGAAATGGGACCAAACCAGGCTTGTCCTCATCCTCCTCTCCTTTGTCACCGCCCTTCATTTCCAAACCCTGTGTGTTGCCATGGTCTTCCTGAGCACCTGGAGACAGTGGCCTTGAGATAATCTCTCCCTGCTCTGCCATCTCAATTTCCATACTCGGTTTCCAAACCATCAAAGTCCTCTTCTAAATGGTCAGCACAGCCCTGACAGTGTGCCAAGAATAACTGCCTCATTCGTTCCCAACAGGTTTCAACTATACATACAGGAATCCATTCATCAATCCAGATTTTGAGGTACCAGAACAGGCTGAGATACTGAAAATAATCAGCATGGAAACATGACAAGAATAGGGATTGTTCAGGATAAGCATGTCCATGATCTAGAGAAAAGCATATGAAAACTTGAGTTATTGTGTGCTATCAATTAATTTCTGATTCATGGCAACCCTTCAAAATGTCCACTCCTTCTCAGCCTTGCTCAACTCTTTTAAACTCAATGCTATGGCTTCTTTTCTGGGATTGACCCATCTCACTTTTGATCTTCCCCTTCTTCTGCCTTCAACTTTCCCAAGCATGATTGTCTTCTCCAGGGAGGGTTGCCAAAGTATGACAGCCCCCCACCCTTTTAAGTTTTAAATGCAAGTTCTGGCTTGATTTAATCTAGGACCCATTTGTTCATCTTTCTGCCAGTCCAGGAATTTGCAAAGCTCTCCTCCAGCACCATGTTTTGAACACATCAATTTTCTTCCTGTCAGCTTTCTTAGCTTTCCAGCTTTCATACCCATGCATAGTGACTGGGAATGAAATACTGTGGATAATCTTGGCTTTCATCTCCAGTGAAATATCCTTATATTTGATTATCTTTTTCTACTTCCTTTATTGCTGCCCATCCAAGTCTCAGTCTTCCTCTAACTTCTTGGCTGCAATCTCCAGAGTTGATAACTGAGCCAAGGTATGTAAAACCTTCCACTACTGAACTATCTTCATTGTTGATATTAAATTGTAGGCAAGTTTTTGTTTTCTTAATATGCTACTACAGTCATGCATTTGTACTTTCTTCTTTCACCTTCACCAGGAGTCTGGCAGATTGGATTATGTACTGAAAGGCTCCAATTGGTGCTGCAAAAACTGAAAGGAAAGTTTACTTCTCTCTTGGTCTAAGTCAAGCACATGGACCTGCTTGCTCAAGTGTACACAGCTCGCAAATCCAAGATTCCTGTGCCCTCACCTATAATGCAAAATCTGGAGGCTTATTTTATACCTAAGAAACAAATCTTGAACAATAACAGTTTATGATAGCCAAAAATATTATTATTGAAGACTATTAGCATTCCTTCTATATAATAATCAGAACAGTACATTAAAGGCATCACATGTGTTTGCTGTGAGCAATCATGATGTGCACCATAATTTAGAAAGAACTGAAGGTGCCTAACACAATTCAAGCACCAAAGCAAATCTGATATGGTCACTTTAAGGTTTCACATGGTTGGAAAATTACTCAAGTACCAAATGTGTTTGCACTCTGTGAAAGAAGAGCAGAGTCTAAGGGTTTGGAAGGCGGCCCGTACAAGAGGAGCAAAATCCTATCCGAGGAATATTACAGTTATCTACCTTCAGAACACCAATTCACATGCATAACTAACAGGAAAGTAGGTATCTTGCTTTTAGTTACCAACAGGGGTGCTCATGGTGAAAGAACATGCCAAGAGACTGAAGATAACAAAGCACAGACAACTTTAATATAGTTAACAAAAGCTATGTTTCCTCCTGGTTTTCCAGAGCAATATTAGCCACCTACCCATGTCATGTCAATGCCAGGTGTTTACTGTGTTACCATGCAAGACCACGGATGGATTATCAGAGAATCCCAATACTGAAAGGCACAATTCAGTTATACATCTGGGCTACCGTTCTTTGTATATTCTTGTTCCCCACTGCTTTAATTTCTTGCTTTCCTTTTAAGATGTTAAACTACTTTTTGACAGGGCTGGGTTTTGCGATATCTAATGCAGCACCTAACACAAAAGTAATCCTGCCTCCTCTTTTACATGTATCTCTGCAAGACACTAAGGGTTCAATCCTATGCATGTTCAGACAGAAAAAATCCTACAACTTATAGGACCTCTTTTGACTAAATATGCATGGGATGCAATCCTATGCATACCTACTCAGCAATAAGCCACACTGTATTCAATGAAATGTACTCTCAGGTAAATTGTATAACACTGCAATTTACACTTACCTAGGAGTGAGTCCTACTGAATTTATGTAAAATATCCTGTAAGAAAGCGATCCTGTGGTACCTAGGAAAGCATCCGGAGGATCACAGGGTAGCTTAGAAAATCATTCCAAGTTTAGAGACAATACTCTGGCTTCAGAAGGTGCAATCAGACTTCAGACTGCCCCTTTTCAGCCAGCAGCCTCTCTGAGGTTAGAAAGCTGACCTCAAAGAGGGGGGAAAGGGGCAGGGTAGGGAAAGACCGGAGGAGCTAGGCTATGACACACCTGGAGCCTCCCCCCTCCCTCCCTGAAGCAAGCTTGCCAGACAGGCTAAAAATGACATATCCTCAGTCTCCTCCAACTGTCTTTCCTCCTACTCCCACTTGTTAACCACCCAGAACGCCTGGGCTATTTGGCAGCAGAAAAATGAAATAAAGTAATAAATGCCTTTTCTAGCCAGTCTAAAAAGCCAGTTCAGCAAAGCTGCAGGGTGGTAGAGCCAAAAGGTAAAGATAGTCTCTGCAGCTCCTTCCACTCCATGCTGGATGATTGGACACCTCCAAGTTTGGGGACTTCTGATTACCAAGTATATAATCCTATCACTTGTATCCTAAGGGTATTTTATTTAGCACAAAACTGATCTCTGATTATCCAGTATAGATATAGAAGGCGATTGTGTGACAAGTACAAAATAAAAATAAAAAAATAAAAAAAAAAGCAAGCAGAAAATCTTAAGTGATCAAGTAAAGACGAAGATTTCAGGTTTTATACTGGGCAACAATCTGGAACCAATTCTGTAGCATAATAGAAAACTATTTCTAGCATAAAAAGAGGCTGTGTAAGATTCACCAAGTTCTAGCACTTGCTGTCTCTTTACTGCCTCAGATAGCGCAAATAAACCCTCTCCCTCCATTTTCTTCTCAGCATGGCAGAAGCAACTGCCTGACTCACAAAGCTTTATCATGACACTTCATCAACTCCTCAAGAATTTGCAAACAGTATAAGCCATTGGACAGGTTAAACTGGTATTCGACACTGCAGTGAATCTCTACTGTGCACCTGTCTTTTTTAATACAGCAACAAATGATAATCACTGTTCCAGGCTCAGCTCAAAGGACCGTTCAAATAAATAGCCCTTATTTAACCCACAGAGCAGTTGCCACACATGTGGGATGTATCTGACCACCACTTCAACCCCTGCTTGAGGGTACTTGTCAGGGTCCAGGGCTGGGACATGGGTGGCAGGAGATAAGACAGAAGCACCAGGAACAGAGCAAGAGAACTTGAGGCAAAACAGAGCCAGAAGTCCAATGAAGTCCAGTTAACAAAGACCAAGTTGCAGTCACAGAACAGGCCAGGGTCAGGAAACAGAAGTTCAAATAAGGCCAGGACAAAGTTACCATCGTGAAAAAACCAAGAGACGAAAACCAGGAAGACAAACAGAGGTGCAGGTACAGTAAGACAGGATCATTGGAAACATGGTTTATAGGAAGGTTAAACAACCCCCACATCACCCAGAGTATGTTTTATTCCTAGCATAAGCCACATTTGCCAGGCTCACACAGTACAACAACCCACAGGAGGGGGCTGCTTGCTTGATTTTCTGCCTGTGAGTTCAGGGGCTCAACACGGGTTATGACAAGCCACTGAGTGTTGTTCAAACCTGCTCAGAGTGCTCTTGTTAACCTTGGAAGTTCTCCATGGCTTAAGATCCAGTACTGCATACATATCACATCGCCCTTATATTCGCATCTACATCTGGATGCTCCCACCATAAGAAAAAGTAGGTTGCACCCAGGAAAAGTTTGGCGCTGACCACATCCTATCTGTGGAATACCCTCCCAGGAGATAGTTCTCTTGAACCTACTTCGCTATCATCTGGACACCAGGAAATGCATTTTTACTTTCCCAGGTTTTCATAGTTCTAACATTCAAAGCCCTACATGGCTTGGGGCCAGGTTATCTGAACAATCACCTCGTCCCATATGTACCTACCCAGAACATGAAACCTTCTTTGGGGGTCCTTCTCTAGGAGCCCCTTCCAAAGGAAGTGAGGCAGGTGGCTACTGTGATATATTTTTTGGTTGTGGCAGCCTGGTTGTGAAATGAGCTCCCCAAAGAGGTCCACCTGACACCTACTTTGTGTTCTTTTCAGCACCAGGTAAAGATCTTCATATTCTTCCAGCATTTTATTCTATATTTCTCTTCAGCCTCTATGCTAATTCAACTGCAATTGCTATTGTGCTTTGTTGTTTAAAATTGATTTTATTTTGTATGTGTGCTTCTGTATGTGTTTTAAATTTTTCTTAACTTCCGTTAACCACCCAAAGAGCTTTGGCTATTGAGTGGTATAAAAATGAAATGAATTAACATTGCAAAATTTGCCATGTGAGCTCAAGCTGCTCTGAATTTATTGATTTAACCTTCTATTATGTGCTGATATTTTATTTTGTAATATTTCTTTTTTTTTTCACTCTGGCAAGCCATCCTAAGGATGCCAATTGGCCATTAAAGCAGAGGGTATAAATCTATCAAAAATAATCCTTCTGGTTCTCTCAATTCATTGCCACACACATTTTCTATAATATTGATGTATTCCACTTACATAAGCCTATCTGCCTCTTCTCCCAAACCATCTTGCCACAGTGACAAGAGAACTAACGCTAGAAAACTGCGACAGCAGGAAACTTAAGAAATTGTTTTTTGAAAACCTGCAATATTTCACCTGAGAAAAATACCCAAATGCCTCTTCTTCCAAAAAACAGTGTAGAAAAATAATATAGATTCTCTGCTTTAGGGAGCCAACAACAGCACTGTTTGAAGCCTTAGCAGGGAAGAAAACCTTGCAAACAACCTCCACATTTGAGCAAAAGCTCTACTGCAAGAGAACTATTAAACAGGAAAAAATGTTGTACCAAAATTGACAGTAAGCTCCCAGGGGGAAAACAACCTACCTTCCTTTGCATAAGAAAGTCTAATAATATGCTATGTAAATATAATGACTGCAACAGTAATAACGATCAAATTGGGAGATTGGATTACTGCACAATGGAGGAACTAGAATCTTAAAACCACGTGGTAACTTAACTTCAAAAAAGTCCACCTCTTTCATTTCCCCAGGAAATTTTTCTGATATCCCCTACCAGTTAGAGATAAATGGTATTACCAGAAGATATAAAGGGCCACTTCATCAAGGGCCTTCCAAAGTTAATTCATTCCTTGCCTAAAATAATTCCTCAGATCAAAATATAATCAATCACAAAAAATCTAGGGAAATCGTTCTGAAAGAATATTCAACATTTCTCCTAAATGATCATCTGTTATGTCCCATGCTTCAAATCAGGGCATAACATCATTAAAACCATCACCAGTCTGACATTATTTTTCTTTAAAAACACAATGAATGAATCTCTTAATCAAACTGTTTCACGATAAACCCATCTTATCACAGTCTTATGGCAGGAGGGTATGATATTTATTTCCAAACTCGTTAGAACTGTTATATCCTGAAGAAAAAACGGAACTAAGACATCTGGTACTATCACAAATGAGAATGGGGTTGCGTGTGTTTCCAGTCGAATATAAAAAGCAGCTGCAAACCTAGGCGAGCTGTCTTGAGCGCAGGTCCCACAGAGTTACTACCGAATAACCATGCACGGGGGTCTATGCAAGGGTTTCTCTGCTACGTCGCTTGATTTTAGGCATTATTATTTATCTAACGGCCTCGAGTACCTTTTCAGGCTGCACAGTTTTTATCAAGCCGACAAACGAAGCCGTCCGGGCGCAGGACCGCGGCTCAAATGGGGAAAGCAGGGAAGAGCTGGAAAAGCCCCGGGGGCATCCCTCCCGCCCTCCCCGCAGCTTTGGGGGGCGGGAGGGGATCCCAGAAGGCGAGGCTCTAAAAGTCGCGAGGGGCTTCCCTCCCTGACCCACGTCGGGGTGTTATAAAACGAGGAACGAAAACAGGCGGCAGCCGCATGCCCACAGCGGGCAGGGAACGATGAGGCACTATTGTGAGGACCGCCCGTGCCATGGCTTGCCCCCAGAGCCGGAGCTGCCTGGGCCGGTCACAATTTCGCCGCACCACGCGCGTGCACACACGCACAGACGAATATTTACAAACACACGCGCGCAACACACACACGGACGAAGCACAAAGAGCTGCCGGGTGGGGCGCGGCGTGGCGCGGCGCGGCGCGCTACTCACGGGCGCCGCCGGCTCGGTGCGCTCCCGGCTCCGGCCCGATGTAGCTGAGCAGGACGGGCAGCGGCACGCCGCACGGGCCCGGCGGGGCGGCTCTCCAGGCGCTCTGGGGCTGCGCGCCGGGGGCGGCGGCGCCCGCGCGGCCCGGATACAGCAGGAAGAACGGCGGCGACTCCGGGGGCGCCTCCTCGCCGTCGCCCTCGCCCTCGCGCGCCGCTTCGCCGCCGGCCTCGCCGCC
>NW_025335568.1:8106347-8227074 GCF_004798865.1 Varanus komodoensis
GCCGCCGCCGCGCTCCATGCTCCGGGGACCGGCGGCGGCTCCGTCTCCCCCGGCGTCCTCACTCGCCCCCGGCTGCCGCCTCTTCTCCAGCCCGCCGCTGGACGGCGGCCGCGGCGAGAGCCGACGGGCAACTTTTCCTCAGGCCGGGCGGGGGAGGCGGCACTAGCGCCGCCGCCCCGCCTCCGCCCCAGCCCCGGCCCGGCGCCTCCGCCCCGTGTGGGCCCAGGCGGGCCGAGGAGGCGGCGCGCCCCGGCCCTTTCCCCTCACGTGGCCGGGCGGCCGGCCGCCCCGAGCGGCGAGCGGCGAGCGCCTCCGGGCCCCCTCCGGCACCTGCGCCGGGAGAGCCTCCCGCTGCCTGTCTGCGGAAGCGGAGACCGACCCCAGCGGGGTTGGTTCGCGCCCCCCCCCGCTTAAACGGAGACCGGCCCCTGAAGGGTTAATTTGCGCCCCGTCGCCCGCTGGGGGGGGCGACCCTTGAAGGGTTAAATTGCGCCCCTGCCTGCTTGGGTTGGGGGAGCTGGGCTGGCTCCTCGGGGGTGCACCTGTACTCCTTCCCTGGCGACGGAGGCCTGGTCCCCGAGGGGTTCATTCGTGCCACCTCCCTGCTGAGGGTTTGGGCAGCCCCGAAGAGATTGAATTTTTGCCGGCTTCCTACTTGGGGGGGGGGGGACCGGCCCCCGAGGGCATTTAGTCATTATTCGTACCCCGTTGGAAGAGCAATCATCCCCATTCGGCCCAGCAAGGTATCATGAACATGTGCAGAACGCTTCCCAGCTCTTATGATGCTAAAGGATAAAATCTTTGTCTGCTAAAGGCTGGCCACCCACGAACGGTGCTTGGTTTCTAGCAACAAGGGTTTAGGGTTTACACTTTTTAGGGTTTAACACTTTGTGCCAAAAAAAAATATATTATTTGTTCTGGCATAAAGTTTTGCTTACACCAGAAATGTGTGTCAGCATAAAAATGTCAGTCTTTAATATTTTGTTGCAGTTGAGTGACATGGCTACCCCCCAAAATGGATTATGCTGCCTTGAACAGGATTGCCTTCAAGCTGAGGTGTATGGCTCAGCGGCATAGTACACGCATCGCATACAGAATTTCCAGGTCCAATTTCCAGTGGGCCCATCTAACACTACCACCATCCAGCCACTTATTACCAATATGCCCTATCTTGTATCAATTTCAAGTATATTAATTTAAAGCACACTTGCAAATTAAAAACTATAAACTAGATTATTTGTTCTTATAGTCAAATGAATTGAAAGGTAATTCCTGCCTGTTAAGCTTCATCTACTAAAATCCTTTAATATGCCCCTATTGAACATCTCTTGCATGGGAGCAGCCTAGACTCTCAGGCAGGATGACCTAATGCAAATTAAGCACTCCCAAGCCTTTAACAACCAGATATACAAAGTTTCCAGACCAGTCCTGTGTACCGAGATCCCAAATAAATTGGCACAGAATCACAACAAACCTGATCAAAGAATAGTAGAACAGCAGAGGATTGCAGACTTCTGTGTTCTCAGAAAAGTGACTGGCAAGTACATTTAATTAAACTTTACCTAAACTATGGGAATAGGATTACTATTCCATTATGAGGTAAAGATGCATGTATGAGCAACTCAAATTTTGAGAGCTTTATCCCGTGATCAGATTAAGTAATATACAAAATTTCCTTCCCCATACCACACAGTTTAGCTCACGGCCTTGAGTAACCTAAATCCATTTTGGAACATGGTATGAATAAATCGTAATTCATTTCCAATATACTGTTGGCCCACTATGGTCTAAAATGTTTATTGACTATGCTCCAAGAACCTGAAGGGCTTATTCCTTGGGGTTGAGCATCCGCTCCCCTTCCAATTCTGTACTCTTAATTCCTTTATTCCTGCAGGAACTAGCACTAATGGATGGAAACTGGAAATAAGTAGGTATTACTAAACATTAGGAGAAATGTCCTAACAAGCTGTTGAATTGTGAAAACACTCTCAGGACATAATGGAGTCTTTTAAGGCAAAAGCTTGATGACTATAAATCAGGGATGCTGTAATTGCATCTTACATTGAGCAAACAATTGGACTAGCTTCACATCAAAAGATCTTTCCAATTCTAAAATTATGTGATTCCATGAAAATGATGTGCTTTCTAACCCTAAATGTAGTTCAATCAGTAAAACGATGTAGTTCAATCAGAGTATGAACACAAGTATATAAATACCCGTAAGATGGTACATAAAATAAAAACAAGAGTCATGGAAAATTGGTGTTCTGATGTGACAGGTGAGGAAGTTACCCTGAACTGTAAGACTCTGGATTGGATCCAAAGCACTTCCACTCAGACAAGACATCCAATTTTCAGCAATCCCCTCTATTAATTACAGCCAACCATGCCATACTGCATTCTATCCAAGGAACCCCCTCCCACACACACACATCCTCAGGAGGCCTTAAGAAGTTGGGAAGGATTGGGCAAAACCAAGGGGCCCAACTTGTAAATGTAGAAGTGCTTTCCACTAAAGCAAAGCCACTACTGGATACAACCTTAGTAAATATAAATAAGTTTGGACTATCTATGTTAAAATAAATATATGCTGCATTTTTTAAAAATGATATTTATTAAAATCACATTAACCTGTTTAAAAATGCAAAGAATCACTTAAGTTTAATGCTTTTCTTAACCCCAGCACGAATGCCAGACAGTTCGCCTCCGTATCTTTGTTCTTCTGTGCGGACCTCACGAACTTGCCCCTTCCTACGTATCTTAGCTCGTCTGAACTTCTCACGATGCTTGACTCTTGGATTACGATCAATCTTCTTCCTTTTGGGTGTGAGGCCTTTATTCTTGACAATCTGATATGTTGCACCCCTCTTTTGACCTGGTATTTCCTCTTCTGGAATCAGTGTTTCCACATCTTCCATTTTTTCTCGTTTCTTCTTTTTCTCAAGTTTTATCTTTTCTTCCATCTCCTTGTAATAATTCAGAGCAGCCTCCTCGTCTAAATCAGAATCATCTGTGGGTTCTTCATCAGCATCACCATTTGGAATCTTATAAATTGTTTTAGGTTTTCTTTTATTAACAAGATTTCTCACAGACACTCTGGACTTCTTTTTACCTTCAATCCCATCGCTATCATTACTATTAAATTCATTAAGGAGCAGACGAACCTCAGGTGACAATTTTTCGTCGACTACTCCTAAGTCATTGATTAAATTTCTGTATGTCAAAAGTCTTTCAATGACAGGGTGTCCATGAACTGGAATCCGTTTTGCTTTCAGCACGAGATAAAAACTGATATTACAGCAATAGTTCAAATAGAGATGGTACTTGGTCTGCAAGTACTGGCTGCCTTTTCCTTGTGGGATGACCCCCTTTCTTACCATCTGCATAAGTGGCTCCAGCTCATCTCTGAGCTCAGTCACCTTGGCTTCAAAGTCCTGAATCAGCTCCAGCAACTCAGGAGATTCTTTTTTCAACAACTTCAGCTGCTCCTTTTTGGAAAGAGACTGCAAGTCTTTGGCAATTTTTTTTCCAGAATCTTTTTCGCTGGGCTGTTCTGCTGTCCTGGTGTAACCCTGCAGCAGATCCAGGCCATAGTCATCTTCACCCAAGTTTTGTGCCAGCCGTTTCTGAATGGCCTGGGCCTCCTCCTCTTCTTCCAGCTCTTCAGCTTCAGTTTCCTCCCGGCTCTTCTTGCCAGCTTTGGATCGAGTGGGAGCCTTGCCATAATCAGTGCCGTAATAGAGTTGCTTCCGTTGACCCCAAGCAAGCTCATCGGGGAGGCCAGAGCCCCCACTGCTAACTCGCTTCTCTTCCAGGTCACTGTCCATGTCTGGGGGTTCGTCATCGTTATCATCATCACCCCCTTCCTCATTTTCTCCTTCCTCATCCTCATCTGTCTCATCCTCTTCAGCGAGTTCCAGTCCCAGCACCTCCTCCTCTTCCTCACTTTCCTCCTCCTCGTCGCTGCCCAGCGCCGCCAGCACCGCCTCCTCAAGCCGCCGCTCGTGGAAATCGTCTGCCTCCTCCGTGACGCACAGGGCTCCCGGCGCCGGTTCCTCGATCTTTTCTTCGCGTGCTGCGGAAGGTCTCAGGCCCAGAGCGATTCTCCGCCGCGACTTCCCCATGATGCCAGCCACGCGAGCAAAGGACGAGCGGCAAAGGAGCGTGCTCTACCACAGCGCAGCCATCAACGGATGACACAACTTCCGGGTGGAAGGTCAATGGAGAGTAAGTTCTGACCCTACTTCCGGTTTCCGAAGAGAGTAAGTCCTTGCCACCATCAGGCGCCGGATTTCAGGGGTTCCGAAATATGGCCAGACAAGTATTTCTCTGTCTCCTTTCCCCTCACAACTTACTCTTTTCAGCCCATCGTCCCCGCTAGTTTCCACGCCTGACTGTTGCTTTCCGAAACAATACACTTCCGGCCGATTATAGAGCGTCTCTCCACGCTTCCGGTCAAAGAGTTATGCGCCATGCATTCTACGTCCGACTTCCGTTTGCGGACGCCCTGACTCCGGAAATACCATAGAGAGACGTGGGCGTTCTCCGCACGTGAGAGGCGGGGAAGGGAGCCGGCTTCCGTGGGTCAGGCTGGCGGCTCGCCTTGAGCGAGCCCGAGCCCGAGCCCTTTCCCCCGGCCTATGTAATTCTCTTCCTCGCCACAAGATGGGGACGGCCGCTGGGGGATTTGTTGGTTTTTAGCGGTTGAGACAAGGTTCACTCAAGGATGAAAGTCCTCTCAGCCCAGCCAGCACTGCCAGTGGTCAGAGATAATGGGAGCGATACTCCTACATATCTGGAGAGAACCAGGTTGGGGAAGGCTGCATCAAGCATATCCACGGAGGTCAGTGAGGGCCCACTGAGGATGCAATCCTGTTCATGCTTGGACAGGAAAAAAAATCCTACAGCTCCCAGCATGCCCTGGCTGAGTATTTGGGGCATTCTGGGAGTTGTAGGATTTTTTTTTTTCCTGTCTCAACGGGCGTAGGAGTGTAATCTAAAACTCTGCCAGGAAGGATCCAATTAGGGTCCTGATAAAATTTGCTTTGAGATACAGATATGCATCACAGCTGTTCATCAGCAGTCTTCTGTCCTGTCCCCTGTAATGTTTAACATCTGCCTGAGGTGGCTGGGGAAGCTCACCCAGAGCTTTGGAGCGACATGCCAGCTCTAATCTGCTTTGTCACCTGACTAACGGCGTTGCACATTGTCTAAACTTGCTAATGGGCTGGCTGGGGCTGAACAAGTTGAGATTAATTTAGGGTGCTCTGCAGTCTTTGTCAGGGATTAGGATTCAACCCGGCCTGGATGGGCTTGCCCTTCTACTGAAAAATCAGGTTCGAACTTGGCAGTGCTTCAAGATTCTGTGCTGCACCTGGGTTTTCAGGCATGGTAATGGTGAGGAGCATGTTTATACGGCTATTTGTAGTACACCAGTATCCACAATTCCTGGGTCAGACTCCTTTGGCAGCAGTCATCCATCGGTAGGATATGTCAGGCTACCCTTGAAGAGCATCTAGAAGCTTCAGCTGCTGCACAATTTGGCAACCCGTCTTCTAACTCCTACCCTGGATTGTGATGCCATCTGCCCAATAGCTTTGCGCGGGTGGCCGGTTCTGTTCCAGGCTCAGTTCAAGAGGTCGCGGTTCACCTTTAAAACTCTCAACACCTTAGGGGCCAGCTATGTAAGGGCTGCCTCCGTTGGTATTGACCTACTTGGTTAATACGTGACCAAGAGAGGTGCTCTGAAAGATCCTGTCCTTTCAGGGGGTGCTCTTGCCTGACTCCCAGGGCAGGGCTTTCTCTGGAACGCTCCCCTTCGGAATTGCAACTGGTTCCTACGCTTAGGGTTCAGGTTCTCTTGTATTCAGGAAGGGGATTAAAACACATCTCTCTAATGAGACTTTTAAAACAATGTTAACATTATTAACAAAAATAATACTAAAACACAACAATGGCCTGTGTTTCCTCTCATATATCAGCCTCAGTGCTCTGTATTGTGTACATACTGTTTATATAGAGGGACTCACTGTTGGGTTAAGAAGTTAACTTTTCAGTATATGCAGGAAGCTTAACAGTTAATGTAAAGAAACAGTGCAAACTTCCATTATGTATACTCGATTTTATTTTTGTTGCTGGATTTTTTTCCATGCTCTTCCTGCTGTTTTCCCCTTAATGTGAAAAGGATAATGGATCCATACTCAGTGGTTATTGATGGGGCCTGTGTTTATCCTGTATTGTGAACAGGCCGATGTCTGTCTTGTTTGATTGATTTCATTTTATCCATGTCATTTCTGGGGGTCAGGGGTGCTGCAGGCCTGGGGCTTGCAGCTTTCATTACTGTGGTTTAAACCGCTGTGCTGCTGCTGGGCTGGTTGATCGGAAGGTCGCCAGTTCGAATCTGCACAGCGGGGTGAGTTCCCGTTGCTCCGTCCCAGCTCCTGCCAACCTTGCAGTTCAAAAGCATGCAATTGCAAGTAGATAAAAAGGTACCACTTCGGTGGGCAGGTAACAGCGTTCCGTGCACTTCGGTGTTCAGTCATGCCTGCTGCATGACCACGGAGACTGTCTGTGGACAAACGCTGGCTCCCTCGGCTAGGAAACGGAGATGAGCACCGCCCCCTAGAGCCCACAAGACTGGACTTAACGTCAAGGGGAAACCTTTAACCTTTAATAATTTGCAGTGCTCTCCCCATGGAGGCCTGCTTGGTGCTTTTGAAGTGACCTATTCGGCACCAAATTAAGATTGCCTCTAATGGCTTCCAGTGGGGCAAGTTGCTTGTTTCAACAGATTTAATTGCTCCTGAAATGGTTTGAGTTTAAATTGTTTTAAATCCCACACACTGGAATTTCAAGCTGTAATTTATTTCTATTTTGCCTTTCTCCTTGCAGGGCAGCTTACATAATCTCCTCCTCCTCTCAATCTTATCTTCACAACAGCCTTGTGAGGTAGGCTGGGCTGAGAGGCTGTGACTGGCCTAGTAGCCTTCATGGCTGAGTGGGGACTCGAACCCAGAGTGCCTGAGTTCCCACCCACCAATCTTAACTGCTACACCACCCCGGCTCTCAAAATGTTTTATTGTGTCATTTTATGTATTTTATTGTGTTTATATTTTTATTTTTACTATTGTACTTATTTTTGCAAATTGTTGTGAATCTCCAGAGAGCTTTGGCTATTGGATGTTATAGAGCTGAAAAGGAGAAGAAGAGCTGGGTTCTTCAGGTTTTGTCCATAAGACTAAGGTCATGGTGCTAAAGTGAAAGGATTGATCTCCAGAAGTTTTCTCCTGTTTTCTTGGATCAGATGATATCACTACTGCAGTATTGACAAATTATTATTATTATTATTATTATTATTATTATTATTATTATAACATTTCTATGCCGCCCCTTGCCGAATTCTCGGGGCGGCTTACAACACAATAAAATACATTGAAATACAATAGAACATAATAAATTACCACTAAATACAAAAATACAAGAAATTTACACTGAGATACAAATCAGAGATATGGATGTATGGAGGCATGAATTAGAGAGTAGAGTTGGAAGGGGCCAGGGAGGGGCCCAACCTTCTGCTCAGTACGAGACTCCAAATTAAACCATCCCTCTCGGATGGCTGTGCAGTCACATCTTGAATGCCTCTAGTGTGGGAGAGCCAACCCCTTCCCCAGGTAATTGGTTCATGCAGTCTCTTCACCTTGATTTATAGGGGTTCTGCTCCCCTCCTTTCCTCCACCACAATCACTGGGTTCTATCAGTATGGAATCCCCTGCCCTTCTAGTATAGCCTTCAGTACATCAAGTGCAGGAAGGCATTCTAATTATTCAAGGTTGGTCAATGTGGTGGAAAGAAAGAATGGAACTGATAGCTGACGCATACCAATCCAGTAACCGCTCTATGCAAAAGAAGCACAGGTGCGGGTTTATTTTTAAGAAAGCCACAGAGCAGCTGCAGCGCCTGTCGTTGTGAAGGGCGGAGTAAAGGTTTATTTGGAATTAGACTGGAAGGAAAGCGCACCCATTTGGGTGGTTCACCTGGTACAGATGTTTAAATCATCCATTACCCTGGATTTTATTCAGTGAATTAATCCCATTGTAGTGCTTCTTGGAAGTTGCCGTTTGGGCATCCTGAATAAAGTGGGGCACTTTTCCTGTGAGTGAGAACTCGCACCTGAACAGGTGGAAGCTGCAGTGTACTTTTAGGAGAGAAAGCCATCCTTGATAATAGATTTTTAATCAAATTTGAGATATATTTTCTATGAGGAAAGGAAAGAGTAGGTGGCCAAGGTTGGGGCAGCGATGTGACAGCCCCCCAGGCAGGAGCACCCTTTGCTTAACCCACAGTCTGCACCAAGAGTAAAGCAAGGGGTGTTTAACCTTAAATTACCCACAGTTGGGACAGGAGGGTTGGGGGGTCACATGGGATACCCCAGGATCAACCCAGTGGCGGTTAGTGTGACATGCGCCACAATGTGCCAACTGTTGTGTGAACCAGCCCGTTGTCTTTGCCTGCTCTTCTTGCCTGCATCTTCTTGGTCCTCCCATACCTTCTCCCCACTGCATCCTGTTTCCTGCGGTGTCTCAGCTCTCTGTCTCCCTTTCTTGCTCTCCATCTCAACACAATAATACGCCTTGCCAGTCCAACCAATTAAGCCTTTTTCTGAAGACTTACTCTCTGCTGGAGACCTGAAATTTTCACAGAACAACTGTCCAGAATCTTCCAGCTGCTGCCCCTCCACACACCCACAGGGCAAATCCTCCCAGTTTGCCCAGAAAATTGCCCCATTCATGCCAATGGTACTTCTAAGCTAAGGCTAATTGCTGTGTGGGATAAAGAGGCTGGCCACAAGCTAGACCCAAGGCCTCTGCCGGCTGCAGGCGGATCACTCCTCTCCTAAATCCTCCATCCCCTAATGCTGTGATTGCCGTCAAAATCAGGCTGCCTTCCGTCTGCCCGCACTAAGAGACTAGGAGATTTATTATTACAATCCATTGTAATTTATCACATGTACTATTAATGTTAATTATTATATTACATTACATCCTCTCTCGTGAGGAACCCAAGGTGCCTTACGGAGCTGCATTTACTGATCCTCACAATACCAGCCCAGGATATGTTGGTCTGAGAGTGAGTGACCAGCTCCGAGTCACCGTGCGACTGTTCTGGCACTGCAGGGCTAGAACCCAGATCTTCCAGGTCTCCAGTCTGGCACTCTGCTCACCTCCACGAAATGTATACTTTTATACCTTTTTGCAGTGCTTTTTTTGTAAGAAAAAGGGTGCCGGGACTCATGAAATTATTTACATTTCACATGTAGTCAGTCACTGTACACACACCCACACATGTCAGTTGTGTAACGAAACAGCACGGTCGCCGCCCACAGTAAGCACTCAGCGCACGACCACACAGCCAAGCACAAGCCGAGCAGCATCACAAGCCGAGCAGCGCCATCACAACCAGCACGGACACACAAGCAGCCCGCATGCACCGTTTTAATGATTTTGCCGCCGACCTGCTACTCTCGCCAGGGCGATTCGAATCCACGTGGACCAAACATCAAATTTTCAAAAGTTGCTTTTAAATCTTGGAAAATCCATCGAAAAAAGGTGCCGGAACTCCGTTCCAGTGCGTTCTATGACAAAAAAAAGCACTGCCTTTTTGAGTAGAAATGATCTCATAGCTGGTGTTACCTACTGACCCATACATTAGGGCTCGAATTAGCTGAAGATGCAATCATATGCACCTTTAGTCAGAAAAAGGACTACAGTTCCCAGCCTGTGCCAGGCAGCTTTGGCTTTTTGATGTCTAAGCATGCAAGGACTTGCACCTATATTGCTATTAAGCAGCGGCGGTGGTTGGAGAAGCTCAGGACATCTGCCTTCCCCACTGCTGTCCATGACACTTGCTGAAAGCAAAATCGACCATTTCCCCACAAATCCAAGGTTATGTGGAAAAAGTATATCACATCTTGTTTGTCCCTAACAGAGGAGGAAGATGTTACTCTAAGATGTGTCTAACCAGATGTGGTTACTCAGTGGCCGGCCAAAGATCTTCTGCACATGCTCAGAGACATTCTTCTTTGGGATAAATACATTTCGGATAACGCTAATAATCTAGTACATGTGAGACCTGGCCCAAAAATGCAGTTTGGGGGCTAAACCCTAAAATAGATTAAGCCCTGAGTATGCATCTATTTTTGAGCAGTATTTCTGTTACATTTCTTCCCTACTTGCTTTTTCGTATACTCTGTGACAGAAAAAAGTAACTGAAACCTTTTTGTTTTCTTTTTTAAGGAAAGTGTGGTTTTGGTCACAAGGAGGGTATATTTAACCATAGGACCGAAAGCAGATAAGAACTCCTACAGCTGGATCATAGAAAGCATCATGGCATCTATGCACGGGGAGCGTCTGGTTTATTTTCTTATTAAATTGTATTTATATCCCACCATTTTTCATGTAAGGAACCCAGGGTGGGTTACATAGTCCAGCGTGGTGCTCTGCTTAAGACTGTGGGACTCAAGAGACTCGGGTTCTGGTCCCCACTCAGGCATGGAACTCCCTGGGTGACTATGGTCCACACACAGACTCTCGGGCCAACCTACCTCGCAGGGTTGTTGTGACGACTGTGAATGATCTAAGCCACCTTGAATTCCTTGAACAGAAAAGGGTAGGATACCAATATAAATAAAGGGAATCCTGCTGCTCCCGATTTTTGTGGGGTGGGTTAGGCTGCAAGCCATTGGCTGGCTTTGCACGACATGGTAAGCATGCAGTTTGGTATTTTTAATTGTCATTTTGCTGTTGTGTCCTCTGAGACCTGTTCTGGTATTTCAGCTCCCCAGCCTGCCCCCCCCCCCGCACCCCAGCATAGTGCCTTTCCTTCAAGTGGGACCAGAGGATGGTGGGCCTGCCCTCTCCTCCTCCTCCTCCTCGCCCCAGCTAGAGGGAGAAAGACGCTCAAGCAGGAATGGAGAAGGGAGAACCTGGGCTAGGTAGGGATGCGCTGTCTTGGCAAGTCCACCCGGCCCAGCTGTCCCCTTGCCTGCTCCAGCCTGAGCCGCTTTCTCTGCAGCAGAAGTGGGGAAGCAGGGCCTGGCTAGGCAGGGGCAAGCTGAGAAGAGGGCGTCCTTCATAGCCCAGCCTTGTCCTGCTCAAGAGAAAGCCCTTCAGACCAGAGTGGCGGATCAACCCCCCTCTTGTCTGGGATTGGATCGGGCAAGCTGGAGCAGGAGGCAAGGGCACGTGCTCAGCTCCCCCACTCCTCTGCCCTGGATGTATGGCAGAGACGGCTTGCGGCCAAACCACTGAGAGCCAGTGTGGTGTAGTGGTTAAGAGCATGGGACTGGGACTCAGACGATCTGGGTTTTAGTCCCCGCTGAGCCCTGGAGCCAACTGGGTGACTCTGGGCCAGTCACAGACTCTCAGCCCAACCTACCTCACCGGGTTGTTGTTGTGGGGATAAGATGGAGGGGGAGATGTAAGCTGCCTTGAGCCCTTTGTAGGAAAAAGGCAGGATATAAATCAATCAATCAATCAATCAATCAAACGTGGCCAACACGCCATCGCAGCTGTCAGTGGGGGGCCCCTTCCCTCCCGGCAGGGTCTCCTGAGATACCGCCTGGAGCAATGAGGGAAGGAGGTGGGGCAAGAGAGGAGGGCAACCACAGTGGGTCCCACCGTTTGCCAGGCTCATCGTGGCTTCTTGCCGCCTCAGGGCAACCCAACATTACCACAGTGGGCCGTTGTGGTGGCTGAACCTGCTCCCTGACTGGCCCAGCCACCCGTGGCCAGGTGGGGACTAGAACCCGGGTCTCCTGAGGCCCAGCACAGTGCTCTAACCATAACCAGCGCATCAGCCCAGAGCTTCAGCAAGCTAGTGGGCTGGTTTGCTGGGGCCTGGATGAAGCAAACAGAAGTTAGGACCAGGTTCATGGAAGGAGCATACCATGTACGTGAAGTTTCTAATGGGCTGCATGTATCTCATTCCTGACCCACACGCGCCACAGGTGTGAGTGTGATGGCTGGCCCCATGCCTTTTCTGGCTTAGGATTTTGTTGTGCCTATCGCAATTTAAAAAAAAATGTAATGGAAAATATGTGACTATTAATATCACCAACAGGATGTGCATGCGTGTGTCTGAGTGTGAGGTGCACATTTCTTTCACAAACACCGCTGCAGGCACTGGGTGGCCAGGTGGCCTACGTTATAGAAAACAGACCTCTGTTTTGGAGGCCTGGCAGGAGACAGTCTTCTATCTGAAGAGGTTTCCAGTGCAAATGAGGTTTAAAGTTGCAGTTATAATTTCTAAATCTTAATATTTAAGTTGCAGGTATAAATCTGCAGCTGCACAGATTCATTTACATATGCAAAATTTACCCAGATCGGTGTTTTCTTTTGTCCTTTTTGTTTTGGTGACGCAATTCCTTGTTTGTGCAACGTGTCACCAGCCACCCTGTGCAGAGTCCTGGTCAGCGAAGGCTCGGCCATGCAGCGCTGGAGGTTCCCTGTCATTGCAGTCACAACTCTGTGGCAGGATCCTGCAGTGCTTGGATCCTGGAGCTGCTCAGAGCCCTTCCAAGAGAACCAAGCTCTTGTGGCAGCCCTCACAAGGCAGGGATCCAGGAGAGTCACTCCTCGAAGGAACCGCTGGTGCCCCCACTCACCCTTCTAGAGGGGACTGGATGAGGCAGGGACCCACTGCCCCATCAGGAGCTCCACCCCAGCCACAGCCCTCTTTCTGCCCCCCTCCTCCTCGGTGATAGGCCTGCGCTAACATCCGTGGTGCCCACCAGCCGGCATCAGCTTCATCCGCTATACACAAGAAGAGAGGCGGCCCTGTGTGTGGTGAGACCAGGTCCTGAGTAGGTTCAGGGGCAGACATGGCCACCAGGTGCCCTGTAAAGCCATCCGTCCATCCATCCATCCCTAGCTGGCTTGGGCTCAAGCCAACCACATGGCGAGAGCCTCTCCTACTGAGTTTCTGCTGGTCCAGCCTCCAGGCCAGGTCCTCCAGGTCCTCCCAGTCCTCATTCAGTTCCCCGGAGAACTCCCTGGCTGACCAGGAATGATAGAAAGCCACAGTTACTTGCTGTGTTGTCTGAACCCAGCGGCGAGCCAGACTGGTGTGGCTTTCAGAGGCATTCCAGCTGCTCCCACCTCCTGGCTGGGAGATCTTCTCTGGGGCAGGAACTGATGCCCTCCCGCTGCTACCCGAGAGTAAGCCCCTCAGGCACGAGTTGGGCAGGCACTGGCTTTGGGGCAATTGGTTGGGGCTGGTACCCCAAACAGGGCAGTGCCGTGCAGCTGACTGCCCCCTGCTCGTGCCTGAAAGCCAGCCATTCGGGCAGCAGCGGGGAGGGTGGGGCAGTCCTCACAGGGAGGAGCTGGGAGCTGGTGATCCACTCCGCAAGGCTGCCCCAAGAGGGGGGCAGGGGTGCAGCGTGGATCAGACACCCCCTTCCTGCTGCAGCTGCCCAGCCTTCCTGTTGCACCCCAGGGCATGAGCCCTCTTTGCACAGGGAAACCTTGGACTCCCCGGTGAGCCACAATCGGCGTGTCAAAGAGAGCAGCCTCCCTTTTCCCGTGCGATGCTTCCAGGAAGCACGAGGAGAAGGGCGGCAGGGAGGGAACCAAAGCGACTGTGAGGAGCTCCATCGTCTGTGGGGCTCATGGCTGCTGAATGGTGCTTTGCCATGACGAGTTCCGTGTGATGCAGCCCCCGAGGGGGGTTCTCCCTGCGCATCCTCAGAAGGCAACGGATCGGTTCCCTCCTTGCCAGGCTCTCAAAGGTTTAGCAAAGGGCCAGCGAAAGAGGTTTCCCTACCTCTCCCCTGAGCTTGCCCAGGGTATGAGAAATCTACCTCTCCAGGCATCAGGGACTGCCTACCAGGGAGGAATGGGTCCCCACTCGGCCAGGAGGAGAGTGGAGAAATCTTCTTCACATCATCCCAGCTCAAAAGAGTCACTTCCTCACCTCTGATCTTGGGTACCTTCCCATTCACCTAACTGGCAAGCTTCCTCTTTATCTGCCCACCAGCCAGGCTGAAGTGGGCAGGATTCGCCCTCATGCAGGGCACCCTGCTTGAGGCCCAGGTTAACTGTCTTGCTGGGCCAGGTGCCCCTTCCTTCCCTGCCCCACATGAGAGCAGGCAAGCAAGCCCCAGATTGCTACAGGGTGGGAGGCTGTCCCCTTCGGTGCATGTCTGTGTCTCAAAGGTATCTAGTGCCTTTCTTGTGATTCCCCTGAGCATGCAGGATCTTCCCTCTGGTTCACTGGTGCTGTTTTGCTCCCAAGGTGATTGGCACAGGAGCTGCCTGGTTCTTTCCACATTGGAGTAGTGACAAAACATTGTGGTGTGAGAGGTTCCTGCTGAGAGCACTCGGTTCCATAACCCCCTTCACCCTCAGAGCAGTGCCTTGCAGCCTCCAGACAGCGCCTTGAGCTCACCTGTCTGTCCTTCCTTTTCTGGCTGGCTCCTGTCTTATTGAACTGCCTGGGGAAATGCACCTTAGCACCCAGCTAATTTGTGCAAAATTTTAAAACTCTAATCCTTGCAGCATTTGGCAGGTCAGAATATGTGGTGACGGAAGAAAAGGGACTAATGTATGACATCCTGATGGGAAAGCGTCTCTGGATTGCAGAGAGAAGTTAGAGTACTCTGGAGTTAGTGTTTCAGATAATCTTCAGTGGGGCATTCAAACCACAGACCTGTCATGGTGTTAGTTGATTCTTTGGTTTTTCCAGTGTTGTCTTGTCATTCTTCCTTTACCAAACATTAAACGAATATTGAAGTATCTATATTTTCCTGAATCAAAGGTCAGAAAACCAGCACTTTTCTATGGAACACAGTTGAGTGCTTTCACACTGTTAGTCCTGATGACAAGACTTTGGTAATCTATTTTTGATATGTTGTACATGCATCTTTAAAACTGATCTGGAAGACGGAGTATTAAAGACCAGGCACAGCTCTTTCGCACTAAAATTAACCCAGCAGCCATTTTTTGAGGGTGAATTCAGCTACTTACTAAATAGAGAAGAACACACCAATATACTTGTAACTTTGCCACAGATCACACAGTTTAATTGCTTGGCATGACAAAATGCTTTTGCTGGCTGTTGGGAGTTCTACAACCTGTTATCAAGCAATCTGGGATACATATGTTTGTTTTTAAAAGAAGCACCTGTGTCATTACCCATCTATTGCTTAGCTTAAGGTTAATGTTTTTGAAGCAGCTCACACACAGGAGTATTGTCCAAGAAATAATCCAGATGCCTGCACTAGAAGTGGATGCTTCATTTATGGAGAGTGCCATGCATCATTTTGAATGGGAAAGGATTTTTTTTGGCATCAGGGTGTAACAAACAACGGTGCTGCTTTACACTGGAGAGGGTTATATAACATCGTAGGCTAGGTAGGAGCCCCACAAAGCCAGATTTATTTGATGCCACGTGATATTGCATTCCTATGAGCATTGATGACATCTCGAGAACATCAGCTCAGTCAAAATTCATTTTTAAGGCCTGACTTAAGCATCCTATTTAATCATTCAGATGTTCTTGCAACCAAATGCTCTTGATTTATTTTCCATGCATTCTTTGTGCGTTTCATGTTAATCCTTTGTAGCATCCTCGTAATTTGCCAAATACATTCCAATAAAAGTTAAAGTTAAGGTCTTACAGTCCCACCCACCAGCAGAGTTTTCGAAGAACAGAGTTTTGCTCTCTGATGAGTAACGGCTTTGGCTTGTGGTTTCATTGTGTCTGGCCTGACTGTGCACAGCTGCACACACCAGACACTTGTAATCCCCACCGGTACTTTAGGAATACTGCACGCACAACTTCTGGCCAGAGGGGCACCCTCCTGAGAGTAATTGGAGGAAAAGATTAAGGATGCAGTCCTCTTGGATTCTTTGTGGAGCTCTGGCACTCTTTGGGGGAGCTATTCTTGGATCAGGTATGCAATACTTCAATCCTGAAACGCAGAAAGTCATTCAGAGCCAGTGCATAAGCTAGAAAGATCCTTTTGTTCCAGAAGCAAATTGCAGGTGTGTTAATGGATGCATGTGTTCTTACCTGGGAGGGCCAGACTGGATTTTAAAAAAAGGTTTGGATGCAGATGCAAAATTTAGAATGCAGTCCTATGCCTGTTTAGGTGGAGAAAAGCTCCCAGCAGACTTTCTCCTGTCTACACATGCAAAAGTTAGTTCCCTTATTTTAGGGATGACTAAATCTACTTCAAATCCAGTGGCTTCAAGGAGCAGGTGCTTGTTCTGTTCTGCTGAGGTGCTTGGAAATGACAAATTTTGTGCATTATGGGAACTACATTCTGAAATTAGCCTCAGAATCTGTCCACTAATAATGAAGCATTGATTGATTGATTGATGGATTGATTGATTGATTGCTGTTTATGGGTGACCTGGAAGAGCATCCCCACCCCAGCAAGCTATTCTGATTCCTTTCCAAGCATGTGAATTTATGTGGCAGATTCCTAGCTAGTATCTGAAATTGAATACATGTCTAAGATTGCTAGTGTGACTGCTTCCATACCTTCTGTTCTAACTTGATTATGAGTCATAATACTTCCTGCCTGATGGTACGTTTTAAGGTATTGTATTATGTTCTTTATCAGAAAATGCAACTGAATTGGGGAGCTTTGGTATAGGAAAGGATTCGGATCAGGAATAAATGTACCCATCATGGGCCCGGG
This sequence comes from Varanus komodoensis, assembly GCF_004798865.1. Lineage (NCBI taxonomy): Eukaryota > Metazoa > Chordata > Lepidosauria > Squamata > Varanidae > Varanus > Varanus komodoensis. The sequence continues at coordinate 8,123,056 of NW_025335568.1, forward strand.
AATGGCCATGATAAATGCATTGCTGTAGGAAAGGGTTCCAGTGGGAGAACCTTGCAGTCAGAACATGGTTGTCACATTTTCTGGCAGGGATCCTGTGTCTCTAACAGCTGCTGATAGGCAAAAATTGAATCAGTAAGTCTTTCCTTATGATCACATCTCAAACATTTTTACTTATGTTTGTCACTTTAAAAAAAAGGTAGACCTGTTGAATTCCTGCATCTTTTAGAACTGAGCTACACAAACAACAGTATTCAGTGTTAGTCCTAGATAGAATAGACCCATTGAAATGAATGGGATGTAAGTTCTGACTGACTGAAATCTCATACATTTCAATGGCTCTACTTGAACTTAGGACTAAAATGGCAAGTACTCAGTGGAGCAGTTAAGTACAGGTGTCTGGACAGGTCGGGATGAAATGAGGCTTCAGTAGGGGGAAAGACAAGTAGAAGAAACCCCAATTTTTCTTTACCTTCTGTCTCTAGCTCAGGGAATCTGTTAAGGAACGATAGAGAAATGGAGCACTTTTTTGTATGCTGAGAGCCCAGATTCAGTCTTTGATAGTCAGTGTGATTTCGTGGCTAGAATGTAGGACAGAGACTTGGGAAAGCCGGGCATGAAGACTGAGTGACTTTGGGCCCGCAACTCTCAGGGTCATTGTGAGGCTACAACAGCAAGGGGGAGAACTTTGTAAACCAACTTGGGTTCCTTACCAGAGGGGAAAAGATGGGATTTAAAGTAAGAACTACAATAATCAAAAGCATCTCCCAGAGCAGGGCTGGGAAGGTTCCCGCTGGAGAGCACAGGTTGCTGCTCCGGATGGATCGGGTGAGACAGGTCAATGGTCCGATTTGTCCTGTGACTGCTTACGATACGCAGGGTATGTTTCCATAACCCAAAGATTAGTCACCAGTATGAAAATATCTGGACCTGAAAATGCCACCTCAAAGATCTTGGGGTTTCCGCTTCCTTCCTAGCAAATGCAGCTTCTGCTCTCAGATCTCGATATTACTGGTACACGCACAGAACGCGATGAATAGGTCCATATCATCTGGTCATGGTTACACAGGGAGTGCAATAAATAGGATGTGCCACAGACCTGGATTACGGCTTTTAAGCTAGCTTTTAACGCTTGACAATGGCTTCATTGTTCCTTAATTAAAATGTTTGTTTAAGCTTTCTATGGGCTTGAGGAAGCCGAAGAGAAAGTTCTGGTGGACAACAAGTGTCAATGTGTCAAGATGACATCGAGATTTGTCCCTTCAAAAGACAATCCAGAAGAAGAAGTTTTGGAAAGGAACATTCGTATCTTGTAAGTGGTACCTCAACAGAGCGAACACCACCACTTTCTCATGGCACTTTAAAGACAAATTTTATGTAGATAAATAAATTCACGGGAGCCAGGCTGCTTCCAGATGAGAATGTCAGTTCGCCATCACCCTGATGCGCTCATGCAATGTTACAGGGGGTCAGATGACACCATCCTCCACTCGTAGCCTTCCCAAATTTTTCCACCATTTCTCCCATCTTTTTCCTTAGCTTGGAAAGTCCATTCTGGGGGAAAAGATGGGATAACTCTGGAATGTGCTCCCCAGAGAGGTCCACCTGGCGCCGTCATTATTTGTTTTTCGGCGCCAGGCTAAGACCTTTTTATTCAAGCAATATTTTAACAATGTGTAATATTTATGGTTTTAATTGTGCAGCCAGGGTGTTTCCGGGTTTTAATTTGTATTTGTATGATATTTATTTATTGGTGTGAGCCGTCCCGAGGCATACAAAAATGGCATCCAAAAACTTTAAATAAATAAATAGCTCTCCCATGCCTCCTGATGGGTAATGCTACAAGTCCTCCATCTGGAAGCATCCCTGGAAATAAGCGACTTTACTGACAGTTAAGCAGGATACATTTGCAAGGAGAAAACTGTAATATCACATGAGAAATCCACCAGCTTGCCAGGGAAAAGGCCAACAACTCAGAAAACCATTCTGCCCACATGCTAGGACACTTCTGGTCACCTTCGCCCCTGCAAGATCCTTTCAGTCACCCTTTTTCAGATGATCTGACTGCCCTTGAGCATAAGCGCTCTCACTCCTAGGGGTAGTTCCTCATTCCTACAGGATGGGGGTTTTCCTGTGTCCCAGAAAACGGAGTTTTCTGGACAAGAAAGACCTCAGGCCAGGTCAAATGGCCCATGAGGCCTCCCACTGGACCAGCAGCTTCTGTGCCCTCTTCTGCAGCAGGGTGGGGAACTTCTGAGGGACAACCCGTTACAGAGAAGATTGCGGGCCCACATGCAGTGATGGCTGCCCGCATCTCAGCTTCACGCTTCTCCGTGGCATCTCATAGTTTTCACAGATGTCACCTACTAGTGCAGCAGCCCTTGCTAGTATTTTATGCTCCCTCTTGTCTATTTTAGTTGCACATGTTTTATTGCTGTAACAGCAACTGAAGCGGGAAAAGAAAGAACCTGTGATTCCAGAGCAATGACTAGTGTGTTTCTAGTGCATTCGATATGAATGATCTGGTTTGTCTTCCTTTTCTTTGTCTTCTTCTTCCTTTTCTCCAGCGTCCCTCTTAAAGCCAGAGAGAACATCACTGACCCGACCTCGCCTTTGAGAACCAGATTTGTGTATAACTTCTCCAAGCTGTAAGAGCTTCTTTTGATCGTACTGTGCTCTCCAAGTCCAACTCACGTCCCAGCTTTAATGAACAACCACGGTGCATTTGTGCAATGTGGTTGCAGTTGGGCATATACTGAAAATAGTGTGGGCGTCTGTACTGGCATTTGGTGCATCTCATTAGGTGCCTTAGCAATTGCAACTCAGAGCACTTCATACCTGGCCGCATTCCAGGAACAGTAATGGAATCATAGAACGGTCGAGTTGGAAGGGGCCAGAAGACCATCAAGTCCAGCCCCCCACTCAGGGCAGGATTCCGAGCCAATCCATCCCTCTCACGTGGCTGTCCAGTTGCATCTTGAATGCCGCCAGGGTGAGAGAGCCCCCCACCTCCCTAGGTCAAGGTCCCGTTGTCATACTGCTCTAACCATCAGGAAATGTTCCCTGATAGCCAGCTAGAATCTTGGTGCCACATTATCCTCGTGGCACCTCATAACCCTGATGCTACACTCCTAACTTGTTACAAAAGCACCTGCAGCAGAGGTACATCGGGCAATTAGGACCCAAATGGAATATTTTGAGAATACTAGATCGAACTAGTACTAGTATGGACGTGCACATGGTGGGCATGTCGTGAGCGGAGCCGGCTGGAGCCGGGGGCCAGACTAGATGGCCCGGGAGACCTCTTCTGACTCACTGTTTCCATGTTTCTAAACTCAGGTTAAAATTGCTTGCTAAGTGTGAGCAAAATACCCTCATGGCTTTTTTGGCAGTGTCAATATGGGGCACAAGCAATGGGGTAGGATGTGTTCAGTCACCCCCCCTTAAAATTTACAACAGATCCCCCACATCATTTCCCCACTTGGCAGGCAGGGGGCTGGGCCCCCTCGTTCCCTTCCCCAGTTAGGAGTTTGAACAACTCTGGGGGACTTGCGGCTTTTATTTAAACCGAAACAATTTTCGGTGGGTTGGGTGTCTAGCTCAGTCTCTGGACTTTGAAATGGTGACATTGTCCCAAACGGTCTGCTGTAAAATGAGGGGAAGCTTCATGGAAATCCAGAAACAGATGACAAAGGAACAGAACTCTGTGAAATCATTTGCAGGTAGCAAAAACAAGAAAGACCACATTTAGGATGCTTCTGTCTGGGTGGAAGCCTCGTTCGTGCCAGGGAGCTGCTTTGGCTAGCTTCCCTGCAGCCTACTCCAGCTGAAGCCATACAGAGTTTTGAACTACAACTCCCAGCATCCTTCAAGCTGACTGTGGGGGATCCTGGGTGTTGTACGTCAGCACATCTGAGGAGCTGCAGGTTGGGGAAGACTGATAGATGGACTAATACCTCTCCTCTGGTTCTCTTCTCCTTCAGCTGTAATAGGTGCGACTCAGACCTCAACCAGGGGCACAATCTACAGAAAGTCGTAATGGGAGAGAGCACTATGTGCAACGATCCAGATACACCTTGCTACACCTTCGACAGGAATAAATGCTACACCGCGTCATGCCTCTTCTCCAGCGGTGGAAAAGTGGAGTCCATTATGACCGCCTTGACTCCTGAATCATGCTATGACGATTAGAAGGGACGGAAGCCGTGTTGTAGGGCCTCGTGGGGCAGATCAGCTCCTTACAACTTTAGATCGGCTAAGCCCCATGATTCTGAGAACTGTGATCTGGTGAGGGGGCTGAGAACTCATTCTCCTAAGCAACCCTCAAATAACTGCCAATCACACGGGCAATTTTAAATCAGTGGAATCGTCATATCCATATTCTCCTCTATGCTTAAAGTAAAAAATATTCTCTATCTGCATCAGCAGAATGCTGTTCTATTGTCTCTTTTACTTTTTGAACTGTTCCTTTCTCCTCATCTCCATTCTCTACCACTTCTTCCTAGCACAACCGGGCAATAAAAATTATGCTTCATTAACTCCAGAGTCGCCTCATTGGAAATAGGGCAACTCAAAGTATCAGGTTTTCCTACTGTGCTCAACTATTGAACTTGAGCCGAAGTGCGTTTGTTATTTAATTACTCAGGAGCAACAATCTGAAGAACTTAAAATATCCTTAAATTATTTGGCAAAGTACTTCTGGCAGAAACAAAGGGAGGGTTACTGTATTGCTAAATTGGTAGCAATCAGACAGACCGCAGGTGGGCTTTTTAAATCTTTCTAAATCAGCACTCCACTAATTTTCATTTCCACACACATATGCTTTGCATCTGTGCATTTCTTATATACGTGCGTGTACCCTTATCTGTATATGAAAAGGTGTTGTACTAATTGGAAGATGGCTTAAATATACAATGAAAAAGATGATAAAACAGTCCCCCCTTCTTCATGATACTTCGGTGCAGACATCAAACTACATTTGGGAAAGGTAGAGGTGCTGAATCAAGTTTATTTATACATGCAAAGATAGCACTGTGCTGCTGCTCCTTCTCCAAAAGTTGGATTTTTTTGGTGCAGCGTGGGGGTGGGGGGTAGGGGAGTAGTCTGAGAAAAGACCCCAGAACCAGAGGGTGATGATGCAATGAAGACAACCTGTTGATGTCCCGTAAAAAGTGAACAAACCTTTCTGATTCCACATCAAGGCTTCAGTCAAGGAGGTTTCCTTTTGAGCAGAGATGTAAAGAATTGAATTGCAAAAGGGCTTAGAGTGGAAGTATCCTTGATCCAACAATCCTGATCTAATCTAAGCTTTTTGGCCAACCTCTTTCTAGGGTTTTAGCCTCCCCAAAGGAGGAGAAGCGGTTGCTACATCCTGCCAATCACTGCCCTCCTGCCAGAAGGATCTTTGTGGTGCTTCCCCTTTCCAGAACAATAGAAATTTAATGCCAGCCAGTCTGGTCAATTTCCTCTGCTGGAAAACAAACTGTAGATCATTACATCTTTCTAAGAGTCCATTCATTTGGAAATGTACAGACTAAGTGCAGATGTCTTGGAGATGCAGCAGGTGGCAAGCAATGCTAGCTGCATCACAACTCGCCTCTTCAAAATCCAAAATATTTCTCCCAAAACATTTCCACCCAATTGTTGAGTTGACCTGGGGAGAGAGGTGGCAGAACAGCAGAATTATTCCGTGCTCCCCAGTTTTGGCCTAAACTTAAACAAGTCTGAATTGCTACCAAATGTCAAGTAGCAGCCAGATAGTCTAACTGTTCTAGAAGTAAAACTCCAAAGCTGTGACAGTTGAGCTGGTGCGGTTTGGTAGCAGCATCAGCCATCTTTACTGGTTTCTCTCTGAATAGTTCATGTGTTTTTCTAGTCATAAGGAGAGGCAAAGCCTTCTGACAGTTGGAGGTCATCATCTGACACTGCTTAGAAACTTAAAAGCAGGCCTGGCCTTAGAAGAGGCTATTCTTTTCAAATGGGATTTGTAGTCCTTTCCATTACGTTGATGCATGACCAGCATGCATGATTAAATTTGCATGCGAGAACATGTAAACCTATATTTATTCTAGCTATTCATTACTCAGCTTTGCATCAGTGGTTCGGTGGGCAGAAAGTCATCAGTCCGTGACAGGCATTTCTGGAAGAGCTCAGGGGCCTTCCACATCCAGCTTGGTCACCCGCCTCTACACCGGGCCCAGCTTCAAGGTGGAGACGAGGCCTGCTCATGCTCTCCCAGGTCTTGACCAGCTGAGACACTCACGGTAATTCCTTGCCCTCGAAGAACCGTCTTCTTCAAGTCTGGCTCGCCCCTGAACTTCATTCCTGGAGTGCCTCAAAGCTCTCACACTTGGTCCAGTAGCTGCCTGCACAGACAGCATCTGCTGCAGGAACTAAAGCAAAACATAAGTGTGAGTTTGTTTCGAAAAGGCACTCTTGGGAATATGCAGCCTTGTCTGATACCCGGTCGCCCCCTCAGCTCATCTGCACGATCGGCAGCGATTCTCCAGAGCAGGCATCGCTTTGTTCTCTGGGAAAGTGGGAAGAGCGGGGACGCTGTTGTGAATGTCCTGGTGGGAGGGGGGGCTCATTCTTGGCTGCCATGGGGTAGCGCAGGCTGACTTACCATGAAACACTCATTTCTCCAGAGGAAACCTGGTGAAACTAAGGAAGAGACTACCTTGCCCAAGAAGCCAGTGTGGCGTAGTGGTGAAGAGCACGGGACTGGGACTCAGACGATCCGGGTTCTAGTCCCCGCTCAGCCATGGAGCCAACTGGGTGACTCTGGGCCAGTCACAGACTCTCAGCCCAACCTGCCCCACAGGGTTGTTGTTGTGGGGATAAGATGGAGGAGGAGAATGATGTAAGCTGCCTTGAGCCCTTTGTCAGAAAAAGGCAGGATATAAATCGAAAAATATAAATAAATAAATAAATAAATAAATAAATAAATAAATAGGCTAAGTGCAGGGCAGAGAAAGAGGCTGAGCTCTGTGGAGATTGTCTGAACTGGGCTCTTCAGCCTGGAGGAGAGGGGACTCCAAGGGGATCTGTCGGTGACATATGGGTATGTGAGGGGACGTCGTGTGGATGGCCAGTTCTTCCCTGCAGTGGAGGGCAGGACGCGTTCCAGTGGGGCAAAGCTCAAGGAAACAGGCGTCAGGGTGGATGTCAGGAAGGACTTCCTGATGGTTGGGACCCCTAGGATATGGAATGGGCTTCCAAGGGAGGTGGTGGAGGCCCCATCAGTGAGGGTGTTCCAGGAAAGATTGCACAGCCACATGTTGGGGATTGCATGAGTGGAACTAGCTGAAGCTGGGGGGTCAGACTAGATGTTCCAGGAGACTCCTTCTGACTCGCTCTGTTTCTGTGTTTCTACACAGGGGACCCCGTGCCTATCAGGGTGGAGACCCCAGGCCTAGGGTTGCAGGCAACAGTCCTTCCCAGGCCTGCTTGGAGATGTCCAAGACTGGGCACCTTTGGCATGCAGAGCATGTGGTCTCTCTCTAAGCTATGGCCCTTCCTGTCTTACAGAGCTGGTGGAACATGACAGCCAGTGTGGCCTAGTGGTTAGAGTGCTGAACTGGGAGTTGGGAGATGCAGACTTTCATCCCCACTCAGCCATGAAGCTCACTGGGTGCCTTTGGCCAGATGCAAACTCTCAGCCTAACCTACCTCACAGGGTTGTCGTGAGTATAAAATGGAAAAGAGAGGGTTATGTAAGTCACCTTAGGATTCTCGGAGGAAACAAGGCAGGATATAAATAAATAAATAATGTAGGCACTCAGGAACGTAACATTAAAAGAAGAACATGTTTCTGAAGAAGTGCAGTAGATTTTTGCCTCACCACTGAATTGCTACAAGCCGCACCTCCAAGCGTCTGGCAGCGACAGGTGTGGAGGCCTTCATGCAACACTGAACATCCTGGTATTCTGGCTTCACAATCCCAGCCTGAATCCCCCCAGTCCAAATCATTGCAGGATCAGCCTGTACTAATCCTGAAAAGCATCCCTGTTTCTGAGAAGGACAGAAAATGTGCAGTGGCAGCAAAGACGCTCGGCATGCAGAGGGCTTCCAGGTTTGGACCCTGGCTTTTCCAGTCGGCACCAGGGACTGGCACGACGGGGCACTTGGGAAGGCCCACAGCCCAAAAGGGGGCCCAGTGGCCATCTTGCTCCTCCTCTTCTTTGCGGTTGCTTGCCCACGTGCCCTTTTCAAGGGTATGCGGGGTGGTGAGGACTGAGCCCTGCACCTGCCTTGCTTCTCCACCTGGGCAGCACTGCAGGCCGCATCGAGAAAGGAGGGTAGGAAGAGGGCTGGAGCAGCGGCTGCCTCCAGCTGTGGTTTTATCCATGGTGCTGAGCTACATCCCAGGTAGGGCCCCCAGCCCAACAGTCTGGCTGGCTCCACATACCGCACCACTGGACCACCCACCTAACCCAAGAGAGAGCCAGCCACTTCAGGCCACGCACTTGCAGCCTAACCTACCTCACAAGGTTGTTGTGTAAGGATAAAATGGAGCTACATAAGCTGCCTTGGTCTTCTCACAAGGGGAAAAAGGTGGGATAGAAATGCAGTGTCTTACTACAATGTTGTGGGGAAGAGCACAGGACTCAGATTCAGGCGACTTGGGTTCTAGCCCTCACTCAGCCATGGAGCCAACTGGGTGACCCTGGACCAGTCACAGACTTTCAGCTCAACCTACCTCACAGGGTTGTTGTTGTGGGGATAAGATTGAGAGCAGGAGGAGGAGCATGATGAAAGCCATTTTCAGTTCTTTAAAAGAAAAAGGTAGGATATATATCTAATAAATAAAAATAAGTTAATGACAGCAACAATAGAAAAATGAGACAATACATGGGAAGCGAGTCCCTTCTTCTTTGCAGACCTGGCAGGAACTTATTTTATGACTGTGGATACCACAGATGGTTAGATGAGTGCATTTAAGCCTTACCTCTGGGATCCGGTAGCCCTTTCTCTCAAGAAATTCCCTAAATGCATGGGTTCCATGAAGTTGCAAGATCTCGGCCTCCTGCGAAAATATCCAAAGACAGAAGTTCACTTTAACCAAACCCTCCCTTCTTTCCCAGCCTCCCAAACCCTCCCCTCCTCCCCGGATCAACCATCCTTTCTCATGGTTTCAGACAATCCTCCACTGCTCCCCCAAAGCTCTTTGGGATAAAGTAGAAGGGGAGCTGAGGGGCAAGGGATCCCTCCACAAAGACAGGGAACAGATTCCACTCCATCCAGCTTGTGTTTTCACGTTCATCCCTTTATTTTCTGCTGTGTAAAAGAACAGCCAAAACTTTCTTCTCTGTATTAGACAAAAATTAGGCCTTTTAGCAGCACAGCCCACTGAAACTCGTGCCAAATTCATCTCAAGTATGGCGAGAAGTGTTGTAAAGCACTGCGGAAACTCTTCTGTTTCCCTCACCATCAAAACCACCTTTCCCCCAGGGGGAACCACTGCCCTTTCTGGGGATGCAACAAGAAAACAGAGACCCTTTCGGATTTCTGACAATACCTTTTCACTCAACGCCCCCCTCAAATTCAAGATGCTTCCATTCCTTGGGTCTTGCGAAGGCTTATTCACATCCTGTTTCGTCCATGTCTTTGGATCCAGGTACCAAGCCCCGTACCTGATCTTCTCCCGCTTGCCTTGGCAAGAGCCCTGCAAAATTTCCTAACACTTAAATACTGAACAGAAACGCTGGAATCTGCTGTAATTGTTGCTGTTTTACTCATTGATTTCCGGTCTAGGGTGGCTGGCCATGGGGTGAACACAACACTGGATGGGACAGGACTGTGCGCTGATCCAACTTGGCTGTTCTTTTATTCAATGGGGAAAACAGATGGAAGGAAATGTAAACAACCCTCTCCCAACCCTTTTTGCTACTCCCTTGCAAAGAGCTAGCTTTCCTCTAACACTTGGTAACAGAATTACCGAGCATGGCTTCCTGGCTCCGTGCTCACAACCTCCCCTATCGTTCTGCCATCGGTGAAAAAATGCAGACAAGAGTTACATTTTTTGCCTACGGAAAAGTTTAGAGAGGGGCTCCATCTCTTCAGCACAAAGAAAAGAAAAGAAAAAAGAAAAGAAAGAAAGAAAAAAGAAAAGATATTGCCATGTCAATACAGGTCCTTCCCAAAGGTCTTTTCCTGACTTACTTTTGAATGGCTCCTTTTGGCCCAAGGAGGTGGGATTCCAGCGTCCTTCCGCAGCTCTGCAGGCAAATCTTTTGGCTCTAGGACATTTATAAGAACTGCGAGTGGGGGCTTGGAGCCATAACCGGTATCAAACAGGCTAATAATGGTGTCCTCATCAATGTCACACTTCTCTCCTCCCTGAAATGGTAGTTCAAATCAGGCAGGTTTGAGTCAGTTTGTCAGTCCTTCCCAACCTGGCTGATGACAACAGAAGTTGGCGTCTTGATGTTTGGAGAGGTTGCAATCTTTTTTGCTTTCGTAGCAAAAGAAATAATGTATACCTACAGGATTTTACTGGAAATCTCAATTATAAATGCAAGCCTTTTATTGATAAAATTGATATTTAAGAACCTTGGAATAAAGTTTAGTTATCCAGCCAAACAGAATATTTGGGGGAAAAAACTCAGGCAACCTACTAATCAGGACTTAAACCAGTCTATCCTCTAATTCTGTTTGTAACTCGAGTAGGCAGACCCGTTTAAGCAAAACACAATCCTTGGGTGTTTGGACAGAAAAATGCCCTACAACCCCCAAGCTTGACTGGCTTGGCTTGGACCACAAATTTAACTGGACCAGGAAAACGGGGAAAGTTGGCCATGCAGGAATGATGTTCTCTCCCTGAATTCCATGCTCACTGGATTTCCTTTCTGTGCACTGAGAAACTTACTACGTTTCCTCCAGGCCAAGCTACTGGAGGTGGGGGACCTTGGTAAAACATTCTTATGCTGGGAGAAACAGGATAAGTGCAAAAAGTAGGTACAGCTCACACATTTGAGCAAGGATTTAAGTTCAAGTTACATATAAATATACAATTTATATGCAACGTATGTATTGCTATGTTGCATTTTGTTGTTATTGTTGTTAGTCGTGAAGTCTTGTCCAACCCACTGCGACCCCATGGACAACATTCCTCCAGGCCTTCCTGTCCTCCACCATCCCCTGGAGTCCACTCAAGCTCACATCCACTGCCCCAGTGACCCCATCCAGCCACCTCATCCGCTGCCGCCCCCTCCTTCTTTTGCCATCTGTTGTTCCCAGCATCAGGGTCTTCTCCAGGGAGCCCTTCCTTCTCATTGGGTGGCCAAAGTATTTGAGTTCCGTCTTCAGGATCTGGCCTTCTCAAGAGCAGTCAGGGCTGATCTCCTCTTGACCAGCGATTGCCAGGAGGAGGTCTTGCACCCATCCTGCTTGAGGGCTGACTAGGGCACTGATCGGATTCAACAAGCCTTGTCTCACGTCCTGACCTTCCTGTTCTGTAGGATGAGACATTTGGGCTTGGAATGAGATGGGGTGTGGGCGTGATTTTACTCACCAGAGAATGAAGCCAGCTGCAAAACTCCTTGGTGGCTCGAGCAACGTTCTCGTCAAGCGGGGGAACGTAATTCAGCCTGGCCTCCCTCTCTCTTGCTGCCACTTCCCTTATGGAGAACCACAGGTAAGGATCCTTGCCCTTGGGACCCCTGCTGTTGGAGACATTTGCACAATGCCTTAATTTTTAATGTTTAATAGGATCTGTGCCCAGGAAATTGTTAGCACTGCAGCCCAGGGGCACAATCCCATCCGTTTTTACTCAGAAGGACCCCCCCCCATTTTCAGGGGGGCTGACTGTGCACACACTCGTTTCCCTCAGTCTTCAACCTTTTCTCCAACCTGTGGCCCTCCTGTGGCTGGCTGGGGGATGCTGGGAGTTGGAGTCCAACACATTTGAGGGCACCAGGCTGGGGAAGGCTGCAAGAAATCATAAAACTTGGTGTTCATTTGCTGCTTTTATAAGTGATCGGACTTGTACATCAGAAATTCATGCAAAAATCCAGCGATGTTTTACTGTAATGCACTCGGTGTGAGGCTGCCTTTAAAAACGGTTTGGAAACTTCAGTGGATTCAAAATAGAGCAGAGCAGCTGTTAATGAGGACTGCTCAGGAGATCATATTGTGCCAGTCCTCTTTCAGCTGCATGGACTCCCAGTTGAAGTCAGGGCCCGATTCAAAGTGCTGATATTAACATTTAAGGCCCTAAACAACTTGGGGCCAAGTTTGAAGACTGTCTTATCCCATATGTACCTACACAGTTCTTAAGATTATCTTTTGGGGCACTTCTTAGAGAGCCCCTTCCAATGGAAGTAAGGAGGGTGGCACCCAGAAGCAGGGCCTTTTCAGTTGTGGCACCCCATTTCTCAAACGAGTTCCCCAAAGAGGCATGCCTGGCACCCACTCTTTTCAGCACCAAGTGAAACCTTTTTTCTTTCCATGTATTTGGACAGTTAATTATTAGTTTTAATACTCTATTCTATTAATATTGGTGCTGTACCTATGTGCCAACTTGATTACGGCTGCTGTGAGCTTGTGATTGTGGCTGCTTTATTGTTTTTATTGTTCTATTGTTTATTGTGATATGATGTTTCTGTTCTTTGTTTATATATTCTTTGACTTTGTTAACTGCCCAGAGAGCCTTTTAGTTATTGGGTGGAATAAAAATGAAACAAATAAATAAATAATAGGTAGATCAGTAGAGCAAAGTAGACACTTTCCCAGCCTTTTTTGAAATAAAGAAGAATTATGCTGCATTAATTTCTCCTGTTTGTTGTTAGTTGCAAAGTCGTGTCTGACTCATCACAACCCCATAGACAACACTCCTCCAGGCCTTCCTGTCCTCCACCATCCCCCAGAGTCCACTCAAGCTCAAACCCACTGCCCCAGTGACTCCATCCAGCCACCTCATCCTCTGCCGCCCCCTTCTTTTGCCATCAATCATTCCCAGCATCAGGCTCTTCTCCGGGGAGTCCTTTCTTCTCATTAGGTGGCCAAAGTATTTGAGTTTCATCTTCACTATCTGGCCTTCTAAAGAGCAGTCAGGGTTGATCTCCTCTAGGACTGATCAGTTTGATCACCTTGCGGTCCAAGGGACTCGCAGGAGTCTCCTCCAGCACCACAATTCAAAGACCTCAATTCTTCGGTGCTCAGCCTTCCTTATGGTCCAGCTTTCACAGCCATACATTGCAACTGGGAAAGCCATAGCCTTGACTATACGCACTTTTGTTGGCAGGGTGATGTCTCTGCTTTTTAGTATGTTGTCTAGATTTGCCATAGCTTTCCTCCCCAGGAGCAACCGTCTTTTAATTTCTTGGCTGCAGTCCCCGTCTGCAGTGATCTTGGAGCCCAGGAAATAAAATCTGTCACTACTTCCATTTCTTCCCCATCATAATTTCTCCTGTTACTCCTCCCCAATCCAGGGAAAGCTTTACCGGCATAAGTTCTATATGTTGACCCAAGAGTAGGGACAGCAAAATAAAAAACTCACCACCCTAGCACGCCCGTGGGATGGTTTACTATTTTCTGTTCCTTGAAAGGCTTGCTAAATGCTTGACTGATTGAACCCACAAGATGGCATTCGAGAGCTGAGGGAATGCATGCCCGTGTGTGGCTTTAATTTTTCCATTCCTTGAATTGCAGAACTTACAACAAAGCACTGAAAAGCTGTCTCCAGTGTATTCCTTCTGCATTCGGGCAGATCAAAGGCAAGCTTTGTGAAAAAGGCTCAAACGTTTGTTCATAGGAGATGTAATACAAAACAGAGTGATGGAGCACAATTGAAGTGCAAGGTGGTATTTGGGGGGCACCAGCCTTCCAGCCATTCCCCCCCACCCCCAGTGAGGTTCAAGACCCGAAGTGATCATTACCAGGAGGAAAATATCCCAGGGCTGAAGCAGTTCCAGAATTGGAAGGGACCTTGGAGATCATCCTGTCAATGGTGAACATCTCATGGCCCTCCAGATGTTGTTGGACTACAGTTCCTATCATAGCCAATGGTGAAGAATGATGGAAGTGGCAGTGCAGTCATATTTAGAAGGTTGCAAGTTGCCTGCTTCTTATCTACTGGGTTTTCTACAGGAGACTTTCAATCCACTGTATCCCCTTTTGGTTTTACCCCAAAATTGAACTCTGAGTGTTCCTGCCTTTCTGCTACATCACCTCTAGGTGGTGCCATGGTACAATAGAATAACTGAAACACACAAGTGAAAATAGTGCTTTCTTTCACTTTCAGAAATAATACTGCTTTTCTTCTCTCTTAAAAAGTGTGGCTGAAAGTGTTGTTTCAAAACGGAAGCAACACTGGACAGTCATGTCATCTAAAGAACCCATGCGCAGCCATGAGCACCCAGTAGCTGCCTGGTATAGCCAAGTTCCAGCTCAACAACTCAGTCACTGCAGTGCAAGATGCAGCTAGACATCACTGTAAGGGGGAAAGCCCATCATCCCCTCCCCAGCTCCATCTTCTGTTTTAACTTGCCCCCATTGTTGTGAGGATAACATGGAAAGGATGATTCTGTAAGCTGCCTTTGTTCCTTGCAGGAAACAAGGCGGGATAAGAAAAAAGGAACAAATGGCTATGTTCCATAAAATACAGTATATTTTGACAAACTGTAACATAGTCTGACTAGTGTAATATTTCTAAGCAGTGTTACTAGAGGTTCAGGCCGTTCTGAACTTAATGCTCCTCACTTCTGCATAATAGACTTAGGATTGCTTTGCAAATCTTAAAAGCAGCACTAGGCTGCTTTGGTGTTGGCATCCATCCATTCATCCATCCTTAGATGCTGCGGCCACGTCAGTTCAGACAGCTGTCCTCACCCTTCAGCCCTGGCACGCAGCAACAGAGCAACTCACCTGACCCCTGTTCGTCTGTTTTCTTCCTGTTCCAACTGGGAAGGAACCGTAGAGGGAATTAGCTGCTTGTGGTCCACATCAGCACCAGCGTCTTCACTCGCTGGAAGCATCTCTGGGTCCAAGACGCTAAGGACCTCCTTGAAAAGCTAAGAATGAAAGAACCGAATAGGTGTTTTGAGCCAGAAATATGTCACCTGAGTGATTTCTTTCACCAGTTCCAGTTTTAAAATTATATTTATCATATTTATCTATTGACTTATTAAATGTATGGCCCACTTTCCCACTCAAAACCAGTGCCCATTTTACAAATATTCAGAAGATCTTTGTGATGAATAGTTGAGGAAATCCAGAATAAATCCTGGTAGAAAAAGGTTGATTATATGTGCTTTTGTGTTATAAAATCAAACCTACGCCTCTTTCTCAGAAAGCAGCAGAATTCCAAGCCAGGTTACTGTTTAGTGTTGCTGTTGCTTTAAGAAGATGTGGACGGAGAAGCTTCTCTAAACTAACACTATCAGTGGGGAAATATTGGTGTTCGCATTATCCGCAGACCACTGAGACAAAGGCATCCGTTTGTTCCTGAACGGACCCATTTAATCATCTAGTTCAACAGAGGCAAGCGCCTGTACAGTGTAGTTGTCAAACTAGTTTTCCTGAATGGTTCCACAATCAGACGCATCTGCCTCCTTAAACAGACACAAGCTGATCCAGCCGGTGAGGAATTCACTGAATTGACATGTCAGTACAGCAGTCAGGAATGTTTTCCATAGTATTGTTACCAGTATTTCTGAATGGTTTAGAACATTATGTCATGCCTAAAGACATCTAGATGCCATTGTAGTAACATTATCTGGAGACCTAATACCCTGTACATGACTGGAAGGTTATAAAAATATCTGTACACAGGCTGTGATTTTGTACCCGCTCTCACTCACTACCCGGTAGCATGCTGCCATAAGTAACTGCAGGGGGGCTGAATGGTCTTTCCACAAACTGCTGAGGCTCAAGGTAGAAGGGGTCCTTCCTTACTGAACCTAATTATCCCATCTCGCTCCTGCTATTGAGGCACCCTGACAATAGCAAACAAGTAAAAAAACAAAACAACACACACACACAAATATTCTCTCTGATCCTCTGTGGCAAACAATATCTTTGCTGATTCAGTTATTTTCACCAAATCAAGCCACTCTGTGTATGCCCAGAAACACATTGCTCTTATATCTGCCTGCCCCCTAGCTTGGTAAGAATCGCCTTCCCTGCAGCTTAGGTGGAACATTGCCCATTTAGGATTTATTATCTCCGTATGACCTCCGTATGAATCACTGGGGCAGTCCCACGGCTGTTTACAGTCACGGGAGCCTCTTCAGAGAAATAGCCCGGCACCCTTCGTGCTTAGCATGTTTCGGTTTCCTCTTGCTCTGTTATGCAAAGGGGGATATTTTAGCCTTCTCACTCCAGTCTTACTTCCCTTCCCCTGGGAGCAAACGAAACCAGGCAAAGGGCCTGCGTTGCCTGGATTTCGCTTCATTAAGTTTACCCTTGACTCTTAGTGCAAGTCTTAGGTGCAAGACTGGACCTGTCAGGGTCGCCAGCTTGATTGGGATGTATCCCTGCCTTAATCAGCAGCTTGATTAGCTAATGGGAATCCCTGTCTCCATGTTTGTATGTGCAAACAAGGGCAGGCTTTGGGGGCCAGCTGGTTACCTAAATTTGCACAGCATTTTCAGTGTTGTGCAGCTGCAGAAGTGACCTTTCAGGTAGTTTGAAAATGCAGACCCAGGAATATTTGGGGGATGGACCCAGCCCCCTCCCCTCACCCGTGGGGTTAAGGTCGCCATCCTGAATGCGCTTACAAGGCAGTTTGAGCCACCACCTTCCTACCAGGGCAGCCCTGAATGTCCACATCTGCACAGCAGCATCAGCTTCATCCGATCCATCAGCTGCACCCCTTCCTAGAAGAGAATGACCTGAAAGCAGTAATGCAGGAGCTGCTACCTGCCAGGCCCAGTTTCTGGAATGCACTCAATGTAAGGCCACCCTTGTCCCTTCTCCGGAAACCTGGGCAGCCAGGTTGGTCTCTGGGACATCATGGAGACACCACATATGAACAACCTTCAGGCTGCCAGTATGTTTCCAGACTCAGTACAAGGTGTTGGTAATTACCTTTAAAGCCCTTCAGGGATGGATCCAAAATACCTTCAGGAGCACTTTTGCTCATATAAGGTCCTCTGAGGATAACCTTCTGCGGTTTGCTTCTGCAAGATTGATGTCAACTCTCCACAGGACCTTCTCAGTGGTTGCCCCTAAACTGTGGAATGACCTATAGGGAGAGATGTGTCTGATATCCCAGTTTGTTACCTTCAAGGGGGAGTTAAAGATGTTATCTCTTGCAACACACCCTTCCAGATTTGTTTGATTTAATGTGTTGTTCTTAATCTGAATTTGAACTGTTGTGGTTTTAAATTGTTGTAAACCACCCAGAGCCTATGGTAAGGGGCAGTAAATTAAAAACCAGTAGTAATAGCAATACTAGCTACAGCAACATGGCACCCCCTGGTGGCTTCTTAGAGCAGGCAGCCTGGCTCACTTTGCAAGTATTTGCAGGATGGCTCCCAGGTCTGTAGGTGCTTACAGGGTTAGGGCCACTGCCAGCACAGAAACCAGCTGAAAGTCAGAGAGGAGGTTGTAAAAGACTATTCAGCTCTGGCTAGTTTTGCCACAGCAATGTGAGTCTTTGTGGTGGCTGCTCTGTGTTCTTCCAGGCCAGCACCAGCTGCAGCCACACCTTGAGTCCTGCCTGTTCCTGACTCTACCTGGCCTCTGCTGCTCCCACACCTTTGCCAGGTATCTGATCCTTGCCCACTCTTGACTCTGGCTTTGTCTCTGGACCTGCCTCGTCTCGTCAGCATCTACCCTCACCTATTCCTGGCTCGGCCTTTGCTTCTGTAGCTGCTCTGCCTTTCCAGGGATCTGGCCTTTACCTGTTCCTGATGCTGCCTCGGACCTGTTGCACCTTGCCTGCCTCTGGCCCTTGCTTGTGCCTGACTGTCCCTTTGACTCTGGCCCTAATGCATCTCACCAAGGCCTCCCTCCAGCTCCATCATGCCTGCTCTGGGGGCTCCCAGAGCTCCTGCTGAGATCTGGAGATCTGTCGCTCGTCCTCATGACTACGATGATCAAGGGAAGTCAGAGGATGCCAGCAGCGCTCTCAGGATCAGAAGCAAGGCTGCCTTTGGGAAGGCTGTGGCCATAACAGACCGGAGCACTGGGAAGGGCCTACACAACCATGCTAGTGGGTGTGTGGGATGTGCCGATCAAGTACGTGACCGGCAGGGTCTATGGACTGGTCCATGCTTCACCGAGACATAACCCTGTGGCACCATTGCAAATTCAGAAAGGAGAGGGGGGGGGGAGAGAGAGAGCACCCTTTCAAATGACCAGGAATGTGATGCTTTGAAAGGGGGTGCACATAAACGGTGTTTGGCATAACAGTTAAAGCCGGCAGATCTAGGAATTCTTGGAATGGCGGGGATACAAAGGGCTCCCTCTGTAAGCTGGGCCAGGAAAACCCTTGGGAATACAACCCCCTTTCAGCCCGGGCCACAAAACGTGCCAAGAGGGATGACCCACCACCCCAACTTGGCCGCAATCTGCATTGCACGCCCTTGTGAGCATCGATTCTCTTTCTGTTTCAGTGATAAAATTCCCCTGGTGATGGTCCAGAGTGGGAAATTCCTCCTGGGGTTGGGTTCACCCAAGAGGGACTCCCACATTGGTAATGAGTGAGAAGCGGCCATGAACAATGGCAGCCATGCATAGCAGATGCTTCACGACGCCTCTGCTTCCTGGCACCTCTGAGCCAGAAAGTCTCCCTGCCACAAGACCAGCGAGCTCTTTGCCCGCATCGAAATCACTGGCAGGCCGCAGAAGACCTGCCTGGTGGCCCTTCACGAAATCCCTCTTCCTAGCGGCAGGGTTGGCCTCACTGGCCCCCCCTTGGGTGGCTGCTCTCTTTCAGTCCGGAGCGGCCATCAAGGGTGGACACAGTTCGACGCCTGCTGGGGTTGAACGCCCTGCTGAGACCCTCAAACGCCCACTGTGGGGGGAGAGAGAAAGCCCGTTGCTCTTGGCACGCATTCTCCAGGCCTGCAGATTGGAATTCGGAACAGGGGACCTCCACATGCGGGCCAATTCCAGCCACGGAGAGCAGAGAGGCAGAAGTGCTCATCTCAAGGCCAGACTCTCCGTGGCATCACAGGATGCGCACTCTGACCCATCTTCCCTCTGTTTCTGTCATCACGACCAGCGTTTCTGCGAAGCTGTCATACCGCGGCTCTTTTATATGCTGCAGTTTTCTCCCAGGATGAATATCGGTGTGGGCTAAACTTGCAGCACTGTTTTAGGGCCAGGAAGAGTGGTTTCAGCCAGCAATGGGGCAAAGAGGAAGTGGCCTGTTCGGGATTTAGCAAAACTCAAGAATCCTTCCATTGCTTCCCTGCCTCCCACAGTTTTCCCTGGCTTGCCTGCCTCTCTTTCTTACTTGGAACTGCTGTTCAAGCCTTCTGGTACGGTTCCTTTGTCCTCCTGCTCGAGAAACAAGGAGCTGAAATGCATGCCTACTCAGAAGTAAATCTGATCATTACCAATGCCCTTACAGATAAGTCACAGTGGCACAGGGGCTGCCCAAAAGCCCTGGAATTCCCTGCCCGAGAGGCTAAGCAGGCACTTCCCTGTTAGGTGTCAAAGCAGCTAAAAGCGTTTTTGTTCCAGCAGGTCTCTGGGCATGGCCTGAGAGTTTGTGCTGGATCAGTTTTATTCTTTATGTTGTTGATAGTGCTCTTAATCTGGGTATTGCTTCTATTTTAATATCTAACTAAATTATATTGTTAACCTTGGTATATTTTTGAATGTTTTAATTGTATGGGTTTTGATGTTGTGACCCACCCTGAATCCTAATCAAGGGAATAGGTGGGTTAATAGCAGACTCAAATGCTAACTTGCTTTTGGGAAGAGGGAACTGGGAGTACTGGTCCCTGTGGCTTCGCCCCACAGCTGTTGGGAAGAGAGTCACATGCACCATTCTCCTCCTCCATATTTTTTTTGCAAAAGGGCAAAAGGAGCTGTCACTCTCCTCTTTTTTAACTCTCTCCACTCTTCCTCTCCTTCCCATCAGCACACAGCAAACGGAGCTTTAAAAAGCAAATTCCCACGCAAAGGAACCTCAAAAAAACATTTCCATGCACACATCCCCTTTCTATCTCCTCCAGCTTCTTCAGCAACACCGTCTGCACAACACAGATCTCATGTTTTCAGCCACACGATGTTCCTCCAGGCTGTGTTCTCTCAAGGAGCTGTGACATAGATCTTCTGGTAGCCAAATTATCCAGCGGTTCTCAACACTGGGACAAGACTTTTACCCATGCACCACCCTGCCTCACACACAGAATTTTTCACGGGGTCCAGACACTGTCTTGCATGCATAACCTTCCTGCGTTTTCCCAGCACAGCTTCTGTCCTTTTCCTTACTGCAGGCAAATTCACCAGGGAGAAAAAGCCTTGCAAAATGCCTCCTGAGCAAGCCTCTGGGAGCACCGGGAGGAGCACCTTACCTCTGCTGGGACACTTTCTTCCAGGTGAGGGTACAGCGCTAAGGGGTGTTGGCTGAGGCAGTACTCAACCTGAGCGATGCGGGTCTTTCTGACATGCAGTGCCGGGCAGAGTTTGGGAGAGCCACGTTGGGGCTGGACCGGCACCCTCTTGGCCTTCCGCTGCCTTTTGCCCAAGCCCTCAGGTAGGCTCGGGAGGAGAACAGGGACTGGCCCCTTCTGATGCTGGATGACGATGCTGCCGTGTATCGGAGGAAAGGCTTCCCTGAAATCGTCCGAGCCACTCTTCAAGAATCGCCAGCGTCGGCCGTTTAAAGAATCCGAGAACCTTGGTTTGTTACAGGTGTGTTTTTGAAAGCGCTTGAAAGGCATGGTCCTCCTTGTATCTGGGGGGGAAAGCAAACAGGGTAGCCAGGTGTCCTACTTTGCAAGGGGCAGTCCTCTATTGGAAGATGTCCTCTCTTTGAGGAAGTAGCCAGTCATTTTGGACCTTGAACGTAATGCTCTTACCGGTTGGGTGGAGGGAGGTTTAGTGTGTATTATTTCCCTTGGGAAGTACCCAAGCAATATTCTCTGCTCCAGGCTCTACCTGCCATTCCATGCTTTTCAACTCTTTCTGCTGTCTTGATATGTTACAGTAACCGCAGGGGCTTGCCAAAAGGAAGGGTTTGCAGCATGTGAAAGGTTGCATTTAGAAGGTTGCATGAGTGTGGACTAGAATCTGGGCCTCCTGGGTCCCCAGGCCAGGAATAAGCTGGCATGTTCTGATTCCCCCACCACCCACCACATTTCTGGGGATCCTTTGGATGATTCCAGGCTGTGGAGCCCTGAGCTTTGGCCCCAGTGTCCAGCCAGACCAGCAGCACTGCTTGAAACTCCAAGAAAGGGCAGTCCTGTTCTCAGGAGAGCTTGCTGAGGACCGTCTGTCTGGAGGGACCCACTATCAGGACAGGTTTGCAAGGCTGGTGGCAAAGCCCAGACCCTTAAGGCCTGAGAGCCAACGGGGCCTTGGAGGTGCCGAGCAGCGCCGGGCACCCGAACAGCAACACTGGCAGGCCCACAGTTCATCTGCGGGCCGGGTGACTCCACTACTGTGAGCTGCATTGTATCTATCTCAATTAAGGCTATTATTTCAAAATTTGCACTGCTACAGATAAATGTACACATAACTTCGCTATGCAAGTTGCTTTCCCTTTTTCCAGCGACGCAATTCCTCTTTTTCAGCACTGCATCCCCACCAGTAAATGCATCACCACTTTCTACTGGTCCTGGTCATGTGCTGGGCCTACACAGAAGACACGTAGGAGGTCAAACTTGTCTTGTCACTGAGGCCCACGCAAGGAAAAGTTTCCCTGCTGAATTTCTGCATCAGTCTTCTGCTGAAGGCACAGAAGCAGGGCAGTTAAAAAGGGTGGTGCAAACATTTCTGATGATCAGAGAAGCTTCTTATATGACCTCCCCATCCATCTCTTCAGGCACAATTTTTGTACAACCAGTATTTTTAATTTTCCTATAATTCCAGAGCAAGTGCATGCAAAAGATTGCTATACACTCTTTAATCTCTTCTGTATGTTTGCACCGAATGTGTAGTTAGGTCTGAATTTTTAAATCACCTTTTATTAAATAGAAGCATTTTCATAATACCTGTTTTTCTTCCATTTCTTTTTCTTTCAAATAAGAATGTTTATTGCCAAGCAGGCCTAGAATTCCGAATTTTAGCAGATGCCAAATGCTCATACTAAGCAAGAAATGTTCTTACAGGCGATTCAGAGGTTTTGTTCAGGATTGCCAACTAATCAGAAAAAGCTGGTCATGCTTGCTCCAGTGCTTTTAATAGCAGCATCCTCAGCAGCAATAATTTATCTAAAATTGTTCCTTAAGTAAAAAAAACTCTCAGAATCAGAACAGTGTAATCATCTGATGACTGGATCTTTTCTTAACAAGACAGAAACAAAGAATTGTGCCTGCTCATGTCTGAGAGCCAAAGAGAGTTTCAAAGCCTGGTGGAAAACTTGGCAACCAGATATTTGCCTACTTCCGGCTATACTCATACTCAAAGGGGAAGCAAGATAAGGGTCTCTCTGTTCTAACGGTGGGAATTCTGTATGAGCCATACTGCAAGAAAAGGGGAAATACAAGTGTCCCCTTTAGTTAAATGCATGGTTAGCTAAATAAGAATGCCTGAACGATTAACACACCCTGCACCAAACTGTAGCATTTAAACAGAAGATGTGACCTATCCTGTAACAGGATGTCACTCTACAGAATGAAGAGGGAAGCGCTGACAGCTCAGTCAGATGCCTCCATTCGGTGAGGCATACTCCCAGTCCATCCATTTTGGACTGCAGCCTTAAATTCTCGGCTAACGTTATCGTAGCAAAAATACATACCAGCTGATGCAGGCATCAAAATTGCATGCGCCATCCGACATCTCAAGCGGGATCAAAGGCACCAGGGTAGGTCTATCCAAATCTTTTCCACAATATGCTGGTGAAATGTGTGGAGAAGTTCTTCAAAAGCACAAATCTTTCTCTAGAGCTAGTGGAGGCGACGGAGCGTGTTCCCAGTGGCGTTCGGCATGAGCTCCCGGTGTGTTGGGACTTGGTTGTTGTGACAACCACTTTCTGCCCAGCCATCCATTCACTGCAGCAAACTTGCCTTTGCACAAGCCAGGCGGGTTCCTCCGCTTTTTCGGCTGCGGGAGTGTAACCTGAGAACACCAAGGCAAAATCTGCACTGGCTGCATTCGGGCACTGGTGTGATGAGCTTTAGAAATCCAGCCAGCATTTGAGCGGAGCTTCTCCCATGAAGCTCCGTGCCGACACTCAGCCTCCTGGGGCAGCTGATGGGAGCCATGCATGGCGAGAGGGCCTGGTCGCAGGGGCACCAACTCACCCAATTTGTTTCATTTTATTACTTATTTAGAGCATTTGTATGCTGTCCCATCGCATAGCCTCGGGACAGCTTTCATAAATAAAACAAAACATAACACAGATAAAATCCAGATCCACCCTGGCTGCATATTAAAACCTATCAACTGATATTAAAAGTTATTAAAATATTGTTGAAATAAAAAGGTCTTAGCCTGGCGCCGAAAAACAAATAACGATGGCGCCAGGTGGCCCTCTCTGGGGAGTGCATTCCTTAGGCAGAGAGCCACCACAGAGAAGGCCCTCCTCCAGGTACTTTGCCTCCTAATATCTTTCACGGAGGGTTCCCAGAGGAGGGCCTCTGCTGCTGATCTCAGGGGCGGGGGGGGCAAATATGGAAGAAGCCGCTCCTTTAGGTATCCAGATCCCAAGCCGTTAAGGCAGGTGCAGCCAAGTGCAAGCTTTGCTGCACCTGCTGCAACGTGGAGCCTGGTACAGGCACCACAGACACTCCCCTTTTCTCCAGAGGCGCCAGGTGTCCGACTTTACGGACGACAATCTGATTTTGGAGAGCTGGCACAGAGCTGCCCATCCCCAGATAGCTCTGCTGGTTGTTCTCCTTATCTGCTGTGGGTGACGTCCAGTACTTCTATTTAAATAATAGATAGCACCTTTGCCCATATACTGGCTAAGGTCCTCTGGGGGTAATCTTCGTAGAATCGTATAGAATAGTAGAGCTGGAAGGGGCCATGAAGGCCATCGAGTCCAGCCTCCTGCTGTTGCAGGACACCAAGTCACACCATCCCACTCAGATGGCCGTCCAGCCTCTTTTTGAATGTCTCCAGTGTGGGAGAGCCCACCACCTCTCCAGGCAGCTGGTCCCACTGTTGTGTTGCTCTGACAGTGAGGACACTTTTCCTGATGCCCAGCCTGAATCTGGATTGTCACAGCTTGATTTGATTACTCTGTGTCTTATACTCCGGCATCAGCAAGAAGCGATCTTGACCTTCCCCTTTGGGACAGCCTTTGAGGGTCTTATACAGGGATATCATGTCCCCTCTCAGTCTTCTCTTCTCAAGGCTGAACATGCCCAGCTTTCTCAGTGTCTCCTCATAAGGCAGTGTTTCCAAATCCAAATCTTTGGAAGTGTGCTTCTGTAAGATTAACATCAACTACCTGGAGGACTTTCTCAGTGGTTGCCCCTAAACTGGTCTGTTGGGAAAGATGCATCAGCTATTCCAGATTGCCACCTTCAAGAGGGAGCTAAAGACGCATCTCTTCCAACAGGTCTTCTCAGATTAGTCCTCAGCTCAGTTTTATTTCATGAGTTTGTTCTTAGTCAAATTTTACTCATTGTTGTTTTTAGTTTCTTGTAAACCACCCAGAGCCTATGGGAATGGGTGGTATATAAAAATTTAAATAATAGATGAATGCATTCTTAATCTGCACTGATCCATATTGGTTTCCGTATGCAAGTTCGTGCCTTCATGTGCCCCCCTTTTGGTGATGCGATTCTTTTCTTGGCAATGCCCAAGAGACCAGCCTTCCCTCCTCCCGAATGTGCTACTCATTTGCAGCGCTTTTCGGGTTGCATTTTGTCTCATGAACCCAGGTGGCTGCATCATGTGGATCCGAGCGCAGCCGCCATTCAGCTCCCATCCCAAGAGGGTCATTGCTGGGCACCATGCTAAGAGGCCGCGGGGCTTGACGCTGGCCTGGAATGCCAAGACTCTTTGAAAACGGAGAGGCATTTCTAACACCGTTTGTGGGCAGCGTAAGTTATCTTAGTCCTGATCGAAAGCATTTGCCCAGCTCTCCAGCAAAGGACATGCCCATCACCTGGTACCCGAACCTTTTTCAAAGAATGGGGATGCCGGAGCCTACACCTGGGCCCTTCTGCAAGTGAGGCGTGTACTCCAGTCCAGAGTTAAGGCTGAGCAGCTCGGTGGGCCAATGGCTCTCTGTGCCCCCAGCCCTCTCTGGCCCACTTATCCCTGCCCAGTCCTCCTGGTGGTTCCCAGAGGACACATGCGGGAACCCAAAGGGAGGGAATGGAGATGACAGCTGCCCCCAAGTGCCCGATCGGAGGGAAGCTGCCACTGCTGGTCCCAGCAGAGGCAAGGCTGAGCGGCTTTTTCCTGGGCCTGCCACAGGGAAGGCCAGGCCAGCACCCTTCCTCTCTGCCATGCCCACTGCCCCGATTGCCCCGAGAGCATGCCGACAGCCAGAGGGACCATCTTCCCTGCCCAGGAGAATATGATCCCCCTGCTCCCCAGAGCACCAAGCCAGCATCAGCTGCCCGCCAGCCCCTCGAGCCCCGTGTGGCATGCAATGGCCACCCTGTGCCGCCCCGCCAAGCCACGTGGGGAGGCCAGTTCTGAATGCCACAGGGAATGTGCTCCTCGCCCAAGCAGCTAGCCCACCTGCTGCAGGGCTGGAATAGCACCACACGCTGCCCAGGGTTAAGCAAACCCAACAGCGAGACATCACCATCCTAGGCTCATGCTACGTTCTAAGCCAAACCAGGGGTTTGTCGCAGCCATTTTTCATGATTCGCCAACCCAGGGATCAAACTGGAACTTACAAGGCACTCTGTTGCAACAACTCTCCCTGGAACTTTGGCCTCAAGAGGGACTTTTGTAGCCGGAGGCAATGCCTGCTTATCTGTAGTTTGCGTAATGAAGCTTATTGACTAGAAACATGACTTGCCGTCCTGATTACAGAGAGAAAAGGGCCAGCAAACCATAGCTGCTCACCATCTTCTGTACTGTACGGTGATGAGATGTATTGTATTTCCATTTGAATCCACATCTCTCCTTAGCATTTTGTGTCTCTTTTGCCATCCCTCTGGGCTCTTTTCTTGCTTTTCCGGAGAAATACTGTCTTTTGGCATTCCTCTCAAAGATTGCCTCACTCCATATTTCTTCTGGCTCACAGTCAGAATAATGCAAGTCTGTTCTTTATGTGGACCTTAAATTCCTCATTAACCTTATTTAAGCTGTATTTGGGCACTATATTTCTGATAATGGCCTTTTTTAGCTTTAGTCTGATTTTTGATATTAAGTGTTCACAGCTACTATCACCATCGGCTCCTGGTCTTGTTTTGGCAGAGAGAATACAACTTCTCCATCTTCTGCTTCCAGTTACATAGCCTTTTTGCTTTCTGTATTGGCTATCCGGTGATGTCCACGTACACTGTTTTCTGATCTGTTGCTTGTACACATCCATGCACATTTATGCAAAGACTTGTCCTCTGTCATTGTGATGTATACCTTCTCTTTACGTGGTTCTGAAAGGGAGTAGGGGCAGAGGATACAGGCACAGCCATCCAGAGGGCCAGATCAGGACTCCAACAAGGCTGAATCTGGCTACACAGCCTGACATTCTGTGCCTCTGAGTAAGACCTTTTAATGCTCCCACTGGCCCTTCTCCTCCTGGGTCCTGCCAGGTACCAGACATTCCAGAACGGGCATCCCTACAGCAGCTTCCAGTTCAGGTATCTGACCACATCACCTGAACTGTGCAGCCTCTGGATCCAGACTGAGGGGTGGGAACCCAAGACCACAACATGACCCATCTTCTATGCTAGGGACATTGCAGAACTCCACAGCAAAGTCAAAGAAGTCCAGATTTCTGTGAATCTGCCCTGTCCTGCACTATAACTAGCTTTTTCATGTCCCACAGACTTGTACATTTTGTTTTACTTTTCCCAATTTTACGTGAATTTAGCTGTGGAACATGTGAAAGATCGCTGACCAAGGCATGAAAATATTCATGGTGGATCTGCGAATTCTGGGAGTGCATATTTGCAAATGAATGCTAGTTTAGGAAATGGCAAAAAATCTGATTCTGTCAGTAAGTGGATGCTGGAACGTAAGGTGCCTGAAAATGCACAAGATGCTAGCAGAATAGATTTAACAAAATAGGTACATCTCTGTTCTATCCATCATGTGGGATGAGAGAGCATGCTGGATCAGGGCTGCCACAAACGACACAACACCAAAGTTGGAAAGACCCTTAGTCTTGATTTCTAGCAAAACATTTAGGAGAACACCATGGCCCTTCTTGAGAAAGTCCCTGCTCTAAGTATTCAGAGGCCAGCTAATACCAAAGCTCCTAATTAAGATCAAGAGTTGCTACTTATCTCACCATGGTATTTAGATATGCGCCACCAGCTCTCTTAAAACCAGAAGAGGAAGTGGGGAATCTATGTGGTCTTCTGTGCAATTAAGCATTTACCACCCAACATTTGGTTTCTGGCTTGTAGTTGGAGCAAGACAAAGGTCAAACTGGACATGATGCTTCCTTGCATGTCCCCCCCCCCGCAAAGTGTGCGTGTGTGTGTGTGTGTGTGTGTGTGTGTGGGGCGGGGTTGAATTGTTTTTGGGGGGGAAGGGAGTTCCCCAGAAAAAGCTGGAAGGAGCAGCCAACTGGATTGGAGCTAATCTGAAAAGGAAGTTCAGTCATACATTTTCCCCCGTGTGACAAAATGACCTTGGAAGGAATTGTTTTGGCAAGAAAACCACAGAGGCATTGCCTAAAAAGAGCATTGCATCACTAAAAAAGGACAGTAATTACACAATGTTTTCATAAGTCAGTCCCATGTATAGATGCTGATTTAGAAATTATAATTAAACAGAGACGAATGCAGCCCATGGCATTGGAGAAGATTAATGATGTGACCAGTGTGGTTTCTAAATTTCA
The DNA here is from genome assembly GCF_004798865.1 of Varanus komodoensis. NCBI lineage: Eukaryota > Metazoa > Chordata > Lepidosauria > Squamata > Varanidae > Varanus > Varanus komodoensis. The sequence goes on from NW_025335568.1 coordinate 8,151,101, forward strand.
CTGCCATGAGGATTAAAAGGGTTAGCAGCTGTACAGCTAATGACACTCACGGGATCTGCATGATGCACTAAGTCAGGGCTTTGAGAACCCCTCTGCTTCCAAATCAGCCCAGGCAGATATGGCTTGCTGTAGGGTTTAGGAAACCCCCCGTAGCTAAACTTCATCCAGGTGCAAACAACAGGACTGGAACCTTGTTTGCTCTGTGGCTGAGGAACGGCAAAGTTTTGCTTGCCTCGGTGTAACCTCCCTATCCGATGGTCTCCTCTCTCGCTCTACTGTGTGTGAGCAGCAAGTCCCAGCCACTTGGATGCCTAGCTGGAAATATCACAGGGGTACTCTTTGCCCAGCACTAAGAAACAACTGGATTTTGTATTGGGAAAATACCACTGGGGCCTTCCACTCTTGCATGCAACTCCCAGGCTCTGCCACACCCCCATTTGCAAAGTATACCATCCTAGAAAAATAGCAATAAAAGCACAATTGCCCCCCTCCACTGGTACAATAGCCATATCGGAATAATTGTATGCATCTGTTTATTTTCTATAACACCCAACAGCCAAAGCACTCTGAACGGTTTCCAACCGTTCATGCAACATCATTTTTTAAAAAAAATAAGAAGCCAGAAGTAAAAATTCTCATTGGAGCAAGAGATTAGAAAGCAAGCATGTGCTAAGAGAACAAGGTGGATTGTCTACAGTGAAGATGCCAGGTGGGTCTCTCTGAGAAGGGCGTTTGGCAGACGGGGGCCACGCAGAGGAGGCTCCTTCCCTGGGAGCCAGACACCTGCTGCACCAGCGTGGGCTGTGGCACCCAGACAGAGCTCCCAAAGCCAGCTTCAGGAAAGATGTTCCATGCTGGAAGGCCGGCAGAAGCAGGATGGTTGCCCAGCTGGCAAGGACCAGAAGCCAAAACAGGAACCCTCTCCAGGTAGTTGATGCTAATTTTACAGAAGCACACTTCCAAAGGTTTGGATTTGGAAACACTGCCTTATGAGGAGACACTGAGAAAGCTGGGCATGTTCAGCCTTGAGAAGAGAAGACTGAGAGGGGACATGGTATCCCTGTATAAGTCCCTCAAAGGCTGTCCCAAAGGGGAAGGTCAAGATCTCTTCTTGCTGATGCCGGAGTATAAGACACAGAATAATCAAATCAAGCTGTGACAATCCAGATTCAGGCTGGGCATCAGGAAAAGTGTCCTCACTGTCAGAGCAACACAGCAGTGGGACCAGCTGCCTGGAGGGGTGGTGGGCTCTCCCACACTGGAGACATTCAAAAAGGAACTGGACAGCCATCTGAGTGGGATGGTGTGACTTGGTGTCCTGCAACAGCAGGAGGTTGGACTCGATGGCCTTCATGGCCCCTTCCAGCTCTACTATTCTATACGATTCTACGAAGATTACCCCCAGAGGACCTTAGCCAGTATATGGGCAAAGGTGCTATCTATTATTTAAATAGAAGTACTGGACGTCACCCACAGCAGATAAGGAGAACAACCAGCAGAGCTATCTGGGGATGGGCAGCTCTGTGCCAGCTCTCCAAAATCAGATTGTCGTCCGTAAAGTCGGACACCTGGCGCCTCTGGAGAAAAGGGGAGTGTCCGTGGTGCCTGTACAGTTACCTGTGGTGCCTGTTTTCCCCTTTCCCTGGAAAAATTCCTTTTCTTGTAAGAGGCTTAAGTAGCCCAGTTTGGGTTTTCGCTTGGGCACAGATAAATGCAAGGGAGGAGCTGATCAGCTGATACCAGTGGAGGGAGCGGCTGAGGTTATGCCTCCTGGCTCTGTCGCCAACCTGTGTGCATCCACGTTCGCGTGGATCTTGACCGTGTCCAACTTCAGCGGTCCCTGCACAGACAGTCTGCAACCCACCGTTCTACAGGATATTGCATCGTGAAAATGGGGAACTGAATCCAACATAAATGCTAATTTAAACATCACTGTATAATTGCACTGATAACCTCCCTCTTTTCCCCTTTCAAGGAAGGCAAAGCAGCTCACAGAATCCTTCCGCTCCTCTCCATTTTGTCTGCACAACAACCCTGTGAGGCAAATAAGCCCCTGGGCATGGCTTGAGTGGCCTGATGTTAGGACAGAAAGGGTCAGAATGCTGGACCAAGAACAGGAAGGAGAAACTCGTGGCAGAGGTTTCTTTTCTCTTTCTTTCCAGACCAGATCTGAAAATAAAAATACAGAAACCAGATGGAGCCCTGGAATTTTGTATGTGGGAAGACGCAGGCTTCCTATGACAGATTATTAACTTCCTTCCCCTACATTCTTTTGCAGTGCAGCTGAAACATCTGCTTTTGCAAAGTGGGCATGTTTATTGGAAAAGCAATCCAGGGAAGTGCTTACATCATCTGTCTGATATATCAACTTTCTAAAACCAGCAATTTTGAGATGGCGTGAGAAATTCTTTCTGGCCACTGTCTTAGCTTTCTTTTTTAACAGGCCGAGCCTGGAGTTAGCTGCCTTGGCCAAACCCATCTGAGCCCATCCTGTGCCTTCGGTTGAGATTTACAGGTGAGATTTTGAAGCAAGCAAGTTTCTGCTCACATCGTCTGGGCTTCATGTAGGAAAGCTGCGACTGATTCCTCCGTGCTGCCTTTCTGAATGAAGCACAGCTTGTGGGGCAAACTTCAGAGGTTGTCCCACGTCACGCCTGGTTATTTGTCCATCCACCCATTATTATAAGGTGACCATGGATGTGTTGCCAAGAACAAGGAATGTCCTCATTCAGCGGGAGGATACCTATCTGCATAGCAATTACGTATCTAAATTTATGTGTGTAAGTTTTTCGTTTAGTCACAAAGTCGTGCCTGATCCATCGCGACCCCATGGACAACATTCCTCCAGGCTCTCCTGTCCTCCACCATCCCCCGGAGCCCACCCAAGCCCACACTGATCATCCCAGTGACCCCATCCAGCCACCTCAACCCCTCCGGTCCTCTTCTCCTTTTGCTGTCGATCGTTCCCAGCACCAGGGTCTTCTCCAGTGAGACTTGGACTAATGTGAAATTGAATGGATTGCCTTAGATTTGAACTCAGATCATTCTGTCATTTTGGAGACTGTATCCAGAGTACTACTTTTCCTGCTCTTTTTTTTTTTTTGACTATGATGGCCGCTCCATTTCTTCTGAGGGATTTTTGTCCACAGTAGTATATATGACGGTCATCTGAATTAAATTCACCCATTCCTGTCCATTTTAGTTCACTGATTCCCAAGAAGTCAGTCTTGTCATCTCACATTTGACCACGTCCAGCTTGCTTTGATTCATGGATCTTACATTCCAGGTTTCTATGGAGTGTAGATCTTTACAGCATCAGACTTTCCTTTCACCACCAGATACATCTGCAACTGAGAGTCCTTTTGGCTTTGACCCAGTCGCTTTATTCTTTCCGGTGCTACTAGTACTAGCCCTCCGCTCTTCCCCAGTAGCATATTGGATACCTTCCGACCTGAGGGGCTCATCTTCCGGTGTCATATCTTTTTGCCTTTTGGTACTGTCCATGGGGTTTTCATGGCAAGGATACTGGAGTGGGTTGCCATTTCCTTCTCCAGTGGATCAGCTTTTGTCAGAGCTCTCTGCTATGACCTGTCCATCTCGGGTGCCCCTGCACGGCAGAGCTCATGGATTCATTGTGCTACGCAAGCCCCTTCACCATGGCAAGGCAGTGATCCATGAAGGGGATGTGTGTAAGTACACATGTATAAATAATACTTCCCAGAAGCCGGGCCAGCAGGTGACTGGGTGCTTGCTGAGTTGGCTAGTCAGGTGACAACTATACATGGGCAATTCCGTGTCCACTGCCATCCCCCATCCCCCCTTTATGGTTCTTTCGCTTTAAACCAGACTTAGACTGGATACTTCTTGGCCACCTTCAAATTAAGGACTGCCCTCTGCCAAGTAAGACACTTGGCTGCCCTGCAGTCTCTCCCCAGAGTCTCAGGTAGCTTTTCACGTCACCTGTTGCCCTAGTTTTTTTAATTGGCTGTACTCAAGACTAACCCTGGTTCTGTCCCATGTGGTCTCAGTGAGCTGCATTTCCATCCAAAACAGGATGAGGGTCGGGGTTATATCAAGGCTGCCGACTTGATCGCAGCAGCGACGCAAGTGAAGGGCAGTCCGATTGCAGCAGGGAGTGGGCTGCTCGCTCCTCCACCACCAGGTCTGCGCTCCCAACGGAAACCTCCCATCCTGGGCTGCCGCTGTCAGTTAAGATGTCGCTTTGCATCTTCTCGCATGGATGTAGGACCACATCTTTTTCACTGGGCCTAAGTCAGGGGTATGGGACCGGTGGCAGTCCCAATATGGCTTGACTCCAAGTCCTCTCAGTTCCATCCCGCTTCGGCAATGGCCAGGCACAAGCAAGGCGATAGTCAAATGACATTTGGAAGGCCACCAGTTCCCCATCCTGAACTAAATTAATCTGTCTTGTCTTAAAATGAAACTTTGACTTCATTTTCCCCCTCCCAAACAAAACCAGGAGTACTTCCTCCTTCACCGCCCACTTCTTTCACTGCCCACGGCACCATATAGCAATAATGATGCAGATACTCCCACGGCTGTATTGATTTTTTTTTTAGAGTCTTGGATCGCATGAGTCATGCATGGTTTGGCCCTGAGCCAGTGAGCCTCACAAAGTTATACAGGTCTACTCAGATGTAAGCTCAGATGTGAGCTGAAATAGGGGGTCCCTGGTCTTTCTCCATGGGGCCTTTGTGCCGTCCCGTTTCCTTCAGCCACCTCGAAAGAGTAGCATGTGTCTTTTCATCAACAAAACAGCAATCGCCTAAGAAGTGGACTCTTGCTCTCTTACAAGAAAAGCTCATCTTAAGCAGAAATGGAAAAAAAAACTCAACAGGTTAAGCCTTTCAGTTCCTCAACAAATTACCTGTGGTGCCTGTTTTCCCCTTTCCCTGAAAAATTCCTTTTCTTGTAAGAGGCTTAAGTAGCCCAGTTTGGGTTTTCGCTTGGGCACAAATAAATGCAAGGGAGTTGCTGATCAGCCTCATACGGTTGGGCTGTTCGTTTACACTGACTCCACGCATACGCAGCGGAAAGATGCAGAACCTTGCATGGCCTTCCATTTTCCAGAGTCCCAGATCGCCGTGTTTCGGGGACGTGCACACTGTTGCCCTTTACAGAGGAAGAAAAAGGGTAAGTTGGGGCAGCAAGTTTGGCATCAAAGGAAGGCATCGTTGGGCACTTTCTGCGGTCCTACGCTTCAGCAGCGGCTCCCCAGACTTCCTCCTTCTCTTCAATGCAGCGTTTTGCTGGTCCACCTGGTTCCTTGGGCTCCCTGCCTGTTAAGCGAGCGAGAGAACAGGAGTGAAGAGTGAGAGAGACGGGTGGCAATCTCAGCCAGAAGACGGCCGTGCCAAACGAGAGGGCCCATTGAGAGGCTCTTGCTCAAAGGCTCTTACAAACCTAGCGCTAGGACTAAAGTGAGGACACAGCCCAGGAAGGAAGGCTACCAAACCAGGCACAGGGCGGAGAAAGAGGACGGGGAGACGTTTTTCTCCCTCGCCCTTAACACTCGAACCCCACAGGGGCAGCCCATGAAGCCAAGGGTGGGCAATTCAGAACAGGTGAAAGAATATATATGGAATGATATATATTGTGGAGTTAAACTATGGCATTCATGACCACAAGATGGCCACCATTAGGTTCGGCTTTCAAAGGGGGTTGAACACATTCATGGAGGAGAAGGCTCTCCATGGCTATCAGATCTCTAGGTCTCCATACTACTTCTAGCATCAAAGGCAGATTGCCTATGAATGCCAGTTGCTGGGGAACATGGGCAGGAGGGTGCTTTATTTATTTTTTATTTATCAATTTATATCCTGCCTTTTTCCTACAAAGGGCTCAAGGCAGCTTACATCATTCTCCTCCTCCATCTTATCCCCACAACAACAACCCTGTGAGGTAGGTTGGGCTGGGAGTCTGTGACTGGCCCAGAGTCACCCAGTTGGCTCCATGGCTGAGCGGGGAGTAGAACCCAGGTCGTCTGAGTCCCAGTCCCACGCTCTTCACCACTACACCACACTGGCTCTCACTGGCTGTTGTACTCATGTCCACTGGGGCACTGGTTGGCCAGTGTGTGGACTAGATGGACCCTTGTTCTGATCCAGCCGGGCTCTTCTCATGTTCTTTTTTTTTTGGTTGGTTTTCAAGTTTTTATTATTTTCTACCAATAAAACAATGATTATTCAAAAGACATCGGACATACTGGGTTGCTATCTTATTCTCTTTACAATTAATGTATATTTTAGTCCTAGGTATAATCCTACTTCTCTAGCCATTGATTAAAAATTCCCAAGTTTGGTAGTAGCATGTGCCTTCTTTTTCCTTAAGAGACCAAGTCAGTCTGTCCATTTCCGCACAGTCCAGTAACTCTTTAAAATCAGTTCTTCAGTCGATATTTCGTCGTTCCTCCAGTGTTGTGCCAATACAATCCTCATCACTCTGTTTACATGTAAAGTCAAATATATGCTTTGTTTGTCAAAGTCATCAGGGAGAATGCCTGACAAAAATACTTCTGGTTTAAATATTACAGGACTTCGCAACATTTCCCCAAGCCATCTGTGTATTTTAACCCAGTATTTTTTGCTTCATCACAAGTCCACCACATATGAGAAAAAGTACCAGGCTTTTGTTTACATTTCCAACATCTATTTGACATACTTGAAAACATTTTTGCTAATCCATTCAGCGACAAATACCATCTATAAAACATTTTATAAAGGTTTTCTTTATATGAGGTTACCAAAGTTATCTTGATGTTCCTTTCCCACAATTTTTGCCATTTCTGCAACTCAATATTATATCCAAAGTGTTGTGCCCATGATATCATAGCTTCCTTTACTTGTTCCTCTTCCATTTTCGTATCTAAGAGAAAGCTATACAATCTTTCAATCATTTTTCATCTGATTTTAAAATTATTTGATCCAACATTGTTTGTTCCTTGTAAAATCCATACATTTTATAATCTTTGGCATACCTTGATTGTATTTGCTCTTCTCGTGTTCTTATGAACACATGGACTTTGGAGAGGTAGAGACAGTGGACTGATGCTGATCAGCCACCTCCAGATGTTAATCGGGGCATAAGATCTGGTTGTTTAAATAGGGGTTTTATTGTTAATTGAATTTTCAGGATGCTGTGTTTTATTTTGTATTATTAAACTGTCTGGAGACTTCGATAATAGGATGGTCTAGAAAAGTTTTAAATAAATAAATAAGATGCTGGCATGAATAAGCTGGAACAGAACAAACAGAAGAAAAAGTACATTGTCTTGTAGCAGCTGTTAAGATCAGATCACAAACCCCAGTTCTGCCCCCACTTACTGTGCAGAAAATGCGAACAGTGTTAGTCCAGTATATGGAACTAACAGATCCAAGAGGCAGTGTCTCTTGTGGGAGACTTGGCTTTAGAACATGACTAGAGAAGAGTTAAAATGAATAACTAGGCCGATAATAAAAATAAATTAAAACTGATAGAACTGTTAAAGTATCAAAGGGAACTCAACGAAGAGACTGCTGCTCCGCTGCCATCTTGGAAATTCCACCAGTCCAGCATATGACTGCATGTTCCAGATCTTAAGGACTGGCTCAGCTTTTGGAGATCCTGAGCACACAGACACGCAGACGCTTGTTTGCACATAAAGCTCCGCTCATCTCTTCTGCTCCAGCTCCCCCTGCCCCACAACCTGTTGCCCCCCAAGAAGCATTGCATGAGAACTTGCTGCGTCTGTAGCCAGCTCTGCAGAAACCTTTACATGATCCTTTGCCTAGTGATAATCTAATACCAACTAACAGGTTCAGAACCAAAAGATAAAGGGAGAGAAAGTAATCCAATGAAAGGTGGTTGTTTAAGTCTAATTTAACTGATCTTTTAAAATGTTTACACAAGTCATGAAATGGTTCTGTGCCTGAAGCAGTTGGGATAGAATAGTTTTTTAATTATTTTTAATGCTCCACCTTACTTGATCCTTTGTGGGCAGCAAGAACGTCTGGAATTTGTCTGACAAGTGAGAGAAGCCTCATTTCAAAGAAATAGGCTTAACTGTTTCCGCCTATGTAAAAAGAGAGGCTTTGGAAATGAGGTGAAATGTTAAGGCAGTGTTTCTTTATGAGCTGGGTAATAGCAGTTAAGACTTTTAGCTTGTCTTCCCCCCCCCCCCCCACTATTTCCTGGAAGGCACTTCAGACACCTTCTCAATCAATCTTCCCCAGCTGTGCGGCCCCCACATGTGTTGGATTACAACTCCCATCTCCCCCAGCTACCAGACAATTGGGTATGTTGGCTAGAAACCATGGAATATGTTTTCCTACACATCTAGGTTGAATTGGCGAAGGATAACTTAGGCTGGACGATGGACTGAGGAAGGATGACCTTCAGACTGATGAGTTTTTGTTTGAGGTGACAAGCGCCTTCTCTAGTCTTTCTGCAGTCATTTTTGTCTAAGAGGAGTGACAATGCTTCTTGAAGAAGTAGCCACATGAATATTGTTTGGAAGTTTCAGGTATATTTATATCACACTTTAATAAAATGGTGAGGGCAGCTTACAATAAATCCTAATAAAATATTACAAAAGATCAAATGATCTACATGAGGAACAGTGAAAGAAAACAGGAGAATGAAGGACAGAGACAACATGAAAGCCAGTGCAGAAGGAAATCAGTACTTAGAGTACTAAGTAACACAGAGAGTACTTAGAGGAACTTAAAAATGTGTTAATAAATTAGTAAATAAATAAATAAGTATGCATAAAATGGATGGCGGTGGATGAAAGAAAAGGGCTAAAGAAAAAGTGCTGATTTTAAAAGAAAATTATCTGGAATGGCGCGAGGGACAACAGATCACAGTGTCTTTGGCAGCTGCATGCGTTTGATTCAGTTAGGAAATGAATTTGGATTTATCTGAAATGACGGTGATAGGGAAGTGAAAGCCAAGGGTTTTTCCCTGGAGACTGTGGCAGTGGAAGAATGCAGTCAATAAATACCGGCCCCAAGTCATTCTCTCTTCAGTCCAGTCCTCTCCTTGAGAAATAGCACAGGAAGAAGGCAGGCAGGCAGTCTCCATCAAAAGAAAGATGATCAAGAAATCCATTCTCGCCATCCTGATTTTCCTGCTCTGCACAGCTCTCATCCAAGGTAAGGTTATTTCCCCTTCTCTTCTCTCTCTGCATGTGACTGTCGACCAAGGATAGGTTTCAGGGCCTCAGAGGAACACAACACTGCCTTCTACCGAGTTAGACCACTGGTCCATCCAGACCAGTTTTGTCAACTCGGGCTGGCAGCAGTTTCGGGCAGGGTCGCAGACATGGCAGGGACCAAAGCTGGGACCTTCAATGCTTGTGCTTTGCTACTGGACTGTGGCCTGTCTCTTGATTTGCTCTGGGTCCATTCTGGGTTGATCAGAGATGGGGGATGACCAGGTTCACACCCACCCACCCCATTTTCAAAGGAGGGTGCCAACAGATATTTTCTCCTGATGTTCCAGCAACTTCTTCTCTGTGTGTGTCTCTCTCTCCTTCTCTGCTCCTGACTTTTTGGAATGTCTGTTTCTGACAAGGGCAAATAGAAAAAATGAAATGTTAAATGAACAAATAAGGGTATAGAGAAGAGGAAACGGAAGCGACAGCTTCCAATGGAGCAGATAACATCCCTGAGAGAGCCAGCTCCTGACTTCTGAGGCACAATATTAATTGTTTAATATTTTCCTCATTAATATTTGTCAGTGCAAGTTACTTTGCTTGACGTAACTTGCCCATGTCCTTCCCAGCAAAATGGTTAACCTGGAAGTCCATGTCCTAAATGGGACCAGCTAATCTGACATAGGCTGCCATGTAAATCCCACTGAACTTACTGGGCTTGACTTCAGAATAGACTTTCATTCGATTACTGTATTAAAGGAATGAAGCTCAAATATCCTAAAATGGGCAGACCATAAGGTTATTAGCAGATCTTTCTTCTGACTGTAATGCATGCAAAATTTGGTACAAGCCAAGCACTTGGTGTAGAATTTGGAAGTCTTGAAAACTTCAGAACTCGTTTTTTCAAGTTTCTAGTCCTCCTCAAGGTTATAATGATATATCCATTTGAACTCAAGAGAAGTTAATAGAGTATAGCACACATGTAAAGATTTCCTTTCCTGAAGCAGGACAGTTAGGTAATTTTAGACAGTGGACCTAACTGTCTCTTTAGATGGCCAAGAAAATCAATTCAGTGGAGAAATATGCAAAGAAAATTTCTGCCCCACCTCACTGTAATACTGCTTCTATATTCCTGAGAACAGCAGCAAAACTATTGCTGTTGGGGAATTCTCCAGACACGTGAACTTTGGCAGTTTAAACTCGCTTAAATCGTAGCAGGATGTAAATGGAGTTCTTTGGGAGGGGCCGTGAGCTGTGCCAACTTGGGATTTGGCTCCAAGGTCCAGCCCACACTGAACCCTCTTTCGCCCCCCCTTCTCAGTGTCTTTTCCTTTCTGTCCGCATATATCATTAAAACCTTGGCATTCTTAACTTGATGGTAAGAATATAGGGACGTGCGTTGTCACTTTCACATCTTTTGCTAGTGGGAATAAGCCTCCATCCAGGTGTTCCAGGGGTCACACCTGCCTTATTTTGCTGGAAAGAGCTTCCCAAAGAAGCTTGCCTGGCACCTAAGTTGTGCTTTTACCAGCACCAGGTGAAGGTCTCCCTGCTGCCTCAGGCATTTTCAGCTTTCGGTTCCTGTTACCTGAACGCTGTTTCTGTACTTGAGATCTTTGCATTGCTTCACTTTGGTATTTACTTCTTTTATACTGAACTTCTAAAGCTTTTTATAGTCTTACCTTACCTTGTATTTTATGGTTTTAATGGCTGGGAATTGCCCAGAGGGCTCTGGCGATGAGGGCTGACAGACATGTAGTAGACGAAGAAAAATGATTTCTAGGCACATCTGACTGGAGGACCGTGTGCTTTTCCCTTGCAGGAATGCCCACCTCTGGAAGAGGCCGCTGCCTTTGCCACGGAAGGAGCGTGACCCTGGTGAGGATGAGCAACGTGGCCAAGGTGGAGTTCCACCCGCCAAGCAGCAGCTGCGACCAGGAGGAGCTGATGTAAGTTGTGGCTGTGCCACGGACTCCTGCCGCCCATCGCCAGCAATGCCACCAGGCCCTTCTTCCGGCTCTCTGCCCCTTCCAGGCTCCCCCTCTTGCCCTGCCCAGGTCTTCCGCACTGTACCTTTCCCTTTCCCTCTGCTGTGTCCACAGATACAAGCGGAAAGGTATCATCCAGTTGTCCTGAGCAGCAGCTTCTAGGCCCGTTCCTTTCCTTTGCCCCATCTACCACTGGAACAGTGGCCACGAGCATCTACAAAATGCATATTGGCTCTGGAGCTGAGGGAAGCTCTGTATCCCTGCTTCAGACCCACCTTCCCCGGCCTTGCACCCTCCTGATCTTTGGGGCCTCCATTCCTGGCCATTGTGGCTGAAGAGAGCTGAAGTCCCAAACAGCTGAAGGGCATTTGCTTCTCTCTCCCCGCTTCCTGGGGCAGAAATGAAAGCTGCTGTAGAAAACAACGCAGTGATCCAGGATACAACTAATCTGTTGTAAACAGTCCCAAGATTTTAGGTATGGGACAATATAGAAAAGTTTTAAATAAAATAAATAAAAACAATTTTACAGAGCAATCCTGAGCAGCCCATGCACTGCAGCAACAGTCAGCTGAAAAACCAGTGCAGCCTTTTTCATATGCAGTGTTGAACTAGGACTTGGGAAGGCACCAGATTGGGGAGGTCTGTGCTAAAATGACCCAATGCAACCTAAAAACACATTTTCTGACAGTTGCTATATCAAAAATGAGCAGAAAGCAAGCCTGTGGGATAAGCAAGTCTTGCTGTAAGCCAATGTCATTTTATCCTGGAGAAACATTGAATATGAGTGGCAACAGTCATACTGTATAGTTGATGGCTTCCAATTTGTTCTCTCCGCAGAGTTTACTTCAAAAGAAATGGGAAAAGGAGATGCCTTGACGTAAATATGGACCAAGGCAGGAGAATAAGAGAGGTAAAGCTGAGCCATAACCTTGAGAAAAGTCTGGGGACAATTTGGGCCAGGTGGATACGGCCACAATATCTGGGCTACCAAGAAACATAATGTAATCACAGAACGCACCACTAATGAACTATTTGCCTTTCCTTTCCTTGCAGGAAATTATGAGGAAAAGGAAATGAAGATCGCTAGAGAGAAGACAGTGAAAGTACCAGCGGGCATTTCATTTCAGTGGAAGATGGGTTGTGATGTCTGAGCAGTTGTCACAGAAGCCTTTCCATCATTCCTGAACTTCTGCGGGAAGACCTCCTGACAGTCTTCTGGAGCACTCAAGCTCTCCGGAAGATACTTTTGCAAATGCTAGCCTTGTTGTTTCGGGGCAAGCTTGTTTTTGTAAAGATGCAGTGATTTAAAAAATGAGCCAGACTTTTTCCTGTTTAATCTTTCCTTTCCAATTTGAGCACAAGAGTTAATTTCAATGGGAAATGATGAGAGCACAAGGATAATCATTTCAAGATGCAATACTTCGATGGCTTTAATATCTCTGTGCACAGGAATACCTTTGGTACTTCCACTTCGGCTACATTTAGGAGAATACTGTTATGGCATTCCACTTTCTCATTGTATCTTTTCAGCTACTTCTGTAGTTTGCTATGGCTGAGGGTGGGCAACAGGGTTTTAAAAATGCAAACTCCCCAACCTGGTGTCTGACTGGGGTCTTAAACAGCCCCAGACAGAATGAAAAAGCTGTATCAGTGGATCCTGTGAGGGCCAAACAGGCCATGCGTCTTTGTATGTGACGCACAGATTTTAAAATGCAGTCTGTATAAGCTGGTAGAGGGATCTGATCGTTTGCAGAATCAGATCAAGGACTTAATACCTTCCTGCTGCAATCTAAAGGATATCCCTTCTGCAAAGATGGTGTTTGCATTGTGGAGAGAGGCTATTCTCGAAATTAAAAATTGTATGCATATGTTAAGTAAGCTGCAAATGTCCTGTAATTCTGTTCAGAGAAAACAAAAGCTTGTGTGTCCACTAACTACCTGGCCATCCTATATATTTGTAAATAAACGTATTTTTTTCTTTTGTAATAAGTTTCCATTTTTTCTCTTTCCTTCACAAAACCACCCTATGAAGTAACAGTGGGGAAACATAGGGTCTATCAGATGTTTTACGGTATAAATCCAATCCCAAATGGATGGTTTCCTGCTCAGAGAAGATGGAAAGCATCGCTACCTTGAACGCCAACTTTTCTGGCAGCAAGCTGGGGTATCATCCAAATAAATAGTTCAGCTTTTCAAGTCCTGCAAGGTTCTCACCCGTGTTTTAATCTGCAGGAGCTGCAGTCAGCTCTGAACACAAAATTTGGGCACTCGAGTTTCCTACCAGCAGAAGAGTGGGATACAATTTGTGGGTTGGAATGGGGAAGTCCCCCTTTCCCCAGGGCCGTCTTAACGCATGAGCCTGATGGGCACTTGCCACTGGGCCCCCTACTAATCTGTGTATGTTAACCCTTGGAAAATGGGAAAACTTCCAAAATTAACAGTGGCTGTCGTAGGGGCCCCAGTACACTGCGTTGCCCAGGGCCCATAATGCTGTTAAGACGGCCCTGTCTTTCCCCACGCCTGCTATGGTTCAAAAAAATGTGTTTTTGCCTCAGACGCATCTAAATGTCTGCCCATCTCACCAGTTCACTGCGTTGAGGCCACAATCCCATGCATTATCTCCTGGGAATAAGTCCCTTTACTTCCAAGGAGATAGGGCTAGAACTTAATGGAACACGACTCTTGCAGAGAATGACAAGGGCCCAGATATTAAGCGTCTCTTTATGGCCTGAATTTCAGAGACCTTTCGCATGAGGCTATGGTTGGATTTTGACCCAGCAGGCCCACGCACAAGCCCTCCTTGGCTGGGAAGCCGAGTGGGTGGCCCCAGGCCTCTCTCGGCCATGTCTGCAAAGCACGGCACCTCAGAAAGCGCCCCTCTGGGTCAGACGATCTGGCCACCGCCCTGCTTCAGAAAGTGGCCAGGCATGGCAAGCCCACGGGGGCCCTTTCCTTCAGGTAGCCCTTCAGCAAGTGCCACATTCAGGGGCCACACTGCTCTGCAAATGATGCCACGCAGACGTTTGGGCTCATAACGGTTGTTAGGCCCATCTTCCACACATCTGCGTGATCCTATTTAAAAAGCCAAAGGAGGGGACGAAATGACAACTGGTGGAGCTGAGAAACAGGGCAGTGCTGGCTCCTGTCCTTCTAGCTAGTTCTGATGCCCCGCTTACATCTTGTGTTCTTGGGAGCAGGCGGAGCTGCAACTGGCCAACAAGTGAGGAAAGGGAGTAAAAGTGGGAAGACGCAGAGAAGCCTTGGGTCTTGCATCACCATGGGGTTTTTCAACATGTGCATCTGATGTCTTCTGTTTGCAACTTCCCTATAGATCCTGCTTGGAAGCTAAGCAGGGTCAGGACTGCTTGAAATCTGGTTGGGTGACTTAATTTTGTGAACTGCCCAGAGAGCTTCAGCTATGGGTGGTAAAGAAATGTAACCATGAATCATAGAATAGTACAGGTGGAAGGGGCCATGAAGGCCATTGAGTCTAACCCCCTGCTGTTGCAGAACACCAATTCACACAATCCCACTCAGATGATGGTCCAGTTTCTTTCTGAATGTCTCTAGTGTGGGAGAGCCCACCACCTCTCCAGGCAGCTGGTTCCACTGTCCTATTGTTCTGACAGTGAGGAAGCATTTCTTGATGTCCAGCCTGAATCTGGGTTGTCACAACTTGAATGGATTATTCTGTGTCCTACACTCTGGTATCAGCAAGAGGAGATCTTGACCTTCCTCTTTGTCACAGCCTCTAAGGTACTTATACAGGGATATCATGTCCCCTTCAGTCTCCTCTTCTCAAGGCTAAACATATCCAGTTCTCCCAGTCTGTCCTCATAGGGCAGTGTTTCCAGGCCCTGGATCATTTTTGTTGCCTTCCTCTAGACCCTTTCTAATTTTCCTGCATCTTTCTTAAATCTTGGTGCCCAGAACTGGGCACAGCATTCCAGATGAGGTCTGACTATTGAGGATGCAATGTGGTGGTGATGATGAGGATGAGGATGAGGATGTCCGAGTAGCAACTCTCAAGCAAGTTATGAATACCAAGTGCTCCAATCCCATTGCTTCAGATTAAACAATTACAACTGCTATTGTATGGAAATGACCTTAGATACTATGATGTATATTTTAATACTTTAAAAATAAGTTAGTCTTAAATATCTCTCAGAGAAGACCTTTGCAGGTCCTTGTTAACTTTGTCCCCCTCTCACTGAAATCTAAAATTGCACCCCTGTATGGAAGCTATAGGGGATGCAGGTGGCGCAGAGGGTTAAACCACTGTGCTGCTGGGCTGGTTGATCAAAAGGTCGCTGGTTCGAATCTGCACAGTGGGGTGAGTTCCCGTTGCTCCGTCCCAGCTCCTGCCAACCTTGCAGTTCGAAAGCATGCAAATGCAAGTGGATGAAAAGGTGCCACTTCGGTGGGAGGGTAAACAGCGTTCCGGCACTTCGGTGTCTAGTCATGCCGGTCACATGACCACAGAGACTGTCTGCGGACAAACACTGGCTCCCTCGGCTGGGAACAGAGATGAGCACCGCCCCCTAGAGTCAGGCATGACTGGACTTAATGTCAAGGGGAAACCTTTACCTTTACCTTTTTAAGAAAGGTGTCGTGCCTGAAGCCCCGACAGAGACAGCACCTCACGAGGAGGTCTTGCACTTGGGACCCTGTACCCAAAAGCCAACCCTGCAACCGAGCTTGGGGGTGGCTGAGCAGGTAGCCGCACCTCCCCCTGACTCCCTGCCCATTGAGCAAACACCCGAGCCCTCATCAAAGCAAGGGAGCCCCGAGGGAAAAGATGCCGCCAGTTCCACTCAGGAAGGGTCAGAGCAGGCTGCCCCTCCTCCCACTAATGCTGAACTTCCTGAACACGAAGCAGAAGACGCAGGGGGCATGGTTGACTTTTCTCTAGCGACCAATCATAGAATTCTAAGAAGCTACGAGCAAAAGCAGAGACAGTTATGTCAGAGGGAAGAAAGGCGGGACGAAGGGAGCTAGTCCCACCACTAGAGGGTTAACATCTGCATTTCAAGGACCTCAGCTAAAGAGCATATCTATTGAGTTGTAAATCTTGTAGACAAGTAGCAATAAAGGACTCTAGTTTTAGGGTTGTTTACATGTTGAGCGCCATCTCGACAAAAGATATGGCTCAGCCAGAAGAAGCAGTTGTGTGGAGTCACTTCACCTCTCTCTGCCAAAAAGAGCACGTTGCACCAACTGACGTGTGCCTGGGACGGCAGAGCTGGCGGGTCCCTCCAGCCACTGGAGGCTGCACCTGGCAGGAGCTCCTTGCTCCTTCACCAAGGGCAGGACAACCCAGGCAGGTCCCATGACTCAGCTTTATGCAGTGACTCCATGACTCCCAGCACACTTCAGAAGCCAAGGCACTTTTATCTTAGAAGTTGCGATTCATTAACTCAAGACCCATGCCTTAGGCTAAGATTTAATGAGTTAATTTTTAGAACAACATTAGGGGTTCACAATCACGGGAGATCAAGTTTCACAATATAAGGTTAAAGAACAAGCTGTGGTCCACAATTCCAGAGGATTTGCTCCCAGAGACCGAGGCAAATATGGAGAGACACCCAAAAGTAAGAGCATCATGCTCAAGACCCCAAGCTGATAGGGATCCAGTGTGCATGATGTGGAGAGTCAGAGCACAGTAGCGTTGGATGGGCACTATAAGGCCATCGGGGCCAACCACCTGCTCAGTGCAGGACCCCAAGTTTAAGCATCCTTAAGGGATGATGGTCCAGCTGCATCTTGGATGCCTCCAGTGTGAGAGACCCCATCAACACCCTGGACAACTGTTCTCATTGTCAGATTGCTCTTTCTGGAAGATTGTCCTGATGCTCAGCTGGAATCTTGTTTCCTGTCATTTGAGCCTTTATTCTGTTTCCTGCACTCTAGGATGGTTGAGAAGAGATCCCGTCCTTCCTCATTTCTTCCTCTCTTCCAATGCTAGAACCCAAAGGGGTCACCCTTTGATTGGTGGGAGAGTTAGGAAAGAAAAAGGAAGGACTCCTTCACATAGCACATGATGGAGCTATGGAATTCACTTCTGTAAGATGCAGTGATGGTGTGCATTTTGGAAGGCTTCATAAAAAGGGACTGGATAAATTCATGGAGCATAAGAACACCAAAGGCAATTCGTCCCGATGGCTCTATGCTGTCTCCAGGATCAGAGGAAGTATAACTCAGCCCAGCAGTTGCTGGGGAACATGGGTCAGAGGATGCTGCTGCATTCATGTTCTGCTTGGGGATCTCCCGTGGAGACTTGGGTTACGGTTCCTGTGTGAACAGGGAGCTCAACTAGATGCCCTTTTGGTCCAAGGCAACATGGGGCCATCAAAGTGGCAGCATTACAAGGGGTCATGCTCCAATTACATTTCCTCCTCTCCTGCAAGGGTATGGAAATGCAGTTTGGACTCAGACCACCTTGGGAGAGAACTGCTTAAGCTTCCCACCCATCTGCAGGAAGAGTGGGCTTAAAAATCAGAAAAATGTGTGACTCATTCCAGCAAATGAAACATAAACAATTAAAGCATAAATAGACTCGTTAAAAATGTTCAAAAGTTCAAAACATTAACATGGTGGGGAGAGGTGAAACAAGTAGGATATTTTGAACCATGCAACAAACAGTTAACCTGTTGGTTCCCGAGGACTGTCTGAATAAAACCTTCCTTGCTAGATGGAAAATTGATAGCAAAGGTCAAGATACGCTGACCTCCGGAAGACGTGCATTCCAAAGTCCCGGTCCTGAAGCCAAACCTATGTCAGGAAAATATTTACATTTCCTATCTTTGTAATGTAGAGGTGAAGCCTACGTTATTTAGAGTACACGTTCCATCTCAACGTATACGGGGTGGTACCATCTCACTGCAGTATTTACATATGCACTCGAACAAGTGCGGCAGCTTCTGCCAACCCAGTTAAGTTCTCAAGGGAAGTATGCCTAGCTTCCATTTGATTTCCCCACAATGCCTCTGATGTAGTCTCAGCCTGGGGGATTGTGGGAAATTAAAACAGTGGCTCTCATCCAGGCAAAGCTACGCACTGGGTACTGCTGTCAGAGCTCACCAACAGAGGAGAAGGCACACCAGAGTTCATTTTCCTGGCATCCCCTTATACCCCAAAATTACAGGGGCGATGCCCACCCTATTCATGGTGCGTCGGGTGTTTGTGCAATGGATTAATTTTTGCTTGCGCACAGGCTTTCTCCTTGTTCCTTTCTGATCAGAGATTGGCTGTCATCATGGCCTTTGGGTAAAGCCACTCTAAACAAAGATATTGTATTGTTCCTAATCCATTCTTTCAGCACTTTCAGCCAAGAAGTTCTTCTACTTCCTGTGTTGATTTCCCATTTATTTAACCTTATATAACCAGCTGCAACCGTCTATATCTTTCATTTCTCACTATATAACCAAATTAGCCTTAATTTCTGTTTTTATGTCTTTAATACTTTTCTGATCATTCAGCATATTCTTTAATACTTCATATTAGCCCAGGAAGTTCAAGACATCCCAAGAAAAATCAGCATTTCTGGGCCATTTCCCCAAAATCGAGTGATATCTAGTTAAAATACCGGGAAACCCCTGAAATATTACTTGCGGAAGAATTTGCAGCTGGAGTGCAATATTTGTTCTAGTGGGGAAGGCCCTAGAGATCAGACCTTGGCCAGATATGCTCTTCCTATATTTGTCAGTTTGTTTCTTTCATTTTCCGGGAAAAGTCTGATTTTTTCGGTGGAGTCAGATTCAGTTTTGCTTTCAAAGAACACAGTGAGTCACAAAACAGGCAGTGAAACTTTCAGCAAAGGAAGAGGAGACAGAGATGGAAAAGGAAACTACTAGGAACCTTTGTACAGGAAAGCACTGCATGCAGTAATAACGAATTATTGCAAATCTCCACCATTACTCCAGCCAATGAAGGCTCATCTCCAGCCAGAGTTCAGGTGTGGGGGCCCAGCTGCAGCAGCATGGCCAGCCGCTGCCAGTCCTGGCTCAGCCACTTGGCTCTGAAGCCAGAGAGACTCAACTAGACAAACCTGGCCAGTGGGTGGGCCCACTTCCAAAGCGTCCGCAACAACTCGGAGCCAGCGCTGCCCGGGCTGGCCTTGTTGCGAATGACTCAGCGCATCTCAGGATCCTGATTCAGCACCTTTGACTTAACGTATCTGACCTATTCTTTTGAATGGGTGAGTAGACGTACAAATGGAAAAAGGGATGGATCACCAAGCTGTGGTTGCCCTGCCTTCTGCACCTGAGTGTGCTTAAGAATAGTGGTGGATGTGGTCACATTTAAATACACAAGAGGACACGTTTCATAGGTGTCTGCTATAATGAACATGTTCGCATTTCATGTAAGAAAATTATAATACTTTAATACTTTTGTTTTGATTTATTAGAATTCACCATGGAAGTCATAAAAATTAGATCACAGGTGGCACTTTTGAAGTAACTTCCACTCCATACAGAAATTTTGCAATGTGCAAAGTGAAGGTTAAGGGTCACAACCTATGATGAGAGATGCCAAACTATGTTTCTTTAGGGCTGTCCCTCTCCTCTTCTTGGCATTGCCTAGTTCCACGCAATGACTCCCCGTCTCCACCCATCACTCCCTAGGCTTGGCATCATAGATAGCTCCTTAAGCGTCCAGCAACTCAGAGCAGATTCTGAGTTTATTACAGGGTTTCAAAAATAAGTAATATTCAGAAGTAGTTTAGCATTGCCTTCTTCTGCGCAGTACTAACCAGAGTTAGCCTGAGCATCTATACTCTTCCCTGTGAAAGATCTTCTGCCACCATTGCCTTCAGCTACTGATGCTACCCAACCCCATCACCATGACAGAGTTCCCTTTTCTTCTGCCGATGTAACCACTGCTCCCTAAGAGAGTGGATGCTTCTTAGTATGGTGTCTCAGTCTCGGACATGTGTCTTAGGTGACCCTGTCGGGAGAACCCTAGCGGTGAGTTCTGGCCTCCTGGCAGCTTTGCCCTCACTTCTCGGGCACTCTCAAGCCCCCTCAACCACATTAAGGTGGGCCTCCAAGAGGGGCATCCAACGTATGGGTGTGGAAGCTGGACAGGGAAGAAAGTGCAGGAAACTTGATGCATTCGAAACACGGTGCTGGAGGAGAGCTTTGCAAATGCACTGGACTGACAGAAAGATGAACTAGAGGATCCCAGATCAAAGCAACCAGAACTTTCCCTGGAAGCAAAAGGGGCAGATATGAGGCTGATGTACTTAAGGTGCTTCATGAAAAAGCAGGACTCGCTGAAGAAGACCATCTGGCTAGGGAACTGGAGGGCAGAAAAAGCGGAAGGCTAATTGCAAGATGCACTGGCTGCTGGAATTTCCAGGAGCTGAACAGAGCTGTCTAAGGACATTTTGGAAGGCTTTTGTTCATAGGGTCGCCATAAGTCAGAGGCAATTTGACAGCACGACACAGCAGCAGAAAAGCATCTATTTCCAGCACCTGATCCCTGTTTAAAACGTTGGGTTATATTGTTAAGTCGTTCTCCTAAAAAGAGAGGGCATTCAAGACAATCCTGCAGACAAACAATGCATTAGAATAAAGAGCAGGACTCTGCTCTCTCTTCCCATCCACCCTTTCAATAATCATTTCATATTTTAGTTTAATATGTGCAGGACAACATTTCTACCAACTTCTCTTCACTCCTGTATATACAGGCAGTGCCAGAGCATCAGCAGTAGAAAGTGAAAGCCATTTAGCTTTTCCAGGAAGTATAGAGAACACATATTCTTAACTCAGTTTTCTTATTCTAAGTGGCTGGGATTCTTTGAAATGTAGAGTGCTGACAAAGGAATTTTTGCCTGCAACATCCAATCAGATTTGAGGAAGGAAAGGGTTTTCTAGTATAAATACACGTCCAGCTCTCCAACATCCATCCATCCCTTGGTCCATCTGGCAGAAACACAGGAAGGATCTTTCAGCACAACCACCATGAACAGAACCTTCGCAGTGCTCCTTTGCATGATGTTCTTGCTTGCAACAGCCGTACAAGGTGAGCAGCGACTGCAGAAAATCAGGACAGGCTTTGCTACTACAGACGCACCTTGTCTGTTTGGGGCATATAATTACCTGGCAGCATTTTGTTCTGTCAGTCCTTCTTTGTACACATTTCAGCACTAGGCAAATACTTTTTTAAATTTCCAGAGTATTTTCACTGTTGATAGTTTGACTCAAAATTTTAATTCTAATTTTAGGTTGCACTTTAATCGATGAATTTCAAAATTTTAACTGTTCTTTAAATATATGATGTCCAATTTGACAATTGTATGAGGTCAACATGTTTGGTGTGCTTGCTTATGCAATGGATATTTTATTGTTGGAATTGATGTTTTATTTATTGAATTTGTTAATGTTGTTGGATTTTTGTGTTTTGTTTGATGGTTTTTAATTGCTGTAAACCATCCAGAGAGCCATGTGGCTATTGCGACAGTCTATAAAAGCTTGAAACAAATGACTAAATAAATAAATAGAATTGCCCATTAGATGGAAAGTGCAGTTGATTCCAAGTAGAACCTTGGTGATAAATGTCTAGCCAGGATAATCAAGTTTCTGGTTATTTGGGCTCCTAATACTATGGTTACATGCTTCTAAAATTATGATGCTGCTTTTTACACTCTCCTTTTCTTGAGAATTTCTAGGCCACCATTTACAAGAAAAATGTTGTTATCCAGGAATAAATGCTAGAGACTGATGAGTGTTTTATAAGCAGTCTATTATTTGGAATCAGACAGGTTGTGGATTATCCAGGGTGGAAGGGTCTTGCTATAGTGTGCATTTGGGTCAGCCACACTAAACCAAGCTACAATCATGGCTCTTTCAATCCATATTAGCTTCTTCTCCCCACCAACCCAAAATGGTTGTGTCAATTTCTCGTTACGTATCCTCTGCCAGGTGAAACTGAGTTCAGCCGTTTTCTGCTTTGCAGGCAGGTCTGATTCAAGCGCAAACTTAAGGAAAGTCCTTCCACTTAAAGCATGCTAATCCCCTAATTCAGAACTCCATCGTTCCCTGTTTGTACCCATTATTCTTCACCAATCATCCTGGAGACCCAATAACGTCTACAGAAAGAGCCAGGTGCGCACTAGGTACTCTCACCTAAGAAGTTAAAGATGTGTTTCAGTGCCTTAGAGTCTCCTGGAATATTAGGAACCTACCTGGTTCCCAAACTGGTGCCACTGGCTTTCATGGGGCTTCAGTCTGAACAACGGCCATGAATCCTCGCGGCTGCAGGCTAAGCACAAGGGTTGCCAGAAGGTACATGCTTTGGACGTCAACTCCCAGCAATAATTTCTCCCTCTTTCTTCCATGTTTTCTAGGGCAACTGACCAGCAGGAACGGTCGTTGTGTGTGCTTGAAAACAGTTCCCAGTGCAATGCCATTGCAAAGAATAGGGCATTTGGAAAGCCACCCCATAAGCTCCTCTTGTAACAGAGAAGAGATCATGTAAGTTGCTATGCCAGGTCATCTTGGGGAGCAATGCACCTCAAAAGGAGGCGCTTGTCCTCCCGGTTGCCTCAAAAGGTTTGGGACCTTTGCCTGGGATTTGAACACATGCAGCCAGAGAGAACAAGCCCTGGTTTTGTATTTGCACAAACATACTCAATACTTATGGGACAGTTTATTCATCAGAAAAAGAGGGCAGGCACAAGCTTTAGCCCCATGTGGTCCAGCCAGCAAATATTCCCTTACTCTAAAGAGAGAAAGAGTTTCCTACCTAACATAGAGACCAAAAAAAGGGAGGGGAGGGGGGTCCATTACCTGTCCTGCAGCAGTAGAGCTTGTGCGTCCAGAACTCCTTCAGCGGTGAGAGGAAGGAGAGAGAGCCCTTCCTAAGGCCCTGATGTCCATACCATTTCTCTCTGGACACGTGGCTTATGGGAAAGATGAGCTTCCCAAGCCTTTGCTAATTGTTGGAATGGGCCATGGTGGTGTCTTGCTGGCTTTAAGTATTGTTCCTTGTTCCTTGTCTGTGTCTGCTAGGTGCTATAGGTGAGGTGTCTCAGGAAAATGTGTCATTTCCTATTACTGCAGGCAGGCAATTTGAGTTTTCTGCCCCAGACATCAAAAAGTCTTTGGCTAGTCCTGGCAAAGCGAGAAGTAGTGATCACATGTTTCCCCTCCCCTCTCCTTCTCCAGTGTTACACTCAAGAAGACTCAAAAGAAGGTCTGCCTGGACCCAAACTCAAAGGAAGTAAAGAAGATGGTAAAAAAATATGGAGAGTAAGTGTCTTCTGTGTGTGTCCCCCATGTGCAGAATCACATTCTGTTTTTGCTGACGTTAACCAGGAATGCAGAAATGCCATTTCTGGTCCTGGCAGTAGACAAAGTGAGGGGGCTGCTTCAGGCGGCAGAAGCTTTGAGGCGGCATCAAGGTGTTGAAGGACAGAACCGTGTGCCACTTATCCCGCCCTGCACCCCCTAAGCCAGCCTGCTGCGTTCGGGTGGAAGATGATGATGATGATGCTTATTACTTAAATAGTGTTAATATTAATATTATTAATTGAATATTATTGTCGAGTTAAGATGACATGATATGGTCAGTGAGGAAGAAATATTAAATGGCTAGTCCAGATGGCTTTTTTACACGGAAGGAGAAGGGATTCCTCATGTTGTTTGCCTCAAACACCAAAATATTTTGGCTGGCACCACAAAGCAACTAAGATGGAATGCAATGTAAATCAACCTTCATGTTGCTTTGCACATGCTCAGAGGCATGCAAACTGAAGTGCAAGAATTGGTAAAAGTAAACCTGGTGAGCATTAGGCATTATTATTATTATTACTATATTAAATTTCTATACTGCCACTTAGCCATAAAAGGCTCTCAGGGTGGTTTACAACAACTAAAATACAAGATACTTTAGTACAAGATACAAGATACATTAAAATATAGTATAAAACAAAGTACAAAAATTCAAACCAGAACAAAATAAAATCAGCTACATGAGACAACAAGCACAAAAATGTACAAAACCTATCAAGTTTCTAAAACAATAGCAGCAACAGGTAAAGGTAAAGGTAAAGGCTTCCCCTTGACGTTATGTCCAGTCATGCCTGACTCTAGGGGGCGGTGCTCATCTCCGTTTCCTAGCCAAGGGAGCCAGTGTTTGTCCGCAGACAGTCTCCGTGGTCATGTGGCCGGCATGACTAAACACCGAGGTGCACGGAACGCTGTTACCTGCCCACCAAAGTGGTACCTTTTCATCCACTTGCATTTGCATGCTTTCGAACTGCCAGGTTGGCAGGAGCTGGGATGGAGCAACAGGAACTCATCCCATTGTACAGATTCAAACCGGCGACCTTTCAATCAACCAGCCCAGCAGCACAGCAGTTTAAACCACTGCGCCACCTGCAGTTCCATAGCAGCAATACAGAAGAATAACAATGAACCAATGCATTATCATCAGGTAGCCTGGAACTACAAACCACCTGCCCAACTGGCCAACAGCCAGAATCTCCGGCCCAAGCAGGCACCAAAGGGCAGTGCCCTTCACCTGCCACCCCAGGTGGAAGGTACCTGGGAAAATAGGCCAGTGGCAGAGGAGAGGCCACCTGCAAGCAGCCACCGCTGCTTTTTCGAGGCATGCTTTGCATACCACTAAAAGCCGGGTGAGCGAACGCCAACCCCATGTGCGGGTGCAGGAGTGTGTTAAGCCCGGCAATCCCAGCCCATGCAGAGAGGTTGAGAAAAGCATGCGGAAACATTTTTCTGCCGCGGCAAGGTTTGGGTGGGGCCGGCGGTCTTGCTGGAAATGTGCTCTTCACCAATTCTGTTTTGCTCTCATCCATACAGGAAGCTAGAAGAGAGAAAAAGAAGAGTACCTGGAAAACTGTCCCCTTGATACAGCAATCAAGGAAAGGTGGACTCCAGGGAGCCCGTACAGGCCAGATGAAGGGCTCCTGGCACCACCAGTCAGAAAGCATCAGGATGGAAGAAGGAGTGGGGAAGCCTAGCGGGGTTGCCAGTAGAGGAAGGGCAATTGCAGAATGAAATCCTCATCTGGAAGCACCTGCCCTGCTCGATTCCATTGCCAACAAACCCCCAAACATATCCAGAACTTTTAAGTGCTTTGACGTCTTTAAAGCACTATTAGTGGGATCCAATGGACCACCCAACTAATTGTCCAAGTGGGCTTTGGGCCTGTATTTATTGAACAACATCCTGATGATTTCAAAGTTGTCAGGTGTAGCGTCTAACGTGAGGGTTTCTAAAGTGTGCCCTAGACTTCTGCAGTAGGTTTGGCTCTCCTGACCCTCTTTTGGTGTGTGGCTTCAAGGTGCTTCCTTATGAGTCAATCGTAAAGCTTCTGCTCCATTAAGAACTGTTTCAGAATTGCTATGTATATTTTGGAATAAAGGGATTTCAGACAGACTTAGTTGAACATATTGTTACAAATTGACTTGCCTAAGGAAGAACTGTATCTTGTGTCTACAAAAAGAAGAGACCAATGCAGCGTATAAAGCTAAAGGTACAATGTATTTAAGTGTATATAAGCTCATACTTGAAAAAAAAATGAAATGTGCATAATTTAAGAAATGTGTTCTTCCAAACTGTCACAATATATCCTTGGAAAAACATAACCTGTGCTTGTTGCAGTCTTTTTGAGAGTAAGCTGCTTAACAAAAGGCAGCGATGCATATCTGT
The DNA here is from genome assembly GCF_004798865.1 of Varanus komodoensis. Lineage (NCBI taxonomy): Eukaryota > Metazoa > Chordata > Lepidosauria > Squamata > Varanidae > Varanus > Varanus komodoensis. The sequence continues at coordinate 8,176,921 of NW_025335568.1, forward strand.
GCTTGTTTGACATCATTCTTTGATCCTTGGAAATATTTGCCTACTTTCTGCCCTGCAGTCCCCAGTGCTTCACGCAGGAAGGGCCAATGGGTTTCCCGACTCGGTTCTGCCCCACAGCTGGTTGTCTGGACTGGGGCCAAAACCAGTTGTCCAAATTGGACTGCTGCATTTTGGGGTTCCCTGCCCAGGATCGTTGTCAACTGACTGGCGCCAGTTTTGCAAGGAGGGGCTCAGAAAGGCTCTTTCAGTGGGGTGCCCCCTTCAGAATGGCTCTACCTGCTCTTCATTGCTAATCTCCATTCACTTGCCCCCCACCCCATGCCCAACAAATAGCATTACCCCACACTGAATGGGGTGATGGTGCATATTTATTTATTTATTTATTTATTAAAACATTTTTTATGCTGCCCCATTCGCCGAAGCCTCTGGGCGGCTTACAACACTAAATTAAAAATAATTATAATATTAAATTACAAAAAATATAAACATTAAATTAAAAATACAAAAATACAATATAAAATAAGCCGCCCTGGCCAGATAAAATCCAGTAATATTAACAGTTAAAATGCCACTTAAATAAAAAGGTTTTCGCCTGGTGCCGAAAAGCAAATAACGATGGCGCCAGGCGGACCTCTCTGGGGAGCGCATTCCATAACTTAGGCGCCACCGCAGAGAAAGCCCTCCTCCAAGTACCCACCCTCCTAATTTCTTTCACGGAGGGTTCCCGGAGAAGGGACTCTCCCGCAGATCTCAAGGGGCGGCCGGGCATATATGGATGTAAGCGCTCCTTCAGGTAACCAGGACCCAAGCCGTTTAGGGCTTTATAGGTCATCACCAACACCTTGAATTTATCCTTTATCCCGTTGCTGCTCTCACACAGCTGGGCAGCCAAACGCCACTCCAATTACACACCTGAAGAAAATGAAACCCGCAGCCAAACGAGAGCATGGATGCCAGTCCTGTCCCCAGCCTTTCATGCATCCAGAGCACATGGATTAGCAGACAGTTTATAAAAGCAACAAATAAATAAATGGAGAAATTGCATTTGCTGAATGCTTCAAGGGCGAAAGACAAAGAGAACTCCAATTCAAGCTGCAGCAACTCCATCAGAGGCTGGGATTAGATTTAGATTTAGATTTATTTCACAAAAGGGGAAGCCCTGTCTCTTCAGTGCTACAGAGGTATAAACATGACAAAATTCCCCTGTGGTATCCAACTGTGGCTTCTGGGTATGAATCATGAGGTAGAACATGATCCATCTACTTGGTTGAGCAAAACTGTGACTCCCCAGTAGTGTTTAAATAAAAAGGCAGCATTAAGATTAGAAGTTGGAGCCCCTTCTATAGACAATTTAGCAGGTCAGATGCATTTAACTTGGGGGTGTGTTTACACATGTGGTTATTGCCCTTATCAGAGTCTCCCTACCAATGGCAGGAATGAACTCTTAGATTTAAATAAACTTGAACTCGAGCATTTTTATTGGTGAGTTCACCCAGGCCCCCTGCAGCTTACTTACGAGAGCTTGCTACTGGGGAGTGGTCTTTACCACCAACTATAAAATCACAGCCCATATACAGACATTTTTATAACTGTCCACTCATGTACAGAGTATTCAGTTTCAGGATAATGTTCACATAATAGCATCTGGATGTCCCCATACACAAAACAATACTCTAAAGCAGTGGTGGCGAACCTATGGCATGCGTTCCATAAGGGGCACGCAGAGCCCTCTCTGTCGGAACGTGAGCCAAATCGCCCCAGCAGCGGAGCAGCGTATAAAAGTGCACATAGGGGCCATGCGCACGCTCGGAAAGGGGTAGTGGCGCCAGGCGATGATGTCACAAGCAGCGACTCATTAGCCGTGACTTGTGCCAGCTTTCGCAGGGCCGGTCAGTGCACTGCCAAGGATATATATTTTCTGCTTGTAAAGGCTGTGACTTGTTTTTTCTAAACTAAAACCTAACTTTTTAAGTTTTATTACACTGTTGGCACTTTGTGATAAATAAATGGGTTTTAGGTTAAAGTTTGGGCACTCAGTCTCTAAAAGGTTCACCATCATTGGGTCAGGGTTAGAAAAACGAGGTGTACTGGTATAATTTCGATGGTTGGAATGTGTTTAGAATGGGCAGAAATGAGCTGTGCAGAAAAAGTTACTCCAGGAAGGCTTTTTCAAAATTGCTCTCTTTTCAATGGAACTTTAGCCCTGTATTAGGGTTTGGGATTGGCACCAGGGCAGGGTTAGGGTTAGAAAAAGGAGGTCTCCTGGCATGATTTCGATGGTTGGATTGTGTTTAGAAAGGGCAGAAATGGTGAGCTGTGCAGAAAAAGTACTCAAGGAAGGCCTTTTCAAAATCGCCCTCTTTTCAATGGAACGTTAGCCCTGTATTAGGTTGATTTTTTTTTCTTTTTAGGTTGAAATATTTTATTTAAATAAAAACATACTACAAAAGTTACAAAAGGCACAAAAAGTGCAACGTTAGAAAAATACGCCATCCAATATTTACAAGGTATCAAAATGCCAAATGTACACACATTTACAGGATTACCAAACTTTACAAATCAAATTTAAAAAAAGAACATTCTACAGACTTCTCCTTGATAGGTTCATGCTATGCGTCTCACCAACATTTTTAGGGTTAGGGATGGGCACCAGGGTAGGGTTAGGGTTAGAAAAAGGAGGTGTCCTGGCATGATTTCGATGATTGGCATGTGTTTAGAATGGGCAGGAATGATGAGCTGTGCAGAAAAAGCTACTCAAGGAAGGCCTTTTCAAAATCACTCTCTTTTCAATGGACCTTTAGCCCTGTATTAGGCTTTGGGATGGGGTTAGGGTTAGGTTTATGGTTAGTCTACAGCGGCTTTTCAGTCCAGCTAAGAATTCCATCTTCTTATAGTAACAGAAATGCTTTCCAGTAACTTGCCTTTGAATTCTGTTGCTTTTTGATAAAAGCTCTCAGGTTTGGTTTTATAACACAAAGGCACGTATAAGCAACCTTTTTCTACCAGGATTTATCTCTATTTCCACAAAAGAGGCATACTGGGAGTTGTAGGCCAGTAAGAGTTGTCTTCCTATGCTAAAACAGATTTTGGTTCAGTTCGGTAAGTATTGCACAGATAGATCCACTGTGGTGTAGTGGTTAGGAGTGCAGAGCTGGAACTCAGGTGATCTGAGTTCTAGTCCCCACTCAGCCATGGATCCAACGGTGACTTTCAGCCAGACACAGACTCTCTGCCCAGCCTACCTCGCAGGGTTGTTGTGGAAAGCTGCTCTGCATTCTCTAAAAGAAAAAAAAGGCAGAATAGAGCTAATAATAAATAAATAATGGCTGGTTTTATTGCTAGCAATTATTTTATTTCATTATCGTCCTTGCCCGCATCTAACAGAAGACCATGGGTACACGGAACTTATGCTGCAATGGCCGCGCTCCGCTTCTAGAGCCGCCCGGAGCAAAGCCATCGCGCTGCAAGCCCCATGTCCCTCCGTCGTTGCCGTACCAACGTGACCCAAGATGGCGGCGCCCGGGGGCGGCCCACGCGGTTCTTCCGGCTAGCCGCGAGAGGGCCGCACTCGGCGCTTCGAAGCCATGGCCGGTCGCAACAACAACAAGCTGCCCATCAACCTGCCGCAGCTGCAGAACTTGATCAAGCGGGACCCGGCGTCGTATATCGAGGAGGTTTGCCCTAGTTTGCTGTCACTGACGCGAGGCTACGATAAGATGGGAGTAGTGGAGAGGAAACGCTGGGGTTCAGCTGCACAGGGCGTGCCGGGGATTCAGCATCCCCGAAGCTTTGACGGCGTGTTAATGCTCAGTCTTGGTACCTGGAGGACAGCAGCTAAAGACGTGCTTCTGAACATAGGCAGAACAGCCAGAGGCATCCAATCAGCTCTTAAGTGGGATGTTGAATTCACAACTAAACCTAGACTGCCTTGAAATTTCTCTCTTTGACATGCATCGTTTTTAGATGTGTAGAGCTAATTATTCATTATATCGTTATCCTGCCTTTTTTTCTTGCAAGCACCTCAAAACGATTTACATAAGTCTTCACTCTCTCATTTTTTCCTCACAACAACCTTGTGAGGTAGGTTAGACTGAGAGTCTGTGACTGACCCACACTCACTGAGTTAGTGTCATGGCTGAGTGGGGGCTTTAACCTGGAAATCCTGAGGCCCAGCCCCACACTGCCACCATTATGGCCCGCAGGCTTTGTGGTGTTAACATGAAAGTAGATAAAAACTTAAGAGAGAGCAACATGTGTGGAGAGGAAGAACTGCTAACAGAATACCTTGTTTCCTGTCCTCATAATTCCCTTTAAGTATACTCACAGAAAAATGTACACTATAAACAGTTGCTTGTTTGCACAGGTTAGCATAATATAGTATAATAAAAATCTTTGATTAATTAACAGTTTTACATTCATATTCTCATTAGACTCTGTTTAATTCTTTGCTTTCCTTCTTGTAGTACTTCCAGATGCCCTAGCTGGGACTCAGAGATTAATGTTCAAAATATTTATGGTGAATAAACCATGCTAGAAGTAATTCGTTTCTCTGTGCATATTACTGTTTCTTCCAGTTCCTTCAGCAGTATCGCCACTACCAGTCCAATGTGGAGATATTCAGGCTGCAGCCATCTAAGTCCAATAAAGAATTGGCTGAACTGGTGATGTTCTTGGCACAGGTAAAGAAGCACAATCTATTTATGCAGGTAGTTCTGCTTGGATTAGGCTAGACTGTTTTTATGTCTCTTGCAGAAAGTGAAAATGGAATGGTTAGACACTTGCCAATATCTAGAATGGTTTCTTTTATTTACAAATGCACCAAGAAAGTGTAGAAAATCTCTTACTTCTATAGAAACACTCACACTTCAATGTTGTACTCCCTGTGTATCTTTGTGATCTAAGGCATTAAGGTTTAATTCTTACTTCCTCTGGAATAATAGTTCCATAGTTCTTCATATGCCCACCAAACTTCAGTTCTCCAGGGTTCTCCAGAGAGAATGATGTAGATACGTGAAGATTTGGATTAGATGGAAGGAGTAGGAAAGTTCAGCAAGAAAACAACCCCATCCCCATTTTCCAACAATCCCAGAGGAAGAAGGGGAAAAAGTTATTATCCTTTATGGAGGATGAGGCTGCATGGCTACTAGTCCTAATGGCTATCCACTGCCTCCAGTATTAGAGGCAGTCTGTTTATGGACACCAGTTGCTGGGGAACAGGCTGTTGCACTCATGCCTGCTTGTGGGTTTCCATGGGCCACTTTATCAACAGAATGCAGGGCAAGGTAGACCTTTCTTATAATTGTAGAAAAGCGGTCTGCTGAATTCTTTATCTTAGGATGTGAAGGATGCATGTGTTTCTTCCCACAATCCCTTTAGCTTATCTTTGAACATTTCAGCGAAGATGATAATAAGATGGGAATCAAGTGGTGACCTTGTCGTGAAAGCCATCAGTTCTTACCTTGTCATATAACTCATGATGCATTCCAAGATGCAGTGAAACACATATGGACACCGCCCCCCCCGCAACTGTTTATAAGTAAATGGAAGGTGCTTAATGCACAGGCTGCGGCTCTGAGTGTTGTACACAGGGTGGGTTCAACTGAGATGCTTGCTGATTATCCTCAGGCTGAGGGACAGTAAGTGGCGGAATTTCTTTGGGAGGTGAGGGTGAATTAGGATGGAGACTGATCAGGCATAGCTTTTTATTGGCATGTACCCCCTATGGCAGGGATATTTATGTATTTATTAGATTTATATCCCGCTTTTTTCACCATCTTATCCCCACAACAACAACCCTGTGAGGTAGGTTGGGCTGAGAGTCTGTGACTGGCCCAAAGTCACCCAGCTGGCTCCATGGTTGAGCAGCAACTAGAACCTAGATTGCCTGAGTTCCAGTCCCATGCTCTTCACCACAACACCACACTGGTTGGGCATATCGCATAATCCTGACTATTGATTAGGCTGATGGGAATTGAAGTTCAGCAACATCGGGACGACCATGGGTTCTCCACTCCTGTGCTCCAGAGGTGCATTTTGTTGAGCTGTCCTTCTTTGCAACAGGTTGGCCACTGCTACCCGAAGCATCTCACGGACTTCCCTCAGCAGCTGAAGGAGCTGCTCTCGTACAACCACACAGTCTTAGACCCAGATCTTCGGATGGTGAGTCAGATGATAAAATACGAATCTTTGTCCTCCGGTGCAAGGAGTTCTATCAAAGGTGGCACTGACAGTTTGTGAAGAAGCCCTTTCTTTTCTGATCCCAAGTGGCTGGCCTGCATATTTGGAATAGGGTGGGTTGGTGTCTTACAATATGGCCTCTCTTTGGAGAGCCAACCCCAGTTTTTCACAGTAGCATTGATGTGAACATAAATCACCTCAAGTGTCCCTACAGGGATTTTATAGGAGGTGGGCACCCACATTTATCTTCAGAGGTATGTTACCTACTTTTTTTTTATAGGAGGATCTCAGAAATGGAAGAAGCCACCTTATACTAAATCAGGCCGTCAGACTGCCTAGCTCAGCATTACCTGTATCAGCCTTTGCCAGCCTGCTGCCCTTTGGATGTGTTGAGCTGCTTCTTCCATAACAACTGGGAATTGTGCAGTTCAACATCTGGAAGGCACCAGACCGATTTACATCAGTGGGTGGTGGGTCTCCAGGGTTTTACATTCTTGCCCAAAGATGCCAAGATGCTCCAGATGCCTGGAACCTCTGCATAAGAGGATATCACATATAATAATTCTTAGGGGTGGGACAGAAAGAAATCCCTTATTTCCTTATTGTCCTGCATTTCTCAAACTATTTTAAAGAAACAAAAGCTGTAAAACTTAAAGCATTGGATTATTGCTCAAAATTCCACATTTATACAGTCCCGTATTGATCGATGGTGTGACCAGTTCTTGTTCCATGATTGCAGGTTGCAGTAATGCTCTTCCTTCCTTTGCAGACTTTTTGCAAAGCTCTCATCTTGATGCGAAACAAGAACCTAATTGAACCCACAAGCTTGTTAGAACTTTTCTTTGAACTCCTCCGTTGCCATGATAAATATTTACGCAAAGTAAGTAGCAAAACTTTAATCCTTCTCTGGTTTATTTAGTTGGTTGTGATACAGATATTTTAAATATGCTTACCACTTCCAAAAATGACTTGGGGCCCATACTTTAAAGGATTTTATCTACTGATGTGTGCTGTAATCCCTGGGATACCTGCCTGGGTATATCCAGCCTATAAGAAGACTACCAAACTGAGCCACATTTGCACAGCTTGGAATACCCTTAATTTGATGCCACAAAACCCTTCTGCAAATTTACACAGCTGTCAGAACTGGGCACATGCGCCTGCCCATCTGACTGAAGCCATGGCTGGTAGCACCCTTAGGCTTGAGGCAAGGGGTACCTCCAGAACTCCCTGAGGAAGGGGTCAGTCTAATCCATTCCTGGATTATTAGGTTATCCTGCAACCTACTAATCGCCTCTGACTTCAAACCATATGGAACGCAAAAGTGTGTTCTGGTTAGAGGCGTCTATCACTACCCTAACCCTAAAGATATTACAGCAGCCTTCAATCACCTGAGAATGTTCAGATTAATTGAAATTAATGACTGCATCTTGAAAACAAAACAACAAAGAGGTGCATACCCTTAGGGACTCTTTAGTATGCATGCTAAATGTCAGATGTCTGGACTTCTTCGTGCCTTGGTATAGACCGAGAGACACATGTCTTATGACTGAAGTCCACAGCCCTCTTTCCCCTTTATCTCCTGGGCTCCGTGTGGGCTTGATGAGAACTCTGACACAAAGGGAAGGCAGGGGTAGCCAAAATGCAGCTGCTGCTGTCCAGAAGAGTCACTCCGGAAGTGAAATGGCCGGAGGGGTGGGGTGGGGGGGACGGGCAGTCCCATCGTTCGCATTAGCACTTACCTGTGTGCTTTCCTGCCTGAACATCTTACTTCCTTTGCAGGCCGTGGGGGAGATTTAGATGAGGTGATGGCATCCCCAGGGGTGCACTGATGCTGCCCAGAGGGCTTTTAGAATGGGGCCAAGAGCTGCACGGCGTTAGGCTGAGGGTTGCACGTGGCCCTCAGGCCAAACGTTGCCCACCCCTGCTCTGTCGTCGTCTTATCCCAGTCTCCTCACAGCACGTAAGCTCTTTGGGCAGGAAGCACTTTTTCCCGTGTTGATTGCCAGTATGTGCATCGCAGCAGGAGATTAGAGGCCAGTGTTGGACTAAGACCAGCAAAGAAGAAGGTAGAAACCACTGCCAGCCACGGAGGTCACTGGGTGACCTGGGAGAGCCGCATTGCTTAGCCTAAAATCTGCCCAGTCACCCATTTTTGCTTTAGTTCATTTTACTCAACATTTTAGTTCATTTTACTCTGAACCGTTCCAGCATTTTGTTCACAGTGTTGCTCTTGTTTCGACAGACGTTGTATACCCACATAGTGACTGATATCAAGAACATCAATGCGAAGCACAAGAATAACAAGATGAACACAGTAGGTTGTTTTGTCCCTTTGGGTGTTGGCTGATGCTGAATTTAAATACAACTTCACGAACTCTTCCCCCTGTTTTTCAGACACTGCAGAACTTTATGTATACAATGCTACAAGACAGCAACCCAACTGCAGCCAAGATGTCGTTGGATGTGATGATTGAACTGTACAGAAGAAACATCTGGTAGGCTATGGAGGGAAATCCACCTGGGGCACAGGCATAGTGAGGAACTGCGAGAGAAAACAATGCAAGACATGTTCAAGTTTCCATAATTAGCAATTGCAGGATGTAAATTTTAAATTTTCATTTTTGTGTTTTTACAGGAATGATGCTAAAACGGTGAATGTCATCACCACCACTTGCTTTTCTAAAGTCACGAAGGTGAGCAACTCTCTTTAAAAGCATTTTGGGCAAATTCAATAGGTTAACCAGGAGAATCCCTTGCAGCAAAAACAGCAAAAGGACTTTGTGTGGCACTTTTTATAGATAAATTGCTTGTGCCCTGAGCTCACATGGCATGGAGCAGAGGCACAGAACTCTTTAGAGATGGGGCGATGGCTTGCAAGCCACTGCATGATGGATGGTTTGTTGTCGAGTTATGAAATGTGTTTTTTTGTGGTTAGCAAACCATGGTTCAGGCAACACAGTAACCCATGTTTCACAACCCATACGCAACCCTTAAGGGTGAGTCACTGGGTTGTCTGAACCCACCCAGCCTGTCCCAGTTACACACTTACTCACTGACATGGTACACTGGTGTTTGGGGAATGTTAACCCCCTCCTGTGTTGCTCTCCCCATGTAAGGTATGCTTCTCCCAGTCTGCCAAAGGGTTTAGTGGGTTGTGAAGAGTACGATTTTTATGGGGAGGATCTTTTTTTAACTAACCTGCTAAGAAGGAATAGTCCACATGTTCATGCTAACATCAAAGGGAGGACTGATAGGAAAACAACCCAGTGGCCCCTTAGCAAGGTAGTGGAAATAGCGCCCATATTTAACTTTTATGGGTTTATTTGGAAGGGTGTTTTAGTTTAAGCACTTTGTGCAATTTCAGTTTTTGTTTACTCACTTGGCTACATGAATGAAACTTTTGGAAATGAATGCTGTCCATCCATGATTTGTCGTGATTAAAGATGAGGTATAAGCACTAGTAAACACATATACTACTCCAGGAGAGCACAAAGATTTCCTCCTCCTACAGAAGCTTAGAGATGGAAAGTCCTGGGGGAAAACTCAGAAGAAATGGGGAAGCGGAAAGGAAAAAAAATGGAAGAACTATTTTACATGGGAGCTTTTTGCGGGGCAGAGAATGCTTATTTTTCCATCTCTTCCCACTTTTTTCCAAGCTTGTCCTAACATTTCTTGTCATCAAGGTCCTGTTGTGTGACCCACCTCCAGGAGAAGTTGGGTTGCTGGGTACCGCAACAGGGCCTTTTCTGCAGTAGCACCCCAAGATTGTATCCCAGGGAATACTGAAAATTCCTCCATAGTATTAGTTTAGATGTCTAGTGAGGACAATATTCTGCCTCAGTTCTAATAGTTAACACTGTTCTGGTTGTCATCATCAATTCACAGTTTGATAATAAGTCTTAGTTTTTCATTTTTGTGTATTTGAAGTTTGGTATTTTAATTCACCTTGAGCTCTCGCTGAGTGGAGGGGTAATCCAAATATATTGAATATATACACTATATTTGCATTCCTTAAGGTGCCATGCAATGCATGTTAGAAGAAAGTGCTATAAATCCCTGTATGCCTCAGCCAGCCATGTTGCAGGAGTTCTTTCTTTGTGTAAATATTAGGGTGATCACCAAGTTGGCCGTGAGATAACCGTCTTCCATTTCATCCATGTGTGTCCTTTTTCTCCCCTTATGTGCATTTCATGGCTACTCAGATACTCGTTGCTGGCTTGAAATTTTTCCTTGGGAGAGATGAAGATGAAAAAAAAGACAGTGATTCCGATTCAGAGGTTAGTGTACACCATATCTAGAATAGTAACTCAATAACAGGACTTAGGCCTTGTTGTAATTGAGGTGATACGCTTGTGTTTTCCTGGTCTGTGGCACTTCTGGTTGCAGGTGGGAACTCTCTGGACTGAGTGTTTCTGCATTCAAAAGAAAACAAACAAAAAATGCATCCACACAGGAATCGGGTGCTAAGCTAGCCTTTTCTCTGATGTGCCAGAGAGAGAGCTAGGGTTCTTTTTTTTTGTATGTTCCATCCAGGTTGCTGCACTTTGTTTAATCCTATTGAGTTGGAAAATGCGATGCCGCATTTGATAGGGCTTCCGGTTGTGCAGCAAGATTTGTGTCAAGAAAAGGGTGTGCACAACGGTTGTCCAGAGCACATCCTGACAAAGAAGAGTTGTCTGAATGCATGAGTCTCCTCTTCTTGCTCTTCACTCAATAACTTCCCTTTTTTCAGGATGAGGGCCCCACAGCAAGGGACCTGATGGTGCGATACTCTACAGGAAGAAAGACCACAAAGAACAAGAAGAAACTAGAGAAAGCTATGCGTGTCTTAAAGGTGAGCAGTGAGACTGGTGGGGTGTCATAGGTAAGCAACTCATCATCACACACGTTCAGCCTAACGTCATGTGGTTAAACCAGCTTTGCCTGACCTGGTGACCTCCAGATGTTCTGGACGTCAGCTCCCTTTAGTCTCAGCCAGTGTGTTGGAAGAGCGCAGGACTGGGACTCTATCTGGGTTCGAGTCCCCGCTCGGCCATGGAGCCAGCTGGGTGACTTTGGGCCAGTCACAGACTCTCAGCCCAACCTACCTCACAGGGTTGTTGTTGTGAGTCAGAGCAGCAGGAGGATAATGATGCGGGCTGCTTTGAGTTCAGTGTAAGAAAAAGTGGGATATAAATCATATAAATAATCCCAATTCACTAAAATCATTGTTATTGTTATTTTTGTATTGTATTGTATTTTATTGTGTTGTTAGCCGCCCCAAGGCTTCAACAAGGAGCGGCATAGAAATGTTCTAATAATAATAATAATAATAATAAAATAAATAATTATTTATTATAATAATAAATAATTATTATTATTATAGTACAATAATTAGTATCCTGGTCTTCTGAAAGTACCCTGCACAGTGTATGTTACATGCTTTCCCCACATAAAAATACTCCTCTCTCTGTGTACAAAATTTGGCTTTCTAACCTGGTGCTCTCCAGATGTTTTGGAGTACAACCAGCATCCTACTCAGCCATTGTCTATGCTGGCTTGGACTGGTGGGAATTGTAGTCTGAAGCATCTGGAAGGTTCCAGGTTGGGGATCGTCAGCTTTAACTGATACACCGTGGCCTGGGTAGCTTTGCAGGGTGTTGGGGCAGAAGAGCCATTTCCATCACTGACAGCTCCATTTCAAGGATCTTAGCAAACAGTGCTGAAAGGGACTTCCTGGTCCCAGAGATGTCGGAGAGCTGCTACCAGCCAAATGGACCAGTCCAAGGGTCCCCAACCTTCTTGCACCTCTGGTAATTCCAGAAACTGTCATGGGCGCTATCACAAAATGCTCCATCAGTGGATCCTCACTTTAGCATCTGCAGGCCGCATCTCTGGCTCTTCAGCGGCACCTTATTAATCACAGCTATTTGCTTTCTCCCTGCTGGGCACCACAACATCTCTTGAATAAGGAATCATCTAATGCCATGAAATCCCAGTGGTGCAATACAGCTAACGCTTCTTTTAAGCCTGTGTTTTGGCCATGTCTTGCTCTTGCTTCCTTCCGAGAGGGAGGAAGGAAATGCATCCCTCCTTATTACAGGGCTACATTTTGTATTGGACCAGTCTTCACTATCATAGAGGTCCCCAGTGTACATGCTCTTTTAAATTATCTACCTATTTCATGGAAAGTAGCTAATGGAAGGGGAAGGGGAGCAGATAAAGTCTGTAAATTGCAGCCTAGCAGCCCTAATTGTGAAGGACAAGTGGTACTTGGAGCACTGCATAATAGAAATAATACGGTAGAAGCCACCATGACAGGAAAAAGCCACAGACATTGCCTGCAACACCTTTCAGTGAAGTGCATGTCACACAGCGGTTTTTGGAGCCCTTGCTCCTATAAACTTCTCCATGGGTATTGGTTTCCCACAGTAAAGCATACAGGACTACCATGCTGGCCCATTCTGCCTGCCCTGTATATCTCTGAACCTTTGTACATGCATGTAATGTTAGTGAAGGCCCTGACATCTGGAATGGGTGCAGAGTGGCAAGCCAGGAAGTGGTCACATTATTCAGACCTGTACTTGTTGGACTTCCGGTTTATGAGCTTCATGCATCCAGGGGTCTAGCAGGCATTCCCAGGGGGTGGCCACCATCCCATTCTGTCTACCACATGTTGTCTCTGTCCAGCAGAAAGTTTAATTCAGGCCAGGCCTAAGAATCATGAGTGTGTTTATTCTTACCTTTTGCTCAACGTGTATCTTGCCTCTTTCTCTCTTGCACAGAAACAGAAGAAGAAGAGAAAGCCAGAAGTGTTCAATTTCTCGGCGATTCACCTAATCCATGACCCCCAAGGCATGTACTCTTGACTTCCGTGCATAGGCACTCTTCATGAATGGTGATATTCAAGCACAATGGAATGACAGAAGAATAATAGGGTTTTCAGACAAAGGTGGCCTTGATTGTTGGGTTGATGGAATATTGAGTGTTGCCCCAGTTTTTAAAAAATGGCCCACCGCCACACAATATTAAAAACATTGTTAGGTCTTTGAGCGATTATTTTCCAGTATTCTAGTGTTTGTCCTTTACCTGTAAAAAAGGCACAGAAAATCCATTTGTGCTGACCATGCTTTAACTTCCAAGAAATAGGTTGCAAGTACATAAGAAAATATTGAAGATTCTTCCACTACAAAGTTTATCTATACAATAACTTCCACCCAAGAAAAGGCAATTACTGCACATTGACAAAACATGTGATTAAAGGAAGCGTATGTAGTACTTGTAATACTTGTAGCAGTTAGCCAACTTAGACAAAGCCTTCTTAACAGAATGGTATGACAGAGCTAATGGTGAGGAATCATGGGAGTTGTAGGGCCCCGCAGCTGTAGGGCTGCAGGTTGAAAGCTCGGTGCTCAGAAGACGGGTTTGCTGATGGAACTGGTGACATGCCGGGCAGAAGAACAGTGGGTTCAACACAACCTGCTTTAAGCCCTGGAGTAATATGAAAGGTGCTCTTATTTATGGGTTTCTCCCCCCCCCCCATTCCTGTTTTTATATGGTTCAGATTTTGCAGAGAAACTGTTAAAGCAGCTGGAATCCTCCAAGGAAAGGTTTGAAGTGAAGATGATGCTCATGGACCTTATTTCTAGGCTTGTTGGCATTCATGAGGTAAGCGCAAGATCTGTTGACTTAGCCGAGCTTTAAGTGTCTGTCAAATCTTGTTGGGGGGAGATGAACAAATATTTATTTATTTATTTATTTATTTATTTATTTATTAATTAAAACATTTTTATGCCGCCCCATTCGCCGAAGCCTCGGGGCGGCTTACAACATAGATAAAACAAGTTAAAATCCATATAAAATAATCTTAATTAAAACACACATTATAAAATAAGCCGCCCTGGCCAGATAAAATTCAATTGTATTTAGCATTTAAAATGTTGCTTAAATAAAAAGGTCTTAGCCTGGCGCCGAAAAACAAATAACGACGGCGCCAGGCGGACCTCTCTGGGGAGCGCATTCCATAACTTAGGCGCCACCGCTGAGAAAGCCCTTCTCCGAGTAGCCACCCTCCTAATTTCTCTCACGGAGGGCTCCCGGAGAAGGGCCTCTCCCGCCGATCTCAGGGGGCGACTGGGCAAATATGGATGTAAGCGCTCCTTCAGGTAACCAGGACCCAAGCCGTTTAGGGCTTTATAGGTCATTACCAACACCTTGAATTGGGCCCGGACTTCAATGGGGAGCCAGTGAAGCTGACGGAGAACTGGCGTCATGTGAACATAACGTCCAGTCCCTGTCAGCAGCCTGGCAGCTCTATTCTGAACCAATTGAAGTATGCGGACCGTCTTCCAGGGTAGCCCCACGTAGAGCGCGTTACAGAAGTCAAGACGGGAAGTCACCAGCGCATGAGTCACTGTTGCAAGGCAGTCGTACTCCAGGTAGGGGCGCAGCTGATGAATCAGCCGAAGCTGGAGGAAAGCGCTCCTCGCCGCTGTTGTCACCTGAGCTTCAAGTGAAAGCTCCGGGTCGAGGAGCACTCCCAAGCTGCGGACCTTGTCCCTAGGAGGGAGTGCAACCCCATTCAGGACAAGGTTCAGGTCACCTTCTCCGAAGCCCGAACCGCCAACCAACAGGACCTCCGTCTTGTCTGGATTGAGCTTCAGTTTATTGGCCCTCATCCAGCCCATTACCTCGGCCAGGCACCGGTTCAGTACAGCCACTGCCTCACCTGGATTGGTGGAAAACGAGAGGTAGAGCTGGGTATCATCAGCATACTGATGGGTCCGCAGCCCACACCTCCTGATGACCTCTCCCAGCGGTTTCATGTAGATATTAAACAGTAAAGGGGACAAAATGGAACCCTGCGGTACCCCATGGCAAAGCTGCCATGGCGCAGAGCCATAGTCCCCCAACACCACCTTCTGGAATCGGTCGTTGAGATAGGAGCGGAACCACCGCAAAGCGGTGCCTCCGACCCCCAATCCCGCCAGCCTATCCAGAAGGATACCATGGTCGATGGTATCGAAAGCCGCTGAGAGGTCCAGGAGAACCAACAGGGACGCACTCCCCCTGTCCTTCTCCCTGCACAGGTCATCGTACAGGGCGACCAAGGCAGATTCAGTACCGTACCCGGGTCTGAAGCCGGACTGAAATGGGTCCAGATAATCAGTTTCATCCAAGAGTGCTTGGAGTTGTCCCGCCACCACTCGCTCTAACACCTTGCCCAGAAACGGGATGTTGGCCACTGGTCTATAGTTAGCGGCCATCCCTGGATCCAGTGACGCCTTCTTCAGGACCGGTCGGACTACCGCCTCCTTTAAAGGGGCAGGCACCCGACCCTCCCTCAGAGAAGCGTTAACCACTTCCAAGATCCAGGTTCCAATCCCGTGCTTGGAATCCTTTATTAACCAAGACGGGCAAGGGTCCAAAAGGCAAGTGGTAGGACGTACTCGTCCATGCACCTTGTCCACATCATCGGGCCGCAATAACTGAAATTCATCCAGTAATTCTGGACCAGACGGCAGCGTTGGTGTCTCCCTTAAAACCTCTGAATCAATAGTGGAATCCAGCTCGTGACGAATCTGAGCGATTTTCTCCCTAAAATGCTCGGCAAAGTCGTCACAGCGGGCCTTTGAGGGTGGAATCAGCTCTTCCTTTGGCCCTGGGTGAACCAGGCCTTGCACCACTCGAAAGAGCTCCGCCGGACGGCATTGTGAGGAGGCAATGGAAGCGGAGAAGTGTCTCTTTTTCGCCGCCCTCACCGCCACAGCATAGGCCCGATAGTGGGCTCTTAAGTGTGTTCGGTCAGATTCATCCCGTGATTTCCTCCACCTACGCTCTAGCCGTCTCCCAACCTGCTTCATTGCCCTCAATTCTGGAGTGTACCAAGGGGAAGAGCGGGCTCTGCCCGGTGGGAGAGGACGCTTAGGAGCGATCGTGTCTACAGCCCTGGTCATCTCCCCATTCCACAGTTCAACCAGAGCCTCGACAGGAGCACCCATCTTGTCAGCCGGAAACTCCCCCAGAGCCTTCAGGAATCCTTCCGGATCCATCCGGCTCCGGGGGCGGACCCACACAATCGGGTCTGCACCCTTACAGAGGGAGATGTTGCTCTCGAGCACAAACCTCACTAGGAAGTGATCTGACCATGACAGGGGAGTCAAGCATAAATTCCTCACCCTCAGACCACCCTCTTCCTGCACCGTCGAGAAAACCAGGTCCAGAGTGTGTCCACGTTCATGGGTCGGGCCGGTGACATGTTGAGACAGCCCCATGGCCGTCATGGAAGCCATGAAGTCCTGAGCCGCCCCGGTCAAACTAGCCCCGGCATGGATATTGAAGTCCCCCAGGACCAGCATCCTGGGGGTCCTCAACACCAGGTCCGAGACAGTTTCCGTCAGCTCAGGCAGGGAGACTGTTGGGCAGAAGGGTGCACGGTACACCAACAGAATCCCCAATCTGTCTATCCCCAAACAAATAGACTTGTTTATGTGGGATGGACCATTGATGGAGTATTTGGACAGCAGGCAGTTCTACCTGCAACTTTGCACACGCTCAGTACATGCTGTAGTATAGATGGCTGGATCTAGACTTGCCGCCTGTTCCTCCCCGCAGCAGCCTCCAGGTCCCTGAAAGTGCTGTGGAGTTTCAGAGGGACCGAGCTGCAGGGCAGAGGGCATCCCCCGAATCGGGCAGAGGCACTGGGTCGCCTGTCTTTGGTCCTGCATTTCTCTCCTGCTGCCCCAGCCTCCTCCTGCTGGCAGGGTGACATGCAGGTGAATGCAGTGCCCATCGCAGGTGAGAAATGAGGATTCATCGCTGGCATCCTTCATGTCCTCTGTGTCTCCCCAGCTTTTCCTCTTCAACTACTACCCTTTTGTGCAGCGGTTCCTGCAGCCTCACCAGAGAGGTGAGTCTCTTCTCTTTGCTCTCTTGCTCCTGGTGCACCTGGAAGAGGGGGTAAGAGGGCATCTCCCCTACCCCACTCTGCTGCTTCTGCTGGAGGAGGGCTTTACGTCCTCCCCAAGGAAGAGTCTGTGGGTCTGAGAACGTGTATGAACTGCTCCCATTTCTATGATGGTCCTTTCTTTCCACTTCTTTAGAAGTTACCAAGATTCTTCTGTTTGCTGCACAGGCTTCTCATCAGCTTGTCCCACCCGAGGTGAGGATTTTTCAAAGTTCTTTTGTAAAACCAGGGAACTCGCAGTAGAAAAAGGGCCATGGTTGAGTCTTCAGACTTCCTTTCTGGGAGGGACTTCCAGGTAGTAAATACTGGGCATTCCCAGCATTGAGATCCACATGCAGCTATTATGCTAGGAAGCATCATTCTGCCTGAATTACCCTATAATGGACCTCAAGGCCACCAGCCAACTCAGCTCTCCTGCGGTCCCATTCTGGCACTCCTGACCAAGGTGACCAAGGTGGTCATGCCCTCTTTTGGCACCACCTGGCCCTAAACCCTCCAATTTGCCAGCTTTCTTGGCACACTTTCCTCCCATTCGAAAATGTGGAATTGATGTTCCTGGGGCTTAGTTACTGGAAAATAGAGCTAAAATATGGCAGTGTCTTGGACTTTCCCGCTTTGCTTCAGCCCACCACTGGGATGGGTCTTGCTAGAGCTTTACAGAAATTGAATTCAGCCCTCGGTGGAAAGACATTCTGCTCCCCTGCTCTCTAGGTTGGTTTGTTTATTTCAGAACATTTAGAAACCACTTCCAATATGTAAAAATCCCAGAGCAGTTTGCAGCGAGTAATAAAGCATTGCATCATCATAAAAGCACAACAAGCTGCGAAAGACTGCTGGGAAAAGCCAGGATAAACAAGCATGCTTTTAGTAATCATTGAAAGCACATGAACTCTGGTGCCTGATATATTCTGGGGGTGGTCATTCTGGGGGGGGGGGCAATGTGAAGGCCATTTCCCATGTCATCAGATGGGACTTGCATCAGATGCAAGATGTAGCATGGATCTCCAGACGGCCACAGAAGACCATGGTAGTCTGAAATGGCTGTATGTCAGGAGATGGTCTTTTGGGACTTGTTTCTAAGAAGCTTAGGACTTTATATAAGTTGTGTTGGATTCCTGGCAAGAAGAAGAAAGTCAGGATGTAAATGCAATGTGATACTTATATGTCAATCATAATAATAACAATACCTTGAACTAGGACCAGTCCAAACCAGTTTTATATAGCATTAGAGTACTGAATTAGGACTCAGGAGACCTGTGTTCACATCCATGCACAGACTTTGGCCCAGTCACTCTCTCAGCCTAACCTACCTCCCAGGATTGTTGTGAAGCGAAAATGGGGTGGGGAGCAAATGATGAACCCCTTTTGGAGATCAAGATATAAATGCAGAAAATAGAAAAGTGTTCCATTTTTGGACTAACAGGATGCTACAAGTGGTATCTGACCTGCTTAGCTCCTAAAGGAAGGAAGGTCAGTTGCCCAGCCCTGAATGGAGTTCTGTTTTTGCATGTACATTCATGGGAAAGGTTGCATGTGCATTGCAGCCCTTGATCTGTACAGCTGCTTGTTGCTTCCTCAGGTTATCCAGTCGGTGCTGATGACGATAGCCAACAACTTTGTCACAGACAAAAACTCCGGGGAAGTGATGACTGTTGGGTGAGTGTGCAACCCGTGTTCCTTGCTGCTCCCATCCCCACCAGTTAGCGAAAGTGTGAGGTGGTGCTTCTTTTCCCTAAATAGCAATTTACCCTTTGCACCTCGCAGTAGCAAAATAATGTCACATAAATTGATTTTCCTTCGCAGCAGCTGGCTCTTCGTGTTGTAAACATTGGTTCCTTTGGTTCCTCGCTTTCTTTCTGTGAAGCACAGAGTATCTAAAACAAAACTAAGGATGCATATTTTTCCAAGGCTGTGTCATCCTAAAAAGAGACTGTTTACTGCAGTGCTCTTAAACTTTCCACTTTCCAGGATTAATGCTATCAAAGAGATATCTGCGAGATGCCCCCTGGCCATGACGGAGGACTTGCTTCATGACCTTGCACAATACAGATCCCACAAAAATAAAAGTAAGTTTGTTCTTTTGCACATGCACAAAATTGATTTAGGGGCACCTTATGTTCTCCTATTGCCTTTTCAGAGATTGGGGCTCCATTATTAAACTTGTATTATGCCCAGGACCATGCACTCTACACAGAGGACAAGACTAGTTTTTTAATTCCAAGCACACAAATCTTTAAATTATCTGGGATTTCAACTTTCTGAGATTATGGTTGCTTTGTTCATTTGCACATTATGTTTCTAATTGGAAGTAAGTCGTCAAGAGAAAAGCTGGAGTAATGCAAGAGTGTACTTCATGACCAGCCTGAAGCGAGTTTTGCAGCCCATCTTCAGTTCTGCCCAATATTTTGTTACAGATGTAATGATGTCAGCAAGAACACTGATACACTTGTTCCGGTCCCTTAATCCGCAGCTGTTGCAGAAAAAGTTCCGGGTAAATAATGCTTTGAATTTTCATGCTGTGAAGGAATGGGCTTGCTAAGCCTTGATTGTGTGCGTCTTTGGAACATTATCCTTGCTTATACTAAAGAAGCAAGTGGCATGCAGTGATAAGTTGATTTGAATTCCTGGGGGAAAGGATCCTTTGTCCTGGGGAAGGTTTCAGTAGCAAGGGCCTTTCCTGTTGCTTGTATGGTGTTCAAGGGGAAGAGAGCTGCTGATGGAAAACAGGAGTTTCCCATTGGCAGCACATCCATTGTACAAGCCTTGAACTCTTCTTATCTCTCTGAGAGTTCATCCCCTTCTCAATTCCCTTATTAGTCTATTTTTCAGGATGGGAAGGAAGTCACTTCTTTCTGTGTTCTGGGATTTCCCAAGTCCGAACAACTGAGCTTTCTGTGCCCATTTCAGAACAACAGTGTCTTGACCCGTAGTCACACATCTTTAGCAGAGTGTTCAGGAAGGCAAAGGCATGCAGAAGAGTCTGAAGAATAAAACCAAAGCCAGGCCAGTATGGCATCAAGCTAAGGATGAACATCTTGTGGTTCTCTAGAAGTTTTGGCTCACAGCTTTTGTCATCCCTCTGTATTGATTGCACTGGATTAAGTCTCACAGTTACTAGTCTTTCTAAGCAAAATCACTAAACTGTGTTGCATGTCATGACTGTGGAGGGCTAGGGGCAAGTTGCACTAGGCAGACAAGTGGAAGACTCGGTATTGCAAGACCTGTAGTGTGCAAGTTGGCCCTTGCACAAGGGAGCATGATATCAATACACAGAAAGGTGGGCTAAATGGTGGGTTAGCCGTTGTGTGGGTCCTTGGCTCGGTGGGACAACACAACCTTTGCGTGCAGTCGGTCCCAATTCCTGGCACATACACCTAAAAGGATCAGGTAGCAAATGATGGCCAAGACATTGGACAGATATTATAATTATTATTGCAATGCATTTATAGCCAACGTTTTTCCTCTTGTGGTGAACTTAAGGCAGGCTCCACAGCTCTATTCTATCACCACAACAGCAGCCCTGTGAGGGAGGTTAAGCTAAGAGTTAGTGATTGGCCCAAAGGCACTCAATGAGCTTCATGGCCAAGTGGGACTAGAACCCGGATCCCCCAGGCCCTAATCCAACACTCTAACCATTATGCCAGTGAATAAAAGCTACATGGTTGCCCATCACCTCTAGTTTGCCAGTTTAAGATTAAGCTTGCTGTGAGGCCATAAAAGCTAAGTAAGGAGTTGAGCTAAAAGTGGCTCTAAGGCCAACCAGATTATCAGGTTTTGTCTGTAATAAAACACTTCCCTAAATTGTGTGAAGCTATAGGCAGATGTCCATTGACACGCAAATGTCTTGGTTACTCTTAGGGTAAACCGACTGAAGCCATGTCAGAAGCCAAAATTCATGAATATGGAGAGCTGGATGCCAAGGATTATATTCCAGGAGCCGAAGTCCTGGAACTTGAGTCTAAGGAAGAAGATGGAAAACTTGATGAAGGTTGGTTTTATCTTTGTTTTCACAGATGTTTTGCCTATCTTGCCACTGAAGTTAGAATTGCCATGCAGCATGTTCTTCTGACAAAATTTTGGGAAATGAAACAAAAAAAAGTACACAGTGTGACAGTAAAACAACTGCCAGAATATATGTAAAATCACCGTGTTGACCATTCACAAAGCAGGATTAAGGAGAGCACAAAGATCCTGGCATTGCTAAGCTAATACACACTTGGTCTGTTATTAATATTTATTGCATTTCTATGCTACCCCACAGATGACGCTCTCAGGACGCTTTACAGAAATCCATAAAACAGAACAATAAAATACAACTATCATCAAAGCATTAAAATAATTTTAAATAGCTAAAACATGCAATAAAACCGGCCTGTACAGGAGAAAACAAAATCACCCAGAATGGATAATCCTCTCAAGCCCCTGGGTAGCGGAGTCCATCTTTGAGGGCTTCAGCATAAAGGGCTGTCTTAACCTGGTGCCTGACAATAGATCTGGTGCCAGGCTGGCCTCAGTGGGGAGGCTGTTCCATAGGTGAGGGGCCACTTTAGAGAAAGCTCTCCCCTCTGAGGCCACCCTCCAAGCCTCCCTCAGAGTTGGCGCTCGGGAAGGCCCCAGAAGTTGAGTGTGCCATCCAAGTAGATCATGGTTGGGAGAGGCGCTCCAACAGGTATTGCGGTCCCAAGCCATGTAAGAGTTGTATAGGTTAAAACCAGCACCTCGAGTTGGTTCCACATGTGCTCATTTCCAAACCCTAAAAGTGGGAGCTGCCTCAACACAGGTGCTCCTTACCTGACTCTGCACCCTTTTGCTGCTTTGCAGATGGTTGGGAGACGGCCAGTTCCGCTGAAGAGGAAGAGGATGAAGATGGAGGATGGGTGGATGTCCATCATTCCTCAGATGAGGAACAGCAAGAGCTAGTAGGGTTCCTTTTGGTTTTCCTCTATTCTATTCTACTGTACTCTGCTCTACTCTACCCTATTGAGCTGAGCTGAGCTGAGCTGAGCTGAGCTGAGCTGAGCTGAGCTGAGATGGCTGGCTGGTTTTCTTGCTGATCAAACCAGCAGATCCAGTGCTAAAAAGATACATAAGTGCTCTTTCGCAGTAGTGTTTGATAAGATTCCAGATTGTGCAGTCTTCCTCTAATTGCATTTCATGTGCACCTTTGCTTTTAAAGGCCAAAAAGGTTCAAAGCATGCCCACGGAGGAGCGGAAGGCCAAAGCGTCAGCCATCAGCAGCAGCAGGCTCCTTACCCAGGACGACTTCCAGAAAATACGTCTCGCCCAGCTCAGCAAAGAACTCAAGGCGGCTCCTGGCAAGGCTGCAAAAAGGAAGAACATTGACATCAGCAATGACGAGGAATCAAGGTAAAAGTCAGAGCTCTCAGGTGTGCGGTTCCTGTTTGTGTCCGGTGTGCTGGCAACATCACAGGCGGAAACGTTTGGGTACATGAGGGTAGCCTTCTGTGCGGTTTCGGAAGATCTTTTGGGATCTGGAGTATCTGGCACATTTCGTGCCTCCCTTGTAGCTATTCTTCCTGGCCTCTGCAGCCCAGCTACACCCTAAATTCTTGAAACCCAAATAAGTAGATATGGAAACTTTAACATTTGGTGTTTATCCATACTACACAGTATTCCATCCTTACGAACCAGGTAATATAAAATCGAATGTGGGTATCATTCCGTATTTGAGTTTAATTTTTGAGCCAATTCTGTGGGCCGAGTTGATAGGATTCTGCACCGTAGTATTTTGATCTCAGTGTCTCTCTGCAGGAGTGGTTCATGGCAAGATGGCGGTTCTTGCATTGCACTGCTTGGCTGCAAATGTAAGATTGCTAACTGGGGGTGGGGAGGTATTTTACAGGGAGGAGTATACATTTTTTGGTACTCTGGGTATCTTTAGGAGAGGAGGAGGGTAATCACCATCTCGCTTGTTTTGCTGGTCTTTTTATAATCTCTGGGCTAAAGGTTTTATTGATAATCTCTGTGTTAACATCATCTTGAATATTTAAGTATTGCCTTTCAATTGTATTTGTTCCACATGCTTCTCCATAGTTTTTACTTTGTACCCTGTTTGAGAGGGTTCCTTTCATAAGGTGGCCTGACTAATGTAAAAAAAATGTACTTCATGAATAATTATTAAAGAACCATTATTCTTTCAACTGAACTTCCAGAATTTTTCCATTCCAGCTTCTTTCTGAATAATCTGTAAAAAGACTTGCATGCTGCCCTTATTCCAAGCATCCTGGTCCATCCAGAACTGGCAGAGGGGTTTGTACAAAGCAATGATAACGCCACTCTGACATGAAGCAATATTCTGCATTTGGTCTTTTCAGGGGTGAGCTGCTTTCCCTCAGGGTCATTGAACATCTTCATAAGAAGCCCAAGTCAGACAAAGAGACAAGACTGGCTACAGCAATGGTGAGAAGGTTTAACTGTTCTGCTCCAGGGACCTGCAGCCAAAGCTTTGCTGGGTTAGTTTGAATCCAGTGTGTGAGCCAGGGCGGTGCAACAATTGCGAACCACCCAGAGAGCTCCAGCAAATGGGTGGCATGAAAGTGCGATAAATAAATGTTGGACTAGGACTCAGGAGACCTGGGTTCTAATCCCCACTCAGACTGGAAGGCCTTAGCTCTCAGTATTACCTGCCTCACAGGGTAGTTGAAAAGATATCAAGGAGAGGAAGAGGGCCTTGTAAACTGCCTTGCATTCCTTGCAAGAGCTAAAAAGGAGGGATTTAAATGCGATACAAAAAATATGGACCTCGTCGGTTCATTGGTATTCATAGACAGTCTCTTTACCTATCAAAGGAGTTTTTGCCTGTCCAGGAATACCTAAATGTCTTATTTCTTGTGAGGTTTTTCATTCCACTCCAGTTGATTCGCTTCCATGATGGGTGTCTGTCTCCCTTTCTTGCTCTTATTCCACCCATGTTCCCTTTGGATTCATGCATTCCCACTCTGACCCCTTCCATTCCACCTGCCCCTCTGCATTCTCTGCCCACAGCACATCCATCTCCTCGTTTCTGGATTCAGCATAAAGTTTCCCCTCTGCTCTCTTCAGTGCTTCCAGCCCTTCTGTTCCCCCAAACTCCCTGGGTCTCCTTTCTCAGATCCGAGTGGAGAAGTAGGTGGAAGGTGTTATTTGTGATGGTGTCTTAGTTTGGTGGAATGCATGTGTCTTTAGGAGAGGGTTAGCCTGAGCAGGACCAAGGTCCATTGGGACCTGGATGGAAGACTGCAAGCTTGTGCTAGAGGCAGTGCAGAAATGAGGAGAACTAGGCTGAAATGGCACTCAGCCCCTTGACATGGCCAGCACTGAGCACAGCCAGGGCTCTGCATATTTTGGTCTTTAAAAAAATCTGTGCACAAATCATTGAAATTCTGTCACAAGAAAAGCTGAGTTTCACTTGCTATATGCATTGTATAATGTCCCACTCTTTTGCTCAATTCTAGTTGAGTTAGTCATGTGGATTTAAGGGATGCCGAAGCCTCCCTTCTAGCTACTAAACATCTTTTCTCACCACTTAACCTGGCTCCTGAAAGTTCATCAAGCTTTGCCATCCCAGCTTTGCCAGCCAAAACCTTTTTATTTTCCCATTATTTTAAGACTTAATTTTTTATTTTAATTGGGCTTTTATCATAGATACTATGCTGTGCTTTTCTTGTTGGACCATCCCGAGGCTTTTATGTATAGAACGGGGTACAAAAGTTTTAAATAAATAAATTAAAAAACCCTTCATAAGGGCTAGAAACTTAATCTTTTTTCTTTTTAAATAATAATATAGATTCTCAGGACGCTGAATTCTATGTTTTAAGATTTTTTAACTGGTAAATTGCAAGTTACCTTAGCTAGAAAATTCACTGTACCTTTAAAATAAGTGAGAAAGTGTCTGGATGTGCTCCTCTTCCATCATTTTCAGGCTGGCAAGACAGACAGAAAAGAATTCGTGAAAAAGAAGTCCAAAATGAATCCATTTGCCAGCTCTACAAACAAAGAGAAGAAGAAGCAAAAGAATTTCATGATGATGCGATACAGCAACAATGTCCGGTCAAAAAATAAACGGTCATTCAGGGAGAAACAGGCAAGTGCTTAATACCTGTGTCCACATTGGGACCTTCCCGTACTTGTCCAAAAATACCCCATCTGGGCAAAATCCCCAGAATCATGGCTACCAATGAGGAGATTGACCCTAATGCATCCGTCTAATTGCAGATATCTTTAAAAAACCCTTTGTACTTAAGAGAAAAAGTAAGGATTTTGAGTTAAATAGAATCCTGACAGTTCCAAATGGAAATGAAAGGCAGTGTGGCATAGTGATTAGAGCGTAGGACTGGCACTCAAGAGATCAGGGCTCTAGTGCCCACTCAGCCATGAAGCTGACAAGGTGGCATTGGGCCAGTCACGGACTTTCAGCCTAACCTACCTCACAGGGTTGTTGTTTTGAGGATAATGTGGAAGAGGTGGAGGACTAGGGAAATCACTTCAGGTTCCTCACAAGAAGAAAAGAGGCAGGTAATATATGTAATAGTGGTTAGAGAGGCTTGTCTGCTGAAAATGGTTCCATGGTAATTATATTGGTGATCATTTAAGAGAAGCTTCTATCATAGACTGGACTATGTTGCCCAGCATTTTGAGGACCAGCAAGGGTCATTGGAGCAGGGTACTCTTCCTTGGGGTTTCTGCACACTGAGCAATTGCTGTAGTTCAGAATACGCACCTGTAGAATACGTGGTGTCTTTAATTCTTCTATTTTTCTTTCCCATTTCCAAATGCAAGTTTCTGTCCCTCATGGCTGTAGGGAAGCTGCAAAAAGCAAAGGGACGGACTGGTAAAATAATTGAAGCAGGATCTTCAGTGATGAAAGGATGGAGGTTCGGTGGTCTTGCACCGTTGCCTTACTCTGGTAGTCCGATAATCCTCAAGCACGATATATTCAGTGCCTCGTCCAGATGTCCCTACCTTTTGCCATCCAGATGTGTTGGATGGCGTGCACGTTATTCCTGGATTGGGAGGTGGGGGTGTTGATGGGTGATGCAGTCCAGTACACTGGAAAAGGGCCAGGCTGGAGAAGGGTGGCCAAAGTGTCCTCCCTCCCCACCCCCAATTTCACATTGAATAACATTCTGGGTCTTCGAATTGATTAAGAAAACCGGATCTTACAACTGGGGAATGTTTCTTGGGATTTTCAGTGCAGAAGTTCAGTCCTTCAAAAACCTGAACCTTCCAGCTTGTACCTGTTCTGCGCAACTGAGGCATATTTTTTTTCTGGTATTGCAGCTGGCTTTACGGGAGGCGCTCTTGAGGCAGAAAAAACGGCTGGTAAAATAACAGCTGATATGACTGATTTCACATCTGGATCTCTAGAAGCCATCTTAGTCTCTTGGAAAATAAAAATTCCCAACGACAGACGCATGGTGGACATTTGGACTCTGTTAACTGTGGTGAAATATCTCTTAATTAAATCTGGTGGGGCACAGGGAGAGAGTGAAATTGATCTAATATTTCGAAAGACTCTCTACGTTGGCAGAAAAGACAAGATTTCTCATTTAATGTAATTTAAATGTATTCCTAACTAATGACAGATAAGAGCTCTGATACGCGTTCATGAATGGACGACGACTTTGGGAATCCTGTGGGTACAGTAGGATTAATTTAAGAACAACCCTGCATCTTAGCAGTGTATAAGCTTGCAAATTTTTATGTAAGTGGGAGGGGAATGTATCTTCTCTTCTGCTGTATATTTTAAATATTTTCTGTGTTCTTACTATATTTAAAAGGTTTTATTCTGTGCACATTGCATTGTCAAATTAAGTGCAGCCAATTTACCTTGATTGATAACTTTTACATTGTTACATGGTGCCTTTAGATATCAGTGTGTCCCCAAATACCACAGTCACCCCCCATGGACTTCCTGCTGATTATTATTTTATTTAAGATATTTTTCTTTAAAAAAACAAACTTGGAACCTGATCTTCTGCAAAGTGAAGTGTGATGCTCACATACTATCTTTATTTGGATTTAAAAGGCATATTGCAGCAAATTTGAAGGATAACCCTAGCTATGAGAGAAAGGGACTTGTGTCTGATGTCACCAAAAAAGCAGAACAATATCTTAAATAAAATGAAAAATAAAGAGGGGCAAGGAGTCTGGTGGGTTTGGGCACACTGTAACCTGTATGATAGACAAGGAGTGACTGTAGGGACAAAATACGGAGAAACAGAATTGTTTCCTATGGGCAAAGGCATCAACCAAGGGTGTTTTCTGCCCTGCTGTCTGTTCTATCTGTACGCAGAATATATCATAATGAAAGTTGAATTAGGATCAGAGGAGGAAGGAGTGAAAATTGGCAGGCGAAAAAACAATTTAAGATATGCGTTGATGCCATATTTCTGGTGGAAAGCAGCCATGGACCGAAATGTCTCGTGATGGAAGTGAAAGGAGAATGTGCAAAAGCAGGACTTGAGCTGTATAAGAGGAAATGAAACACCGTGACTATTAAGAGGAAATTACACAACCTTGAGGTCAGCAATGAGCCGCCCCGAGGCTTTGTTGCGATGGGGGCGGCATAGAAATGTTTTTTTATTTTTATACATATATATAAAAAAATAAGGAATTGGAAGTTTGAAACAGTTTTGGCTCAGTCATCAATTCAAACAGAGACTGGGGGCGGCATAGAAATGTTTTAAATAAATAAATAAATAAATAAATAAAGAAGGAATCAAAGGTTTGAAACAGTTTTGGCTCAGTCATCAATTCAAACAGAGACTGGGGGCGGCATAGAAATGTTTTAAATAAATAAATAAATAAATAAATAAGGAATCAAAGGTTTGAAACAGTTTTGGCTCAGTCATCAATTCAAACAGAGACTGTAGCCAAGAAATTTGAAGACAGCTGAGACTTAGAAGGCAGCAATAAGGGAACATCAGGTGTAAGGCCAAATGAAAAATTGATAAAATGAAAGTTGTCTACTTTGGGCACATCCTGAGAAGGCAAGACTCACTGGAGAAGACAATTGTGCTACAGAAGTTTGAAGGGATAAGAAGAGGAAGATCAAAAAGAACTAGATTGCCCCCATAAAGGAAGCCAGTCTTGAGTTTTCAAGAGCTGAGCAGGGCTGTCTAGGGCAGGAAATTTTGGAGATCATCCGCCCATTGGGTCATCATAAAGCAGAGACAACTTGATGACAAGAACCATCAGTCTTCCAGATCTTGTGCCACTACAACTCCTATCACGCCTCCTCTTGGGCATGAATTTGTGGGCCAAATAACTAGAGGGCTGATTAACGAAATCCTGCCGTGAGTTCCAGCTGCCAACTGCTGTTTGGGGTGATGACGTTTTGCAAGCCTATGTTTGGGTTGAAGGACTGTTAATTTAATAATCTTGTGATCTATGGGATAAAGTTTTATTCCTTTGCCTAATAGGATTGTTATGCAACAAGCTGTGAAAATACTCCTGAAGTTAAATAACCAAGACTCCCAACAGAGTGAGGCAATTTCTTCGTTTATTACAATAGACGGGGAGAGCCCGCTCTATCAGAATCTCTCCAAAGTACAGACACACAAAAGAGCTCCTTTTACCGCTCAGTCCATCTGTCACAGTCCTCCCCTTTTCCCTCATTAGGTAAGGTACTAGGAGGTTACAGTCTTTCTGTCTGCCTACTTCATATCTCCCATCTCATCCCACTACATGCATCTACATACCCCCATAAGTGCATCATCATCATCATCATCATCATCATCATCATCATCATCATCATTATTATTATTACATTTCTATGCCACCCCTTGCCGAAGCCTCGGGGCGGCTTACAACACAGTAAGATACATTGAAATACAATAGAACATAATAAATTACCAATAAATACAAAAATACAAAAAATACACAGATACAATAATACAAAATTAAAATTAACAGTATAATTATAATTAGCCCATTGTCTATTCAAGGTGTGTGTGTTAATATTCATCAACCTATTTCACCTGCGTGCTTATAACTACAAGTTCACTAGTTCACTCCTCTCTAACTTCACCTTGCCCTATGCCCCCCGCAGCTCATAAAACTACTGGGAGGATGAGATAGGAAGTAGCACACTTCTTTCAAGCCAATTACCTTTTTCTCCCGTCCACATTCCTTCAGACAGGCTTCATCGCTCCTTTGTTTGCCCCTCTGTTTTTCGATCGCAGAATTACTACCTTCAGGAGTAACGGAACCAAGTTAAGGAGAGCATGTTCCCAGGGCAAAGTGTACCTAGGTGAACACTGCCCTGTCCTAGCTTTCAGCTTTGATAAAGATTCTGCAGTAGGCTGCATCTTTTCATTTAGAAATGAAATGCTTCTCAAACTTGAGGGAGGCAAGCCTTGTTTGCAAACACTTTCAAAGTGACTGCATGGTTTTTTTCAAAAAAGTATGTTTCCCACTGGGCAGTTGCTTCAGTGGAAATGCAGTTTTTTCCAATTGAATCAAGGACCATTAGATCATTGAGGAATTATACTGGACTCATTTTCAATGTGGGAAGTAAGTGGCGCAAGCAACTTTTATGGTAGGTGGAACCTTCCTCTGTGCATTCAGATTTTTCATTTAATTTGACATAAGACTTCAGCTACTTATATGGCACAATCTTTTTGTTTTCACAGGGGTGACAATTCAGAAATTGTCTCCTCCCCTTGTTGTTAGCAAGCAAGCAATCTGGATCCCACACCTCTGCAGCTTAGAGCCAGCCTCAGCTGCACAAAATGACCGCAACCTGTCCTCCCAGGGGTATATTGCAGGTTGCATGGGACAAATGACTTCAAGGTGGCAAACGCCCTGAAGCATTCGCTAAATCTTTCTCTGAAAAAGCAGTGCTGGAGGCCACTGCAAGCGAAGTAAACGCCCTTCCTTTAATCTGGGTTATCAACTCACCAGGAGGAAAGCAAGGCAAGGCTTGTCTGTCCCGCCCCTTTTAAGAGGAGCTTGGTTCATGGCAATCCTCAGGGGAAGCGTCTCACAGCAAGGCAATAGGCACTCGCCTTAGTACCTGCGCACTAAGGAAAACTATTGGCAAGCCTGCGTTTATTATTTATTTATTTATTAAAACATTTCTATGCCGCCCCATTTGCCGAAGCCTTGGGGCGGCTCACAACATAAAATAAATTAATATAAAACAAGTCGCTCTGGCCAAATAAAATAAGCAAATAATATTAACAATTAAAATGACATTTAAATAAAAAGGTCTTTGCCTGGTGCCGAAAAACAAATAACGACGGCGCCAGGCGGACCTCTCTGGGGAGTGCATTCCATAGATTGGGCGCCACCGCAGAGAAAGCCCTCCTCTGGGTACCCACCCTCCTGATTTCTTTCACGGAGGGTTCCCAGAGAAGGGCCTCTCCTGCTGATCTCAAGGGGCGGGCGGGCATATATGGATGTAAGCGCTCCTTCAGGTAACCAGGGCCCAAGCCGTTTAGGGCTTTATAGGTCATCGCCAACACCTTGAATTGGGCCCGGACTTCAATGGGAAGTCAGTGAAGCTGACGGACAACTGGAGTCATGTGAACATAATGCCCAGTCCCCGTCAGCAGCCTGGCAGCTCTATTTTGAACCAATTGAAGTATCCGGACCGTCTTCAGGGGAAGCCCCACATAAAGCGCGTTACAGAAGTCTAGGCGGGAAGTCACCAGCACATGTGTCACCGTCGCCAGGCAGTCGTACTCCAGGTTGGGGTGCAGCTGATGGATCAGCCGAAGCTGAAGGAAAGCGCTCCTCGCCACCACTGTCACCTGAGCTTCCAGTGAAAGCTCAGGGTCGAGGAGCACTCCCAGGCTGCGGACCTTGTCCCTAAGAGGGAGTGCAACCCCATTCAGGACTAGGCTCAATTCACCCTCTCCTAAGCCCGATCCGCCAACCAACAGGACCTCCGTCTTGTCTGGGTTGAGCTTCAGTTTATTTAGCAGTCCAGGCCCTCCAAATGCCATTTGGCAAGCAGAAAACCAAAGGGAACTGCCGGCTTGCAGACCGTGTCTAAATTAGCACAAGCAGCGTCGCGCTTGCCCTTTTTGTTTTTTAAACACGTGGGCCTCAGCGCCGGATCTCTGCGGGACCCTGCGCCGCCCCTGCGTGTCGGGGCACTGCGGGAAAAGGGCGCGCCCGCGGGCGACGTTCGCCGGCCACGCAGCCGCGGAGTCACGCGCTCCTCGCGGGCGGGGGGCGGTGGCGAAAGGAGAGTAAAACGGGGAGGCGAGCAGGGCGGCGGGAGTAGCCAATCCGCGCGTCCCCTCGCCCTGCCCGGGCCCGAGGCGCTTCTGTGGGGCCCAAGTAACACTCGGCGCGCCCGGCCGGATGGGCGCCATTCCTCCCCTTCCCCGGCCGGGTCGCGCGTCGCTCTCGGCCGCACCGATGGGACGCGCGCTGCGCGGGGCAGCCCGGGGCGCGCCGCTGCCGCTTCCGCCGCTGCTGCTGCTGCTGGCGCTCCCGCGGGCGCCGAGCGACGCGGCGGCCCCCCAGAGCGCGCCCGCCGGCGCTGCGCCCTTGCGCTGCAACGTCAGCCTGGACAGCGCGCCGGAGCACCGCTGGGACGCGGCGCTGCGCCTCTTCGACCCGGACTTCCTGCGCGCCGCCTTTTTCCGGATCCTCGAGTGAGTGCAGGTCGGGCGCCTCGCTCCCCTTGCTCCTCCTGGGGACGCTGCGGGGATGATGGGCGCTGGAATGCAGCCCATCGCAGGGCAGCGCGGAAGGCTGGTCCTGGCGCCTCGCTCCGCACATGCCCCTGCAGGGGTCTCCTTGCACCCGTTCGTAATGTCTAACGCAAACCCGGGCGGGCCTCTGGCTTTGCTCGCCAGCTGCCCTTCATCGGCGCTTGCTTGGGTTGCCGAGTGCCGGCGGGCAGCGCTCCCGGCCCGCCCGTGTGCCTTGACCTGCCAGCACCGGAGGCCCGCACGGGCGAAGTCTGCGCTGCAGACATCTCTCCCTCCCTCTTCGTGGCTCCGTGGCACGGAGAGAACCCGTCGTGCCGAGCAGCTTGCGCCGTGCTTAGCTGTGCTTCCCGCGGAGG
Source organism: Varanus komodoensis (assembly GCF_004798865.1). Lineage (NCBI taxonomy): Eukaryota > Metazoa > Chordata > Lepidosauria > Squamata > Varanidae > Varanus > Varanus komodoensis. The sequence goes on from NW_025335568.1 coordinate 8,209,074, forward strand.
AGTCCCGGCCCCGGAGGACTGGCGCTGATGGAAGGATGTTGGGCTGGTACCCAAGCATTGGCCGAGCCAAAGGCCTGCTTTTGATGGAGAGGGAAGCTGCGAGGACTGACCTGTAGAAACAGGCCACCCCTTTGGGCTCTCCCTGCGTGTATAGGCAGCATCCTGATGCGCGCGGCATTTTAAGTATAGCTTTTTAAAGAACATTGTAAATTCCATCTCCTCACAAACGAGCTAATCTACACGTACAGCCTCAGGGGCATGAATATGCACGATAGTTTTTGGTTTGTTTCTTGGAAGTGACTTTGCCCAGCCGGCCAGCACTTGCCCCATTCCTTTCTGTTCCTCTCTATAAAGTCCCACGTCCAAGTCCATAAGCTGGAGAAGAACTGGTATTTTGCCCTTGTGTGCAGGACACGCAAGTCAGAGGAGTCAAGAGGGTGGGCGTGTTACCTCAGGCTAAGCCATGGGAGGTTAATTAAGTAGGGGGAGGGGATGCACTTGTGGGGGCCCACCATGCGGTTGTTGTCTGTGTGTGATGCAGTCCTTCCTTCTCCCAGCATGTTGCTGACAGAGGCAGTGAGTTGTGTGCTATTCCATAAATATAGGTTTGGTTCTGTGCAACTGTGCCTTTGTTTACACTGGTTAAGGGGAAATTCATGTTGATTGGCACATTTGTTTAAATGCAGAATAGTGATTATACCTACTAGAAAAGTAGGATATGTATTCAATGTACTACTTTTAATAAAACAATGTTTTTTATATTCCCAATATTTTTATAACAGTAAAAAACACAACGTTACCTCAGAATAGTCCTTGTTGATTTTGTAAAAAGCAGACAAATCCATTTTACTGATTAGATTTGCACTCTTGTTTAAGAAATGTGAACATTCAGTTGATAGTTGGACTGACTGATGGAACACTTGATCTGAATCAGCTATTAAAACCCGAGTGTTCTCTCAGGACGTCTTTACAGAGCCCTAATTGTGCTCTTATACTCACTCGCAGGAGTTTGAGGGCCTTTTCATAAGGTTGTCATCCTCCAGAGCTACTCCCCCAATCTCCATCCTTTCAAGCAAGTACTTTAGAGTGAGGAAAGTCTGGTATTAAATTTTGAAGTGCCAAAACAAAGGCCTCTTGAGAAGTCACAAATCGGCTACAGCGCAAGTCATACCACAGTGTACCTTGTGCCATTGTCACCCAGGGGGTGGGGGGACCTCTGTCAAGGACACTTACCCCCCCACAGCAATGAAACAGGAAGGAACCTCAGTAGAGTAGCAGGTTAAATTCCTCCTGTAGAGAAGCTGTTAGTGATTTAAAATGATGATTCAGCTCACCTTGACTCAAACACATTGCCCTGGTTTGCAGAAGATCAGCAAGGCTGTCTGTTCCTTGTTGCTTGTCGATAGCAACAACTGCAAGGACTGAGCTCGGTTCTGGGTCTAAAGACAAGCCCTGAGCTGAGCAAGTGTCCAGACACACCCTGTTTCTTGGTGCTGTGTTCCAGACAATCCTAGTTCCTGCTTCGACCTTCTTGGTGGTAGATGTTGCTGCTTGCCAGCCTGCAGTTGGCTGATCCCAGTTCTACAGTCCATTTCTGTGTTCTGCTACCAAGCTTAAGACCGTTCCAAGTCAGTGACCGAGGCTTTCTGTATTTTCCTGTCATCCAGTTTAGCAGTCCCCGAGAAGGTTCATGCAATTCTTCGGCCCATAGCTGAAGAACTAGCATTCAGCATCCACCAGGAGTATGCAGGAGAGATTCGGGGACTCAGCAACGCCCTGGGGCTAAATGTTGGGGACGGACTCCTACTCAATCTGGCCTATGAGTACAGTGCGTAAGTATTTGGCTAGAAGGGCAACTCGGAGGTGGCAAGGAGAAGTCCGCTGGTGCAGGGAGTGGTTCCGATGTTGCCAGGAATGTGTGCCGAATTGCTTCCTCCATGTGTTTCCTTAGTAAAAGAAGAGTGGCACTATGTTGCCCTGTCAAAGTTTACCTGCAAGGTAAAGTGAAGCTAGGGAAAGGAATCCTCGCGTAGTCACCAGCCGTGCATTCCTTATGAGGGCTGATTTGGCTCATATGTGGTCCTTTTTCCCTTCTTCTGGAACCAGGTAGTGGTCACCCCCTGCAGTGGCGCTGTGGTGGTGTGAGGGAAATGTGCACAGACAGCTCACCGTTTGGGCATTGCTCGGGGGCATGGCAAGAAAGTCAGAATGACAGCTGCCCACCCACAGGTGTGTGGTACATCTCGAAGAGCAGGGATGGGCAGAAGGGGCTGGTGGGTCCTTCCAGCAGCTGTCGGCCCTTCTCCATAGATTGTCCCCAAACTCTGGTATTCCGGGAGTTATTTCCTTTTCTAACACAGAGGTCTAATTCAGGTGTTCCAGCAAACAGCCCCCGGCAGATCTGCCCTTCTCCGAAGGAACATGCAGTGTGAATACACAGTTGGTACCCACCCATTGTTTCTTTGTGGCGAGGCAAATGCTGCACCCTAACTAAATAATTAGTATTTCGCCCATTCATCTGCAGCTCTCAGAGCTCTGTTGTGTGTATGCAGTTCCTGGGTAAGCAGGTTTCCCCATTCATCTGCACGGACAGTCAGTTCTGCGCTTGCACCCCTTCAGACTGCACTAAGCTGCCCCCTCCTTGGAAGTAACTGGGGGAGATCTTGTAGGGCGAGGCCCATGTGCTGAGCAGATCTCGTGACGGTAAGGCCTCACCACGTGTGTTCCAAAATTGGGAAAGTTGTGCTTTTGCGCAATGGCATTTGTTTTGACATCAGATCAGAAAAAAGTCTGCATTTTTTCCCAAGTTCTTTGTGTTTTTGACCTCCAGGTTTTGCACAAGTATCATTGCACAGGATAAAAATGGAAATATATACCATGGCCGCAATATGGATTATGCTTTTGGAAGTATTTTACGCAAGGTTACCATTGAAGTGGACTTCTTACAGAATGGGAAGGTACAAACAGGGTTGGCAGTGATGGAAAGCTCTTGAGTGATGTGCAGGAAAAGCAAAAAGTACCGCATGCATTTCTCTAGTGGGGAAGATTATAGAGCAATTCTCAAGCCCTTGACTTGTCGGCATTTCCACACTACTGGGGTGATCCCTGAAAATCAGGGTGCATTTGTCGGGAACAAATCCTGCCAAATGAGTCTTATTTTATTTTTTGAGCAGGTAACATTATTAATAGACCATGGAATACTGCAAACATAAATGCCCCATTATATTCTGATTAGCAAGGCAGCTTAGCTGATGCAGGGACCACTATAACCAGTTGGATCCACAGTGGTTCCACATCAAGCTGGAAGGAGGCTTTGAGTGGGATGCAGCAGGGTGTACTTCTGGGCCCTGGACTCGTCCACATTTTTATTAATCGCTCAGAGGAAGATAGTGATGGAGGGATGTTTATCAAATTTGCTGATAACACAAAATTGGGTAGGACAATTCAGGAGACAGACAAAATTCAAGAAGATTTTGGTAGTTTGGAAAACTAAGCAGAAAATAGCAATGGTATTTAGCTAAACCTAGTCAGTGTCCTTTATTTAAGGAAAATAAATACTCATACACAGGTATATTTATTTATATTTTTAGAATTATATGCCCCATTAGTCCTGCTGGAGTCTCTAGGCAGGATGGATGATACGATGGGGCATACCTGTCTTGATGGTAATACATGTGCAAAAGACCTTGGAGTCGAGGGAGCGGTGGGATGCGTCTGTGATGTGCAAAAAGCAAATGTAGTTCCAGGTAGCATCAGGAGACGTCCAGTTTGGACTGGTCAGACCTCAACTCAGATAATGAGTCTAGTTCCAGACATCCCCCTCTAAGAAAAATGTGAGATGAAGTGGAACAAGTTTGGAGGAGGGCAACAACGATGATCAGGGAACTAGAAATGAAGTTCTATGGGGAAGATTGAAGGAGCTCAGTAAATTGAGCCTTGAATACGGAAATCTCAAGGCAAGACTCCTTGCAGAAGACGTAGAAACAGAGTGCGTCAGAAGGGGCCTCCCAGGCCATCTAGTCTGACCCCCGGCTCCAGCTGGCTCCACTCACGACATGCCCACCATGTGCATTTCAACCATGCTAGGCAAAGTTAAAGGCCAAGAAAGACCAGATATGAGATGGGTGGACTCGTCAAGGAAGCCACAGCCTTCACTAAGAGCTGAGCAGGACTGTTGTGGCCGGGTCATCCTGGAGGGCTTTCCTTAATGGGGTTGCCAAATGTCAGAGATGAGTGCACAACACGTAACCATACAGGGAAAACTAGGGAGGTTATGATAGCCCTTTCCAAGTACCTAAAGGGTAGTCATAGAGAAGATTTCAGCCTGTTTTCTGTCATTCAAGACCATGGGATGCAAAGTATCTTAGTCACAGGAAGGCGGCTTTGGATGGCGCATGAGGGAAAAGTTCTCATGCTTGGAGCAGCCATGCACTGAAACCAGCTTCCTTGGGAGATGGTTGCTTTCCATTACTGGATGTATTCAAGCAAAGACTGGACACCTGTCTCTCCGGGAAGCTTTCAGCTGGACTCCTGATGGACTCTTCCAGCAGCAAGAGCCTAGCTGAATTTTGTGGACTGCACAGGGTAAAGATTACCAGAAAACGTGTCACGAACATTTGCTGTTCATGGTACAAACTGCTCTCTACCCATTTAATATTCATGTTCCATTTAGATAATGGTATGCTCTATATAGTTGTATTAAAGAAGAAGCTTTGGCTTGGTGTTCCTTTGTTTTTAATGCAAAGTATGTTCTAATTTTGCTAAATTGTAAGCTGCTAATTTATGTTCTTTAATTTTCAGGTGAAGTTCAAGGGCACTACCTTTTTTGGTTATGTTGGCTTATGGACAGGACAGAGTCCACAGAAGTTCACCATCACTGCGGACGAGCGAGGTGAGCTCATTTCATGGAACAACGATGTGTATAGTCTGCATTGCAGGCAGAGTGGGTTGGGAAAAAGTGTGCGATTTCCAGGTATGCTGCTCAGTTTGTACCCTGTATTTTAATTGTAATTCTGTTAGCTTTCTACTGAGATCTGGATGCTAAAGGCAGGACGGAAGTGTGGAGAGTGCAAGCTGGAACAGAGAGAAACATAGAAACAGAGCGAGTCAGAAGGGGTCTTCCGGGCCATCTAGTCTGACCCCCAGCTCTAGCCAGCTCTGTTCACAACATGCCCACCATGTGCATGTCCAGCCTATCCTTGAACACCCTGCGAGAGGATGGGCGCTTTCTGAGGTCTCTGCCCCTGAGAGTTAGAAAACCATTTCCACCAATTGGTTTCATTTCCAAGATCCACTTTTCATGTGCATCCTTTATCTCTGTAGCACACACATCTTTTGCACAAAAGCATTCGAAAGATACACTTTAATCATATTGTGAGTTGCACAAAGGTTCATCTCTAACTGTAACTGTCCTGGAACAATCAACTGCTATTGAAATAACCCACAACTATTGGGTCGGTCCAGGATGGCGTAGCTGACCCACACTTTGCATGTTCCAGGAGCAAATGCTTTTGCACTTTACAGACATGGGAGAAAGTACATTCCAAGCACAGTGGAAGTGGACTGTCTCTGGGGCAAAGAAGAACCAGTTCTTATGTCTTTTAAAGTGTGTCTGTTCACAGGAATACTTGAGTCTCTTGAACTGTTTGAACTGAATTCTTTCATGCACATCCATGGCTTCTAGTCCTGTGGCTAAAAACTAGCTCCTGTACCAGAGGCAGTGTGCCTGTACCCACCAGCTGCTGGGGAACATGGGCAAGAGGGTGCTGTTGCATTCATGTTCTGCTTGTGGATTTCCCGTGGAGACATGGGTTAGGGTACCCGTGTGAACAGGGAGCTCACCTAGATGCCCATTTGATTCGAAGCAGCATAGCTCATCCACATGATCTGTGTTCCAATTATTTTCTCTACTCTCCTGCAAGGGTGTGAATATGCCATTTGGATCCAGAGCATGACACTTTGGAAGAGAACTGCTTACTCTTCCCACCCACCTGCAAGAGGAGTGAGCTTAAAAACAAGAAAAAATGTGTGCATCATTCCAGCAAACAAAACATAAACAAGAAAAGCATAAATTGGCATGTTAAAATGTTCAAAAGTTCAGTACGTTAACAGGGCTGGGCGAGGTGAAACAAGTAGGATATTTTGAGCCATGCAACAAACAGTTAACCTGTTGGTTCCCAAGGACTGTCAGAATGAAAACTTCCTTGCCAGATGGAAAGATGACAGCAAAGTCCAAGATTAACCTACCTCCAGAAGACTAAGACATGTGCATTCCAAAGTCCTGAAGCTACCTGCGTCCTGAAATCAAACGTAGTTCAGAAAAACATTTACCTTTCTTATCTTTGCAATGTGGAGGTGAAGCTTACGTTATTTAGAGTGCACATTCCATCTCAACATGTGTGGAGTGGTACAGACTCATCTCAATAGTTACATTTGCACTCAAACTGTGCAACAAAAGTGCAAAGTTTCTTGGCCTCTGTGTGAACAGAGTATTACTATTATTACATTTTTTAAAATACTGCCCATAGCCATAGCTCTCTGGGCAGTTTACAACAGTAATCATAGAATCATACACTCCAGTCACCCATCTTAATTCTGGCCGGGCCTGATCCTGCTTAGCTTCCAAAATTAGGCAGGATCAGGCACTTCAGGCTATATGGAAGCTTGTACAAACTAGAGGGACCATGGTCTGATCCGGCACGGCTCTTATGTTCATTTGACAGGTTTAGAAAACACCTGAGGGACAAGAATGAAATGCAAAAGGCCCCTGGGACTCTTTCTGTGCCCCCAGTGGAATTTGGCCTTTTGCCACGGACCACACCTGGCAGGTGTGTGGCACTTGGTTTGATTTCCGAAATCCGTTGCTGGCGGTCAGTTCAGGCATCTGGCACAAGCAGTCAGTCGCTTTCCTGGCAGCCTGCGGGCGGGAAGGAATGAAGAGGGGGAGTGACAGGGTGCTAAAAGGAGTGGCCCCCCACGTTTTGCTCCTGCCGCCCACTACTGGTTCTGGCCTCGCTCACTGCAGTCATGGGGCCCATGAGAGGTTGCCCATGAGAATGGAAAGAAAGCTTGCCCGTCCCCATCACTTCACACCAGCAACTGAACCCAGTCGTTCGAGCCAGCTGTGCTTTCCTGAAGCAGATGCTGGCTGTGTGATTTTCCAAAATGCTCTGCACATCCACAGGGACTAGAGACTTAAGAAATAAGTAAATGTGGAACAGCTTATCTCCATAAGTACTGGTCTTTCGGACATCTCTGTGCTGCAAGGGGGTTCATACCTGAGAAACTTCCTCATTTTGGCTGCTTTTAGGGGCCGGGCCAATGCATGGTTGGGTGACCTTAGACTTTGACATGACATATAGAATATAATCCCAATTTTAGTGGGCATGTTCTGTGAACTTAGCTTGTTTTCTCCAAGCTGCTGTTACTGATCCTGACCATCAGCATAGCAGAGATTAAACACTAAAACCATGAATGGCTGGCTAATTCTCCTGGTTTTTCACTCTCATTTTTATAGACCGTGGTAGCTGGTGGGAAAATGTAATAGCTGGTTTGGTGCAACGAAATAGTCCGGTCAGCTGGCTTATCAGGACTGTAAGTACACGCCATGTCATCTTTACAATGCAATCCTGTGCATGTCTACTTAGAAGTAAAATTCCACTGCATTGAAATGGGTGCAAATACTCAGAAGTAAAATTCCACTGCATTGAGATGGGTGCAAATACTCAGAAGTAAAATTCCACTGCATTGGGATGGGTGCTCACAGCCCTTGGGAGCAATTGTACGCAGTTGGGAGTTGTAGGCCTTCATTCCATCTCTGCTAGCATCGGGCAACACCCCTAGACTCATTGCTTGCTCTTCTGACCTCAGTGATGACCTCAGTGATTCACCTTCTTGCTTATGAAATTATACTGTTCCCTTAAGTTGTTAAAGGAGCAATCCTATGGTCTGAGGGACCAGCAAATACTTTGCAGATTTGAGATCATAATTATGGTTCCAACCTCACAGTGGGGAAACCCACAATTTGTCCCCCTGACAGCCAGAATGAAAAGAACCCCATTGGCTGCCTCTCCAAGGCCATGAGTATGGTTGTTCTGAGGCCTGAAGTGAACACATGGATAAATACTGTCTTTCAGGCACTTTGCCCTTAAGGACTAGAAGCATTCTTTTAATTGCAAGCTCATGTTTTCAGGATTCTGACAGAGGGGGCAACTCAGCTAACCCAGGGACTTGTGAAGTGCATAGTACAATAGATATGCTCGCTCCAGACACAAGTGGGTTTCTGTATCATTAAGAGTCACGTAGAAGCAAGAATTTTACAGCATTGTGACAGGAAAGCTGTGCCTGATGTGATGCTTGCCTTCTGAACTTCTGCTTTGAAAGCGCAGAACTGTCTGCTCTGTTTTTGGCTTCACTTTAGACTTTGACTAAAGCAGAAGACTTTGAGGCTGCATCATTTATGCTGGCCGAGACGCCGATTATAGCAGATGTCTACTACATCATCGGAGGTACCACTTCCCGGGAGGGATTGGTCATCACCAGGAAGAGGAGTGGCCCTGAGGATATTTGGCCCTTGGACCCTTCAACCGGAGGGTGAGCATCCTTGCAAGGAAAGGCGTCTCTTGGGCCCAGTTCAAAGTTTTCGTTCTTCTATTCATTCGTTCTGCTTTATTCCACCTGAAACTCTCTTTTGCAACAATTCAGAAAGGTTCACAATAGTTCCTAAGAGCAAAGACCACAAATACAAGAAAAAAAGCATTCATTTTTTTCCCTGTAGGCAAAATGTAAAAAAAAGAATTTAATGGCTAAACAAACTAGACATATAGAAAACAGCTGACAAAAATTCTCCAGCTGGTCATCGAATATTCTTTAATACCTGAGAGAAGAGGGCAGGCCTAGCCTGGTGCTGAAAGGAGGGCAGTGTTGGCACCAGGTGGGCCTCTGTGGGGAGAGCATTCCATAGCTGGGGGCCACCAAGGAGAAGTCTCTTCCCTACTCCACCACCCTCCAGACCTGCCTAGGAAGTGGCAGCTAAGCAGCAGCTTCAGATATTGCTCATATTGTCCTGGTAGATTCAGGTCAAGGGGATACAGGCCTGCACAAGAGGAGTAAGAAGAGCTCCTGGGTGGCTTTGGATCTGGTGGGGGAGCGTGCCCTGTCCACACAAGGTCCCTGGCAGGATGAGTCCAGTCCAGACCAGACCACTCAAGAGTGCCAGAGGCTGTTCTCATGCACCGTATGGAAAGGCTCAGCCTCCTGGACCAGATGTGCCCATCCCCATCCCGTTTCTCCTTGTGGAGTTTCTCTCCTCTTACTGTATCGCCTGCTCTTCTCCCTCTCTGATCTCCCTTCTTCAGCCCGCTTTCTTCCCACCACCGTTCAGGGGTGCTGCAGAGGAGAGCTGCGGTCGCCCCCCCATGTGGGTTCCACGTGGAGGAATGAAGATGCGGAGAGCGGCTGCAGCTTCCCCCGCAGAGTGACCAAGCCCCTCTGGACTGTCCAGCTGAGGGGGCTCCCCTGGCCTTACCTGCCAGCACCCCCTGTTTGAGGAGCTCTCTCTCTAGCTGAGCTCTCACAGCACAGCTAGGGGTCCGTGCTGCCAGCGGCCAGGAAGTTAGACAGGTGGGCACAGCTCCCCACGCCGGCATCCACCCCTGCATGTTGAAATTGGACCCCCACCGCCCGCTTGAGTTGAAGTCAAGGAAGGCAGTCCCTGCTGGGCTCTGTGGCAGCTCCCTTGACTCCTGAGCGGTGTGTTGACTACGGTCACAATCCTGCACATGGTTAGGCAGCCAAAGTCCCAGCATTCCCACAGCCAGGATGCCTGCCTGGGGAATTATGGGGATTATTGGGCTGTTTTTCTCCGCAGCATCGCCCCTCCTCACTTGCTCATCTCCGGGCATTTAAATGGAAACACACAAGGCGGAGCCTTTTCCCTAGTGGCCCCCACACCCCTGGAATAGGCTGTCACCTGAGGTCCATGAAGCCCATCACTGCAAGCTTCTTGGAAGCCCACGTTACAGACATTTGATTTGAAAACATTTAGAAGGCGCCAGGTTTCAACCCCTGCAAATGAACACTTCCCCTTTGCAATGTTATGACAACATTTAACTGTTCTTTGGCTTGTAGTTGGTACCTGGTGGAGACGAACTATGACCACTGGACCACCCCACCTCCGTCTGATCTTCGAAGGTATGCTTTGCTGGGAGGGGGCTGGGCCCAGATGCCCCTGTTTGTTGAAGGGACCTGGTTGTACAAAGGAGCCCCTGTGGTGTGGCAGGAATGACTATAACCATCTAGACCATCCAACAGAAGGAGTTGGATCCTCCACAGCATATTCAGCTTTGGGAGGAGAAGACCTGGGGAAGAGATCATAGCCCTTGTCAGATGTGCAGGTCGAGGAATAATGTGCTCAAGTTGCAGAAAGCCAGATTCCAGCTAGATATCAGGAAGAACTGCCTGATGGTCAGAACAGTAAAGCTGGGAGGTGGTGCGCTGTCCCACACATTCAAGCGGCAGCTGGACGGCATCTGTTAGGGGTGCTTCAACTTGCAGTCCTCACTGAGCAGGCGGTTGGGCTCAGGGCCTTCTGGGCCCCTTCCAACTCTACTCCTCTGTGATTCTGTGCTTCTAACACCGGCAGCTCTCCGGGTGGCTCAAAATACTGCATCACATCCCCCCAAAAAATCCCCGCTGCAGACCACAAATGCAGTGTGCTCTTTCTATTCCGCATCTCGCTTCTTCCCAAATTAGAGAGAATGATACAAAACACACACATGTATATGGAAGCCTTGCAAATCTATTTTTAATAGCCGGAATATACATTCTTGTGGGCATATCACCACCTCCTGCTGCCAAAGGGGGCCCTCTTTCTGGGCTAGTGGCAGCATGGAGGCAGGGCAGGCTTTCACTGGGACTGCGGCCGGGAAGGAAAGGGTTGATCCTTCCTGCTCCTCCAAGAGAAGTTGGGAGCGCTTTCCAGTGATGCATTCAGCATTGTTTCTCCTTTGACCCCAGGGGTCTTCCTGGGCGTCCTATGACATCCTCTGTGTTTCTCACAGAATATTTCTTCTTTGTGCTACAGGATTGCAGCCATGAAAGCACTGAATGCCACTGGACAAGCCAATATTAACCTCGAGACTCTCTTCGAGGTAAGTCCTTTATTTTATATCATGCTCCTTTAAAACTAAAGCCTCTTCCCCCAGAGTTTTCTGCTATAGTAAATTCCGTGGCAGGATTGCTCTGGCAGCCAAAACGAGGATGGCATGTCAGCAGAGGAAAACGGTGTTGCAGGAATAGAAATATAGAAACCAGCAAGTCAGAAAGGATCTCCCAGGCCATCTAGTCCGACCCCCGGCTCCAGCCGGCTCCACTCATGACATGCCTACCATGTGCATGTCCAGCCTATCCTTGAACACCCTCACCGTTGGGGCTTCAGTCGCCTCCTGTGGAAGCCCATTCCATGCCCTAGGGGCCCTAACCGTTAGGAAGCACTTCCAAATTGAACCTTCTCCTCTAGTATGCATCCCAGGGTGCAGCGCTGCTCACAGTGGAATGAGGGCGGAGAAAGGTAAGGCCAGGGGAAAGCCCCTCTGCAGGTGCAGCAGGTGTCCCAAACCAGTGCCAGCCAAACTGAGGATGCAGGAAGCAGCTGGCCCTTGTGGGCTGTGTAAAGACGCACGCGCAGCCCCGAGTCAGGGCTTGGTAGACGCAAGGAGGGGCTGCCTTCTTCATTTCAGTGCACCCCGCCCTGCCTTTAAAATTTTTTTAAACGAACACTAAAAACATCCACTATCAATTACATCAGACATACTGTGTCAGCCCCCTACTCATTCATTTTTCCTTTTTAACATTCTTTAGTCATATGCAAATCCATTTATAATAACTTGAAAACATATTTAAATCTAAGCCAAGTCCAAAAAAACCCCCCTGTTTAAATCTATGGAAAGTCCCATATCTCTAGCCAATAATAAAGGAAAAACTCTCCAAGTTTGATAGAAGTGGCTCCACTTTATCCTCAGGACAACAACCCTGTGAGTCTGAGCGACGGCCCCCAATTCCCCCAGGGAGCCTCGTGGCCAAATGGGGAGTGGAACTCGCTTCTGCCAGTTCAGCACTCTGACCCTGCTCCACACTGGCTCTCACACGTCGTACTGGGATTTTTTAAAATAGCCCAACCCGGACTGGCCTCTCTGTACAACTTCATCCCACATTTGTCTGATAGCTGTTGGTCTCCTGGTGCTGTGTGGATCGGTGCGCTCTGCAGCAGATTCGGGGGCTTTCCAGAAATAGGTGCAGGAGTCTGGGGTCACATGGCCCTGGCAGTGTGCGCAGGTAGACTCCGTGCAGCTCCTTGCAGCATGTGACTTCTGGAGGCAGCGGGCTGCACCACAGCACCCAGCAGAGAAGGGGCGACTGCTTAGCTTCTGTGCCCCCATAAAAATATTTGGCACCTTCCATGCTTAGAGCCTTGTGTCCCTCAGGTGGCAGCCATGCAAACTGAACGCTTTGCAGTTCCAGGTGGTGGCACAATGGAATGTGGAAAGGGCACGAGGGGGGGAGGGGGTGACTGCTTCCGCAAGGCCCTGCACTAAGACGGTTTGTGATGTTGTGCAACCCGGCGGCTGAATGAGTTCTCGCATCAGCTCGGGGGTCCAGCCCAGAGCATCCTCCAAGGGCGACTGTGAGGCTTTCCTCGGGGATTGGCCAACAGGCGCCCGTAAGAGCAGTCAGCACCGTATTTGGAATCTAATCTGGGCAGGTTCTCGTTAAGATGTTGTAAGAACAGATTATGGGCTGGGCTTGGTCAGGCCCTTGCAAGGAAAAACGATGCAGGCTTTTCCACAGTAATGCCATCTGGACTGGAAGACCTTCGTGCTTCATTTGATTGAAACGTTCCACATCTTCCACCGGAAAGAAGGCTCTTGCGGTAGTTTCTCATGTTTTCTCATAAGGGATCCGAAAGGCTTCCCCAGTTTCCTGAGCAGACTAAATGCGCTTACTTTCACACGTTAAGAAAAAGAGAAGACTCAGCCACAAACGATGCAACTAACACTGCGTGTAGATCAAGCCTGAATGTGCAGAGCTGCCCCGTTTGAAAGCAAAACCATTCCATGCCTTTCCAGGGCAGATTTCGTCACTAAACAGGTTGTTCTGCCACATGCTGGGGACTTCCAGCCATGCGCCATCCTGACCATCTTCCCTTTTTCGTTTCTGTTTCCTTTCCAGGTACTGTCAGTACCGCCAGTTCTGAACGTGTAAGTTTGTTTGCAGCTTGCTAAGAGTGCCTTGAGAGATGCGTGCATGCACCTGTAGGGTAGATCACCTCTAAAGGGCTGTAGGGAATCGCTGGGGCCAGAGGCACGATGCCACTGAATACCTTTTTGGGGGAGCAACCAGCACTGTTACCTTTATGGCCTGCTTGCAGGCTTCCCGGGGCATTAGGACTCCAGGCAATCCAGCAGGGCTACATGACGCGACCAGTCTCTGCATTTTCACTAGTGGGATCTCTGCTGAGGGGGTTAAAATATATACATGGTTTTATGAGGGATCCTGGAGGAGTCAGATCCAGTGGGGTCAAAGAAGTCATCTGTTCCAGGATGCACTTGGGCCAGAATGACAATCCCATGGGCACCTGTTCCTATTCTTTACCAGGTTCACCATTTATACCACTGTCATGAGTGCTGCAGCGCCAAGCAATTACACGACACGGATAAGGACCCTGGAATAAATGGGTAAGTCCTGCATTAATGCGGATTAGAATGGGCACCTCAGGCCCTTCGTAGTTCTGTGCAAATACCCAGTGGTGCTGGCTGCAGTTCAGGCCTTCCAGCTGACGGGGAGGAGAAGCCTTGTCCAGAAAGGTGTACCTTGCTCTTTTCCACCCAGCCACAGTGATCTGTTGAACCGGAGTGAGGCAGAGAGAAGGCATTAAACCTGTTGCTTATTCAAGGCCTTTGTCCTCTCCTCTGCAGGGTGATGCAGTTGTTGGTTTGATAGCTATTTTTACTGCATACTTCTTTGATACACACAGCAAAAACTGAAGATAACCAACAAATTGGGATTGTGAAATAAGGTAACAGTCAAAGGCCATAGCCGTGGGGAAGCTGCCGGGGCCCATATGGCATCATCCCCTCCACTGAAGCCCTTTAGAATCATTAGGGTTGTTAAATCATCCAGGTAATTCTTTCCATAGCAGGGTGACCTGAACAATATTGGGCAAAAGTCATCTACCTGCTCTGTGCTACTTTTTCTGCCTTCACCCTTTTAGGGTGCAATCCTATGGATGGTTAAATGGCGAAAGGGCCTCCAGTGTCCAGCATTCCCTAGGCTGGCATGCTGGTGGAGGAATTCTGGGAGATACAGGCCTTTCCTCTGTCAAAACATTCACAGAATGGCACTCTGATTCAGTTTTTCCGTTAGTACTAAAACGCAAGGTTTCCACTGCAGCCAATTTATTTGGCTTCTGATTTCCAGAGGGTTGCAATTTCCATTTTAGCAGCCCCTCAGAAATAGTTAAGAGAATGTTAACTGAAGATGTCATGCCAGTCAATATCAAGATTTACCAGCCCCAGTAAAGGGAGGAATGTAATCCTCTGACCTGTGCCAGATTGATTGATTGTTTCATTGATTGATTTTAAATAAATAGATCAGCTGCCTTAAACACATCCAACCAAACTGTGTACCTGGCACAATTTATTGCATTCTTACTGCTTTGCATTGCATCCTGCCCCATTTCCTCTTGCAAGGAAGTCAAGGCGGCATACATAGCTCCATTTTATTTCACAACAACCCTGTGAGGTGGGTTAGGCTGTGAGTGAGTGACTGGCTCAAAGTCCCCCTGTGGGCTTCACAGCCAGGTGGAGACTAGAAGGTCCCCAATCCAACACTGTCACCACCACACCTGAGCACCATTTCCAACGCAAAGGTTGGGGGAGGACATTTTGAAAGACCCTCCTCCCCATGTGCAAAATGAGGGCTTGTCTTCTCCAGATGCATGCATCAAGGTCGGCAGTGAGTTGACAGTGGCCTGTTGTGCAGATGCACACAATCATTGCAGCTGAATGTTTGCACTCTCGGCACTTGAGCAAAGGACACAGCAGGAAATTTGGGTGCTTTGGATGAGCTCCTGCGAGCTTTCTGCTGGGAGAAGTACCAGTGCATTTCGGGGACACGTTGTTCTGTAATGCCAACCGTTCAAGCCATATGAAAACCGCTATTGCAGAAGCATCCCGTGAAGAGGGCAGAGGGCTGATTAGGTACCCAGTCCAATAGCCGTGTTTGCTCTGTCTATTTTTCAAGTAGCTTTCCTTGTTGCTTGTGGAATTTAGATTCAGTCCCAAATTGTGAATAACAAGCTTAGAGACTTTACAGATTGATAGATTTCATTGTATCTTTGACACCTTGCTAGACTCCATTATTGTGGATTTGTAAACATCCAGTTTTACTGTGTAATACACACACACACACACACACTCATTGAATAGACACAAACTCACTGAATCTAACAATGTAAACAAGTTTTGAAGTAAGACTGGCACTGAATGGGACTCAAGTTTGTACAATTCACTTTAAGAAGGAATGTGTTTGTTAAATTGTCTCCGTCTCTTCTCTTTGCTTTTACCAGAAAGGGAAGAAAGATCCCTTTTGAAAAACCAAAGGCTGGACTGTCTATGCCATGCATCCAGAGGATAAAAGCATCAAGACGGGTCTCGTGCTTGGAATTCACCATCCTGAAATAAATCTGCAACAAATAACTCCTAATCCCTAGTGATATGAAGATAGCACATTGATGATATCTGGTGAAAGGTCAGAAACAGGAAGAGAGAATTTGGCCAGGCCTGGATGTCCAGGAGTAAGAGGCACATTCTGCCATTCTCAGCCACCTCCCCAGTGATTGGTAAATAGGAGTGTGGATTCTGCAGAAATGGATAGGCTTTCCTCATCCCCAGAGGTTTCGGAAGCGAAGACTTCCTGGTGCTGAATCCGGTTACCATGCCACCCAATTCGTTTCATCTTTTCATGACCTTTCTAGCAGGTAGTGCCCGCAAGGTGTGTGATGCAGCCCCCTTGCTGAAGCCAAGCCAATGCGTGCCTGATCATTACCTGAGCAAGAGCCTGCACCTGTGCGGCCTTGGTGTGCACAGAAGGAGGGCTGGACAGGGGTGAGATGACGCCGAGAGCGCAGAATTGCAGCAGGAGGGAATAAGGGTGAGTGCTTGCCGGAAGTGACCCAAGCAGCCACCGCCCCAGCACTGCTCCTGTTCTCAGGCTGCTGAGGAGCTAGAAAATGCGGACGCAGCAGAGGGCGTGAGGGAAGCCTCGCTGGTGCACAGAGCCTTTCTCCTCAGCTCACGAAGAGGGGCACCAGCAGTAGCCCAGCGATCCCCCAACTGTACGCAGCTTGTGCTGCAGTGTCCCCAGACCCAGGGACCCCCAGATGTGTTGGATAGACAATTCCCAGAATCCCCCAGCCAGCATAAATGGTCAGCCTAGCACACGGATTTGTTCTCCGACTTCAGTGCCTTAGTTCTGGTGTTCAAAAGACCTTTTTAACTAAAGCGTTGATGCTGTATTTTAACCAGCCCCACCACTGTGCCTCTGCGACAGTCTGCTTGCAGCTGCTGTGGTCTTCTTTTCTGTCTTTTCTGTTGTGTGTTTTTAACTTGGTTAACCACCCAGAGAGCTTTGGCTGTTGGGTGGTATAAAATGAAGGAAATGAACAAATGAACCGTTAATCATGAATTGCATTTTTTCTAAAATGTTTCACATGTTAGTCCTCAGATGATTAAATTACAGGGCTTGGCTGCCGCTTACTGGTAGAGCACTTGTTTTGCACGCAGAAGCTCCAGGATTCGGCCCCGACACCTGCAGATGGGGCTTGGAAAGAAACCCAGGAAAGCCCCTGCTGCAGTCGGTGCTGACGGCACAGGCCTTGAAGACCCCGGAGTCTGATCAGCTGCTCCTTGTGTATGCTTTGCTGCTGTTCTTGGAACCAAATATTGGATGAGAGCCTTGAAATAAAGTGACTTTCTCCCTGTTTGTCTTAAGTCTCTTTCCAAACCTTCAATTTCCCTGTCAGACACCTAGAATACCTCAACTTTAGTGGGGTGGAGAGGTCTGCCCGCTCCCCTTATCCAATTTCCTTGTGCAGAACTTTCCAAAAGGTCCTACCATTGCAGAAGCAATTGTCTCTCCAAGGTTCCCTCAGCCTGAGAGTCCTGCAGAGGTGCTGCTGGCAGTGATGGGAATGGCGGTCCGTCTAGGGGGCTCTCAGCTGAGAAAGGCCGGCCTGGTTAGTTCCTGTATGACGTCCCTCTGTAGCTTACCTAACCGAAGAATGTGGAATACGAGGCAGACCAAGCCAGTCTCCTGGCATGTGCCCTGCCTGCATTACCAAAGGTGTTCCTCCAAGTGTCTTCAACAAGCGAGGCTCAGAAGGTGGGAACCAGGGGCAGTGCCTTCTAGGGGGTGGCCCCCCAATTTTGGAATGAAATCCCAAATGTAGCCCTCCTGCCACCGGCTTATCTTTGCAACACTTGACTGAGACCCTTTTCTATTGCCCATCATTTGGCAACCTGTGTTAGGCTTGTACTTCACGTGGCTTGTTTTGACTTCACCCCACAATATGGTTTAGTGAGGTATCTCCGCTCTATTTATGTGCTTGTAACCAAACTGTCTTGACATCATCATCATCATCATCATAACATTTCTATGCCACCCCTTGCCGAAGCCTCGGGGCGGCTTACAACACAATAAAATACATTGAAATACAATAGAACATAATAAATTACCACTAAATACAAAAAATACACTGAGATACAAACATAATAATATAAAATTAAAATTAACAGTATAAAATAAGTAAATAAAGAATATAGGAGGAGAAAAGAGAAGGAAGAAGAAGTTGCTCTGGCCAGATCATATATTTTAACAATTAAAATGATGTTTAAATAAAAAGGTCTTTACCTGGCACCGTCATTACTGGTTTTTCGGCGCCAGG
>NW_025335568.1:8227174-8278128 GCF_004798865.1 Varanus komodoensis
ACAAAAAATACACTGAGATACAAACATAATAATATAAAATTAAAATTAACAGTATAAAATAAGTAAATAAAGAATATAGGAGGAGAAAAGAGAAGGAAGAAGAAGTTGCTCTGGCCAGATCATATATTTTAACAATTAAAATGATGTTTAAATAAAAAGGTCTTTACCTGGCGCCGAAAAACCAGTAATGACGGTGCCAGGCGGACCTCTTTGGGGAGTGAGTTCCATAGGTTGGGCGCCACCGCAGAGAAAGCCGTCCTCCGAGTACTTACTCTCCTAATTTCTTTCATGGAGGGTTCCCGGAGAAGGGACTCTCCCGCAGATCTCAAGGGGCGGTCGGGCATATACGGACGTAAGCGCTCGTTCAGGTAGCCAGGACCCAAGCCGTTTAGGGCTTTGTAGGTCATAATCAACACCTTGAATTGGGCCCGGGCTTCAATGGGAAGCCAGTGGAGCTGACAGAGGACTGGAGTCATGTGTACATCACGCCCCGTCCCCGTCAGCAGCCTGGCAGCTCTATTTTGCACCAATTGAAGTGTTCGGACCGTCTTCAAGGGTAGCCCCACGTAGAGCGCGTTACAGAAGTCAAGGCGGGAAGTCACCAGTGTGTGTGTCACCGTCATCAGGCAGTTGTACTCCAGGTAGGGGCGCAGCTGATTAATCAGCTGAAGCTGAAGGAAGGCGCTCCTCGCCACCACTGTCACCTGAGCTTCCAAAGAAAGCTCAGGGTTGAGGAGCACTCCCAGGCTGCGGACCTTGTCCCTAAGAGGGAGTGCAACCCCATTCAGGACCAGGTCAAATCCACCCTCTCCGAAGCCCAATCCGCCAACCAACAGGACCTCCGTCTTGTCTGGATTGAGCTTCAGTTTATTGGCTCTCATCCAACCCATAACCTTGGCCAAGCACCGGTTCAGCACAGCCACTGCCTCACCTGGATTAGTGGAAAACGAGAGGTAAAGCTGGGTATCATCAGCGTATTGATGATTCCGCAGCCCACACCTCCTGATGACCTCTCCCAGCGGTTTCATATTATGTACATACTGTGTTTTAAAGGGCCTTTTTGTCTTCATAAACTTAGAAATACAATAAACGTGCCTGGTCATATTAGCCCTCCTGTTTCCATACACACCCCCCCCAAGCCCCATTTTATAAGGGAAAGGGGGAGAGCTTTAGGCACATCTGTCAACGCTTAGCCATCTCTCATCTGTGTGGTGCTTTCAAGCTGGGATCCTGGAAACATGAGCCCGATGCTCCTCCTCTCTTTCAAACAAGTGAGACTTTGTTTTGATGCTGGCAACAGGCTTATTGCCATGGGCTTTAATGAGATCAGCATCTCACCCGAAGTGTCGCAACTTAATCACCTACACACATCTGGGGTTAAGCGAGCTTCCCAGTGACCCAGTTTATGTACGCAGTAGTGTCAAACAACAGCACTTCCTAATAAGTTAATTAGTGGGGACATGGGGGGTGTCGGGGCCATTCAGTCCAAATGGTGACAAGTGTTCGGAAACGGCATGAAATCCAGCGATGGCTTTTCAAAAAAGATTAGATGCATTAAGCAACAACAGTGCCTCTCTATGGAAGTCTTGCCTGCTTTGATGCCTTCTGGACTACCACTGCCATCAGCTGGGGCTGATGGGGGTTGTAGCCCAAAATACTTGGTGGGCGTTATGTTGGGGAAAGGCGTTCTCTACTAGAGCAATGAATGAATGTGTTGGCAGAACCCAGCCTTGTGCATGTGTGTGAATGTACAGTTGGGCATGAGGGGTATTTCCAAGCAGGAATCCCTGTGTCCTCCACTTCAGTCCAAACAATTGCCCCCTTCCTAGGGCTCACAGCAGCCGGGGAAGGGAAGGGCAAATTCTGCTCTCAGGGTGGATAAAGGCGCACCTGGTCTCCTCCCTCATGCATGATTGCAAGTGACATTCAGTCCTCCCATGTGACAAGAAGAAACACTTCAGGGCTACTAGAAGCAGGATTCTGTTCGCTTTTTCTAGTTTTGCTTACTGCAACAGGACTTTTCCAGGAAGTACAGAGGAAGCCTCCAAGAAGATGTTTTTCCCTATCGAACAGATGCTCGGAGGGCTGCCAGTTGGAGGAGAGAGTCCGGAGGAACATATTCTCCCTCCGTAATCCTCCCGCACGTCATCCTAATCCATGGCAGTTCTCTTGCTTTTCTCCTCACGTGGGAAAGCTCTTAAGGCTTTTCAGAGGGACCGACAGTAAACAAACTGAACAGGCTGGACAATTCTCATCCACAGGGCAGGAAAGGGGAAATGTGGCTCGCTCCAGACGGAGCTGAAAGTGTGTGTACAGGGAGAGTGTATTGCACACCTCAGTCCTTTTCCCAGGTGAATGAATATTGTAAGTGCATAAGGACAATGGGAAAACCCAAGCTGCGACACTGATTCAGCCTCAAGTCCAAGCCTGACACAGCTTTCCCTAAAGCAGGCATCTGAAACAGCACAGTAAGTTCCTTTATAATAATTTAGACAAGTTGCTTTTTCTATAGCTAAATGTGCATACTAGTCCCTGTAGAACTTGATCTTACTCGGCTTCACTTGGAAGGACGTTTGTTGTTATGTGCCGTCTCGTCGTCTCTGCCTTATGGTGATTCCCATGAAGGGAAGCCATCAGAATGACCTGTTCTGCTCAGTTCTTCCTCCTTTATGGATTCCATTTATCATGCAGCTGGACTTCCTTTTCTTCTTCTGCCTCTGACTTTCCCTGGCATGATTGTCTTCCCTGGTGAGTTTGCCTTCTCATGATGTGCCCGAAGTACGATAAGCTCCAGTTTTCTCATTTTTGCTTCTAGGAAAGCTCTGGTTTCATTTGATCTACAACCTACTTGTTTGTTTGCCTTTCTGTTGGTCCAGGGAGTTCAGAAAGCCCTTCTCTAGCACCACTGTTTGAGCACGAGGTGGCCACATAAAACAGGAAGCCAGAAAGGAAATTGGGAGCCGCAGGAAATCTCCAAGAGATTTGTGGTAGGTTGAAAAGCGTCTCCACCCCTTAGACACCTGAGCTTTAATGCAAGGACCACATTATATTTCTTGCATTTCAGGTCCTTCTAACTTGTTAGCAGTGAAGTTAGAAGTTAGCAGTGAAGATTTCCCTCCCACCTACTGTTAATTTCAATGTGTGTTTACAAATGCCTATATTCACAATCTAAGATCATGGCATCCAGTCCTCTCACTTCCTGGCAAATAGATGGGGAAGAAATGGAGGCAGTGACAGGTTTTATTTTCCTGGGCTCCAAGATCACTGCAGGCGGGGACTGCAGCCAAGAAATTAAAAGATGCTTGCTCCTGGGGAGGAAAGCTATGGCAAATCTAGACAGCATACCAAAAAGCAGAGACATCACCCTGCCAACAAAAGTGTGTATACTCGAGGCTATGGTTTTCCCAGTTGCACTGTATGGCTGTGAAAGTTGGACCATAAGGAAGGCTGAGCACCAAAGGATTGAGGCCTTTGACTTGTGGTGCTGGAGGAGACTCCTGCGAGTCCCTTGGATCGCAAGGCGATAAAACTGGTCAGTCCTAGAGGAGGTCAACCCTGACTGCTCTTTAGAAGGCCAGATCCTGAAGATGAAACTCAAATACTTTGGCCACCTAATGAGAAGGAAGGACTCCCTGGAGAAGAGCCTGATGCTGGGAACAATAGATGGCAAAAGAAGAAGGGGGCGGCAGAGGATGAGGTGGCTGGATGGAGTCACTGAAGCAGTTGACGTGAACTTAGGTGGACTCTGGGGGATGATGGAGGACAGGAAGGCCTGGAGGAATGTTGTCCATGGGGTCGTGATGGGTCAGACATGACTTTGCAACTAACAACAACTGCATATTCACAATCATATTTTATGCATCCGGTGAAGTGGGCATCAATTAATGGGAGATTATGCCACACAGAATTTGTTCAGGAATAAGCCTATGCATGTTTATACCAGAAAAATACAACTTCCTGTATTCCCCAACCAGCTATGCTGCTTCAACTACTGGAAAGTATAGGACTTCGGTCAATCAATCAACCACAGGGCATTTTGTGCATGAATGGGCATAGGATTGCATCCTTAATCTTTAAGGTGCCATAAGGTTCTTTGATTTAAAAAAAACAACTTAAACAGCTATTTACATGTAGAAGGCACAGTTGTTTTCATTCTTGGACTCTCTCACTCATTCAGGAACAGAAAACAGAAATTGCACAGCTGATTTTAAAATGGAAACTGCAAGAGAAATGTCATGCAACTAACAAAAGCAGATACAGAACTGGTGCAGGTTTTTACCCCATCTGCCAATGAGAAAACTTAGGGATCATGTGGCTAGATGAGACAGGGAGCCTACAAGCTGTCTTACCCCGGGTTCCCTATTTGCCTGTGTAGCTCATTAGGGTCAAGAATCTGGCCTCTGGCTAAAAGGGATCCGGTGGCCCTGGTCTATCCTGGTTGCTGTTCTCCAAGACTGCAGGCACAGGGGGGTCTTTTGCTTCCCTTGCTGAGCTCCTTGCCCTGAAGACTCCAAGGACCAAACCTGCATGCAATGCATGTGCTTAGCTGCAGAGACGTGATCCCTGCCCTGCAGCAGTAACTTCTATTTATGCATAATAAAAGACAACACAACAAACAGAATTTGCAGCAACGCATAAATGAACAGAACAATAAAATGGAATAGCAACATCATCAGGGACAAGCCAGGGAAGGCTTGCATAAAAATACATTTTCAGTGCAACGAGGAGGCTGTCCAGTGTGTCTCTGTGTGAATAACTGTTCCAGGTGTTGCTTCTCCCGGTGATGTTCCACATCTGCCCAGTTCTTCTGCCCAGCTGTGTATTTAGTGCCCCTGAAGCATTTGGTTCGTCCCCAGTATAGACATGAGCCTGTGCAAAGGTCCGGGCTTGCTTGCTTTTAATCAGTTACTTTCACAGATTGGGTTTCAACTTGCAAGATGAAACTTTAGCCCCTCTGTTGATCTTAATGCCAGGGGGAAAACTCCACTTATGAAGAATTTACTTCAATTATGTTTCTACGTCTGGATTCAAAATACAGGATAGCCCATACTCCAGTTCTGAGTACATGTTAGGTGCAGCTTGTTGATGCATGGGTTATAGAATCCTGGGTTATCATGTTTTCTGAACCTAGCTGAACTAAGAAGGCATTGCTTACTAACCACAAGCAACCCATGAAGGGAACCTATAGTTTGGTGTTGACTTGTGAGCTGTGGGTTGTTCGTAGTTAAAGAATCTTGGTTTGCTATCACAGCTGGGTTCAGACATTTCAACAAGCACCCACACTTAATCCATGTTCAACCCATGTGTTGGCTATCGCATTGTCAGGACTTGGTTTATGTGTCAGGCTGCTATCAATGTCTCAAGAACAGCAGCTGATAAAAGTTGGTAACCTTAGAAATAAGCTTGGATGTCAGTACAACCCTCCATATCGATGCCAATTTCAACTGCCAAACTCTATTTTCATTATTTAAATGTGCACCCAATTTTCCATCCAAATGCTTAGTAAAACTTGTAGGTGGGTCGTCCTTCAAGGCAGGATGAAGAGGAAATCCATTCAGTTTCAACATGAGAGTCTCACAGACACCCCAACAAAAGTTAGAATGTGTGGAAAAGCCGCATGTATTTAGCAAAGCTGATTAGAATAGCTGCCTGGCATTTTAGACCTATCCGTATTACAACAGTAGTATTTCTTGGAGTTATAAATACCACCCAGGATTTAAAGCTGCTTTCTCAGTGCTGCCTTGTGGGCTTCATTATCACAAACCTGCTGACACAAGACTAAACAGAAATTACTGACAGCATATGCTTGTTAATTTGATGCTGCAGAAATGCCCAGGGTAGCTGAATTTATATATGCAAAAAGGGTACAAGGAGCCAGTTTTGCTTCAGGGTATGAAGTGTGGTCCAATTGAAAACAATGGCTATAAAAGAATTCTGTTTTGTCTACAATGGAAAACAAAGCAGGCCATGGAAAGAACATCAATAGCAGATTGAAGGTAAATAGTTGCAGGCTTCTGGTGCAGGCTAGACCTGCCTTTGAGGCCCTGCTGTTAAGGTGGATCTTTTACTGGGGAAAAGGAGCCAGGTCAATAAGTTTTATTATCCAATGGCCAATGAACAACCCACCAAGAGACTCATGGTTTGTCATTAGGTTGTGAATTGTGGCATGTTTGTGGTTAACAAACCATGGTTTGTTATTGCAGCTGGAATCAGTCAACAGGACAACCCTTGTTTTGACACCATGATTGAATGTCATGGTTCAATGATAACCCAGACTCAACCTTTGAGAGTAGGTTATCATGTTGTCTGAACACAGCCATTGTTTCTATCACTGCTTCAAATATTCAGTGTACTTTGTACTCTGCTTCACCTTTGTTAGAGAGGTGGCAAATAGAAGCAGGACCTTCTTGGTAGCTGCCCCCTGCTTATGGAATGAGCTCCCTAGAGAAATTTGCCTGGTGCCAATATGACTCTCTTTCTAGCACCAGGCGAAAACATTTCTCTTTTCTAGGTGTTTTAATCGATAAATTTTTAAAGTTAATTTTAATGTTTATATTAACCATTCATCTTAGTTGTACCCCCAGTGGTTTTAATATTGACCTATTCATTATTGCTGTGATATTAGCTATGTAATATTTTTATTGTATAAGATTATTTTATTATTTTTAATGTGCATGTTATTTTTAAATATTGAAGGCTGCCCAGAGACTCCATTGGAGTAGGAGGTAGCATATAAATGCAAAAATAAGTAAATGGGGAACCTGTAATTTTCCAGATGTTCAGGGACGTCAGCTCCCATCCTTCATGGCCATGAGGCATTTTGGCTGGGCTGATGGGCATTGGAGTCTAAGGACATCTAGAGGGCCATATGGCAGATGGGGGTGGGGTACAAGGCTAGGAGAAAGCAGCTTGCTGAAGAGGTCCTACTAAGCTCGAGGAACATATCTTTTCTGTCACTGAAGCAACAGCCCTTCCTTGGAGCTCAACCACCATTTCCTTAGAGCCAAATCGTTAAGCCAGCCTCTCCCGTTCCTCCAAGCAGTGAGATGCTGTTTTGCTGAGCATTCTGGGACTGACTCTTTTCCTTTGGCAGTCTGAAGGCGACATCGCAGCAATTCAGCCCATAGCTATGGGGAGGGTGACAGGTGGCTTGTGGCCCACTGCACAGGTAACATGTTGTGGTTTCTTGCCATCTCATAGGTGCTTCGTTTGAGGAATATGGGATGTGGCACTTCAGCACACAGCACCTTCTTGGCTAAGCCAGACACAGGTAAGTCCTGCCCTGCCCTGTCTTGTCCTAAGCATTCATTTCATTGTTTAAACATTAATCTTCTGCATAAACCGCGGGAAATACCAGTATTTTCCCTTTCTCTCCCCGCACTTAACTAGGCCAGGGATTGCCAGATGCATCTCATCCTGGTAAGTTCACATATCAACAGTCCTTTCTAATATTACTTTGTGGCACCAAGTAGAGCATCTGTAGGCAAGACAGAGGTCCGTGCGCGTTCTGCCCATCCAGCCACGGAGAATTGCTTTATAGACAGAGGATCCCCAGGACCTTTCAGAGAGGGCTGAAGGTCTTACGTTTTCTGTTTGCTGCTTTGGAATGGAAATTTGCTTTCATCTAAGTTTCCGGCCTGTGAGAATGAGGATTGTTCTTCTCTGCTGCATTCCATTTCCCCATTGGGTGACCAGACAATGGGAAAGTTCATTGTCCAAGCTGGGCTTGGAGGTGTGGAGTCCTGTACTGAGCAGAAGATTGGACCCACTGGTCCACCGGCCCCCTCCAACTCTACCGTTCTACGATTCTCTGATCCTTGGGGGCCAGCAAAGCCAGGACTGAGGTCCTCTGTCTGTGCGACACACCGATGGCACATTGAAATGAATGCACCTCTGTCTGTGCAACACATTGGGCACACTGAAATTCCACAATTAAATACACAATAAAATTCCCTTCTTGGAATTACAGATTGTACAACCTAAGCATGTAATTCAATGGACAATGAGTACTGAATGCGTACGATCCAGGAAAGGTGCCTCTCTCCATGTGATCGGCTTGCCAGTGAGAAACCCTGAGCTCCAAGGCTCCGAGGTTTTCACTGCTTGCTCCAGCTTGGTTTGTCCCTTGAGGATCTTAAAAAATTAAAAAATGAAGAGCTCTTGAAATTTGGAGCCCTGAAATAGTCGGCTTCCTCACAGCAAAGGCAGGAAGCTATTTGGGATTCTCCTCCTTCAGAAACAGGAATCGGAAACCATATCCTCAGGAAAGGTGATGCAGTTTTCCGGAGATTTTTGAACTGGTAAATTTTACAATGCAAATGGTGATCGTTTGCACAGGGAAAAATCAATTTGCACTGATTTCAGGGAGCAAATTGATCCTGTGGTTTTCTAGACAGCCATAGGATTTCCCTTTGCATTGTCTCACAAACTCACTAGCTGTAATCTCCTGGAAACATTAAGCACAGCTTTAAAGCTGCTTTGAAGCTACCAAAATTTGCTAATTTTGTATTTGCATCTTGCATCAATTAATCTGTGTGAATGAACCTAAGAAATTTCCATGGCAAAATAAAGCTCTGGGGGAAATATTCAGCTCCACAACACTGCCCCATTATCGGATAGACAGGTGATGACGGAGGGGGAAGGAAGCCGTCCCAGAGATCTGCCTGGAGAGATTTTTGATCACCACATGATCCGACAGAGAGCGATGATTTAAAATGGTGGCCCACGCCCAAGATCCTGCCACAGCTGGCCCAGCCAGCCCGTGGCTGGAGATAAGGGTGTTTGGCAGAGCAGTGGCCCCGTCATGGGGTCTGGGCCATGGCAGCTGCGGTGGATGATGGGGGTTTACGCAACCCCTGCTTTCCGTAGCCTGCACTTGAAAGGGCAAGATGGGTTCCGTGTCTACATGCCCTGAGCGTCTCCTTCTGTACCTCAGCATTTAAAGCGGCTGTCCTGATCCAAAGATGGTATCGGCGCTACGTGGCTCGGCTTGAAATGTGCCGCAGGTGCACCTGGCGCATCTTCCAATCCATAGAGTATTCGGGAGAGCAAGATCATCTCAAGGTAGGATGGCAGGAGGGGAGAGGAGATGCTGCTGGGGAGAATTATGTACTCAGCTCAGTGCTCAAAATGAAAGAGCAGAAAATCATCGGCCGCCACTGCCGAGTGCCTCTACTTAAGTAACCAAAAGAGCTCCTCCCAGGCACAAGAAGGGAGGTGCCAGACGGCGTGGGGGGACCCCAGAGTAAGAGAAGTGCACAACGTCTTTAGAAAATGACCGTATGCAAGGAATTACTCTGCCCATGCAAAGAAAAAAAGCAAGATACCTTCCCATTGAGACAGTTTTTGGAGAACCAAAAAGGCAAGAGTGGAACTGAGTGTAGTGAAAGACTATGCAGAAACATAGAAACATAGAAACAGAGCGAGTCAGAAGGGGTCTCCCGGGCCATCTAGTCTGACCCTTGGCTCCAGATGGCTCTGCTCACGACATGCCCACCATGTGCATGTCCAGCCTATCCTTGAACACCCGCACCGATGGGGCCTCAACGACCTCTCGTGGAAGCCCATTCCACACCCTCGGGGTCCTGACTGTCAGGAAGTGCACTTACCGTCAGAAGCACTTCATGCTGCAACATTGTGTTGCAGATCGCATTCGTTCCTTTCTTACTCCACACATGTCCCATCTTCAAAATAGGTCAAGGCTCTGCAAGTAGTGAAGCAGTGGGGCAGAAGAGAAGAGGGAGGAAGGTGCAAAGCAGCCCTTAGCATGACTGACGGCATCTATCTTGTCTTCTCTAGCTCAGCAAATTCTTTGACTACCTCATGGCGCAGTTCACACCAAGCAGCAGCAAAGAGCGTAAGCTTTATATTTGGGGGTGTGTAACTGATATGCTCACTCTTGCACACATTCTTTGCACCAAGGTAACTTGTGTATATCAAACAAATTAATAGAAGTGGAAATAATTGGAATTACAGCCCTGTGGGAATCATACTGAAGTGCTTTACAGCTGATGGAACTAACACTTAGTGAAATGTATCCATGCATTTATTGCTAGCATTCCATGTCTGAAAACCCCTTTTTATTTCCTTTAAGTCATTCTCAAGTTTTTAACCAGCTGCATTTTATTGTGTATTTTAATGTTTTATAGGTTGTGCAGTTCTGTTTTTCTACTTTGTATTCTGCCTTGAGATTGTATGGTAAAAAGCAGGATAGAAATTTCATCTATACATGAGCATGACATCATTCATGATCTCTACTGGCTGTAAAGGAAATCAGAAAACCGCTGAAATCCTTCCCCTGCCCTGAATACGATTCCAGGCACATCCCACCCTCCCTCCAGCGTCTCAGGATTTTATTCCAAATGTTCAAGTTTATCTTGGAGCTTTAAAGTTGCTATTCAGGGTCTTCCAGATCCCATCCCTGTTGACCTTTAAGAAGGGGCTGAAGAGTTAAAGCCGTATCCCTTGGCTTCCTGTGTTTATTTTTATTGGACTGGGTTGCAGTGTTAGGGTTTTGTTTACATGCTGGTATCCATTTTAAAAAAAAATTACTGTATTGCTCGGGCTTCTCTCACTCCAGTGGCTTTTACTGCATGAGTTTTATTGCTGCTTGCTGCCTTGAGTGAGTTCCTGCACTGAAAGCCACCAAGAACTATTTTAAATAAACACCTATTCTGGCTTTCTTCCCCTCCTAGGAGATTTCATTAACCGCATATTGTCGGAATCTGACATCATGAAAGACAACTCCTGCAACTACCGGTCCGTTGTGGTGCCGGACAGCTACACTGGGCCCCGCCTGTCCTTTCCCCTCTTGCCCGATGATGCGGCTGCTTTGCTAGAAGCTTTCAAACAAGAACAAGTAAGAATCTTTAGAGCAACGGTGTCCCTCTCGTTTTTCAGAAATGCAAGGGACTGGCTTGGCATTACGGAATAAAACCGATATAAGACCGTGGTCTTCATCATCATCATCATCATCATCATCATCACATTGCATTTATATTTTGAGGAGCATATTGATAACAACATCAAGACCAAGAATACCAAATGCTTTAAACACAGAAACAGAGCGAGTCAGAAGGGGTCTCCCGGGTCATCTAGTCTGACCCCTGGCTCCGGCCAGCTCCGCTCACGACATGCCCACCATGTGGACGTCCAGCCTATCCTTGAACATCTGCACCAATGGGGCCTCAACAACCTCCTGTGGAAGCCCATTCCACACCCTCGGGGTCCTAACTGTCAGGAAGTGCTTCCTGGCATCCAAATTTATTTATTTATTTATTATTTATTAAAACATTTCTATGCCACCCCATTCGCCGAAGCCTCAGGGCAGCTCACAACATAAAGTTAAAATACAAAAAATAACAATATAAAATAAGTTGCCCTGGCCAGATAAAATAAGCAAATAATATTAACAATTAAAATGACGCTTAAATAAAAAGGTCTTTGCCTGGCGCCGAAAAACAAGTAACGACGGCGCCAGGCGGACCTCTCTGGGGAGCGCATTCCATAGATTGGGCGCCACCGCAGAGAAAGCCGTCCTCCGAGTCCCCACCCTCCTAATTTCTTTCACGGAGGGTTCCCGGAGAAGGGCCTCTCCCGCAGATCTCAAGGGGCGGGCGGGCATATATGGATGTAAGCGCTCCTTCAGGTAACCAGGACCCAAGCCGTTTAGGGCTTTATAGGTCATCACCAACACCTTGAATTGGGCCCGGACTTCAATGGGAAGTCAGTGAAGCTGATGGAGGACTGGAGTCATGTGAACATAACGCCCAGTCCCCGTCAGCAGCCTGGCTCCCTGAACTTGGCTCCGTTGGAGCATGTCCTGCCTTCCTCTGCAGGGGAGAACAGGTCTCTACCCTCCTCCGTGTGACACCCCCTCACACACCTGTATGTCGCCAGCAGATCCCCTCTGAGTCTCCTCTTCTCCAGGCTGAAGAGGAGCCTGTCCTCTTTAAATATATCAGAGGACAGAAACCAGCTAGAGCAGCCTTCCCCAGCCTTGTGCCTTCCAGACATGTTTGGACTATAACACCCAGAATTCCCAGTCAATGACCCTGCTGGATGGGAATTTGGGAGATGCAGTCCAAATGCCTCTGAAGGCCACCAAGTTGGGGAAGGCTGAGCTAGAGAGTCAGCTGGACCATTGGATGATAATGGAATTAAAGGACTCCTAAAGGAGGATAATGAGATTACAGAGTATCTGGATGAATTCTTTTCACCTATCTTCAGCGCAGAGGATACAGAACAGATACCTGTTCCAGAACTAATGTATTCAGGAAGGAAGTCTGAGGATTTATATATTTAAAGCTTTTATAACCGTCACTATACTAACATCTTGGGACAGTTTACAACAAATAACAAATAAAATAGAAATTAAGGCAGCTTATAATGACAAAAGATTATATCAGTTACATCTTATTTACAGACTGGAAGTTAATAAATCATTGGCCAAGTTGGTATCCAACCCAGTGTTCTTAAAGAACTTGAACATGAAATTGCTGCTCTTCCTACAAATATATTATCATGGTCCTAAGATCAGCCTTTGGACCAGAAGACTGGAGAATCACCAATGCAACACCAATTCAGTTGGTGGGGGGGGGGGGGGGGGGGGGGATCTGGGAAATTATAGGCTGGCTAGCTTAATGCTTGTTCTGGGCAAACTGGTTGAATTTTTATAAGGATGAAATCAGCAACCATGTAGAGGCTCAAGTCCTGCTGAATAAGACTCAATCAAAGGCAAAAACTATTTCACTAAACTATTAGGGTTCTTTAAGAGCATCTAGTCTGGTAGACATTTTTTACTTGGACTTCCAAAAGGCTTTTGACAAGGTCTTAAGTCTTATGAAAGACTCCTGAATGAACTTAGCAGCTATGGAATAAGTTTGGGGCTTCCTCTTATAAATCAGTAACAGCTTAAAGACTGGGAAGCAGAAAGAGGGAGTAAATGCCAATTTCTCCCAGTTGCTTCCTCTCCCAAAACACTGAAACCTGAGTCATCTCACAAAGCAGTTTGGTGGAAGTTTAGGACAGACCAGAAGTACTTCTTCACACAACACACAACTACACTGTGGAATTCACAGCCACCAAAGTGGCACCGGCTGCCAATTTGGATGGCTTTAAAAGGGGGCTGGACAAGTTCGTCAGGGTTCTCAGTGGCTACTAGGCTTGCTGGCCACCTGCTTCCTCCTCCACCAGAGGTGGCCTGCCTGCACACACCAGCTGCTGAGGAGCCTGGGCAGGAGGAGGCCTTGCACCCGTCCTGCTTGAGGGATCCCGTGGGCAGCTGGTTGCCACCGTGTCTACAGAGTGCTGGACTAGATGGGCCTGGGGTCTGATCCAGCAGGCTTTCTTCATGTTCTTACACCCTGTTTTGCCTTTGGCTCAATCAGCCAGGATGCAGCCCTCAAGAGCATCTCCAAAACGGAATTCAACACTCTGGCTGAAAGATGTTCAGCACTGCTGTCCAATGGGCCAATTATCTCCCCTGGTATACATCAGCATTCCTGTTGCTTACTTTTTAAACTGTGAGCTGCCTGGAATTATAATTTTCGTTGAAGCATCCTGAAAACTGTAGTTGTGAGCCCAGGACATCTTTCTAATGGCCATCTGTGATTTCTTCATTTCTTCCTAGTAGCAGCTTCATGCTCATTATGTCCTAAGACTCTTCCATGAGACGCGAAAGCATCTGAACCAGTTGCCAAATCTCACCAACATCTCTACCTGCTACAGCGAGGAGATCACTGTGTGTGGTAAGCATCCTGACACACATGTGTTTATGCACAGAGCATGGAAAGGAAACCATTCTTCTGCAAAAGCATGAATAAAAACAAATGCAGAACTTCAGGCATGCACAGTCTGCTTGGCATTTTTGCCAAAAACTAGAGCATGACAACAGGCTAAATATGAGCCAGCCATGTGATGGAGCTGCAAAACAGGCAAATGCTATTTTGGGATGCGTTTATAGAAGTATTACTTCCAAAGCATGAGAAGTAGTAGTTCCCCTATACTCTTCACTAGTCAGACCCCTTTCTGGAATCCTGTGTCCAGTTCTGGGCACCAAGATTTAAGAAAGATGCAGAAAAATTAGAAATGGTCCAGAGTTGGGCAACAGAAATGATCCCAGGTTTGGAAACACTGCCCTGTGAGGAGAGACTGAGAGAACTGGGCATGTTCAGCCTTGAGAAGAGAAGACTGAGGGGGGACTTGATATCCCTCTATAAGTACCTCAAAGGCTGTCCCAAAGAGGAAGGTCAAGATCTCATCTTGCTGATGCCAGAGTGCAGGACACAGAATAATCAAGTCAAGTTGCGACAACCCGGATTCAGGCTGGGCATCAGGAAAAGCTTCCTCATTGTCAGAGCAATATGGCAGTGGAACCAGCTGCCTAGAGAGGTGGGGGGCTCTCCCACACTGGAGGCACTCAGAAAGGAACTGGGCAGCCATCTGAGTGGGATGGTGTAAACTGGTATCCTGCACTGAGCAGGAGTTTGGACCCAGTGGCCTTCATGGCCTCTTCCAGATCCACTCTTCTATGATTCTATGTCCTCTTTCTTTCAGAAAGTGAATAATTGAGTAACTTGCATTGAATAGACTTGACCTGATGTCAAATTCCTGTGAGGGCCTAAACTCTCAGTAAACTGACTCTCCCTCCCCTGCCCCCTTTTTTTAGGAGACTTACACGGCCAACTGGCTGATTTGTTTCTGATATTCTACAAGGTACGTATGCTGTGCTGATAAAACGTTTGGGGAAGGCTCCTATCTGGAGAGCTGTGCTTGTGTCCATTCAAATGGACTTTGCAGGTTTCTTAGTACAAAATCATGATTTACCAGAAGTGAATGTGGAATGGATTTGCCTAGCAAGAACACTCATCTCTCCTTGAAAAAGTAAACACTCCAGAAAAAAATATTCATCTGTCTCTAGACTTAATTTCTGATTTTCCAAATAAATACAGTCAGTGCTTTTTTTGTAAAAAAAAAAAAAAAAAAGTGCCGGAACTCACGTCTTGGGGTCACACTTTTACACAATGGTCGCCGCCAGCAGTAAGCACTCGGCACGTGACCACATGACCGATCCCAAGCCGAGCAGCGCCCTCACAAACAGTGCGGACACCCACGCAGCCTGCAGGCACTATGTTAATGATTTTTGCTGCCGATCTGCTACGCCCAATAGGATTATTCACAATTACTTGGAAAAATCTGTCAAAAAAAGGTGCCGGAACACTGTTCCGGTGTGTTCTATGACAAAAAACAGCCCTGAATACAGTCCATATTTCTTTCAGCCTTTCTGTCCACACACACACTTTTCATTGGAAAGAAAGAAGTTTTGAGTGCATCAAATTGCTGCAGTGGCCCCAAACAGAAACGAAACAGTTTTTTAATGACCTCTGTGACACTCTTGCATTGAAGCACTGTTGTGTGTGTGTGTGGGGGGGGGAGAAAGTGGGAGAGATGGAAACAGATATTAGCAGTAAGATAGCAGTTTAAAGAATCATGAGGACCTAGAATGGCAGCTATCAGAAAGATTGCTGTGAAGGTGTGCCAAGCCACAAATAGGGTCACCTGCGCCATTCATTACTGCAAATGTCAAACACACACAAGAGTATTTATTTATTTATTTATTTATTTGGAGTTTTTATATGCTGTCCCATCGCTTAACGCCTCGGGATGGCTTACATAAATAAATAAACATAAATAGACAACATAGTGCCCAATACAAATACAAAAAATGTTTATTTATTTATTTATAACATTTCTATGCTGCGCCCATCGCCGAAGCCTCGAGGCGGCTCACAAAGAACAAACAATCAGGCATAGGAAGATATAAAAAATTTGGAGTTTCTCGGCAAATATAAAACTATTAAATAAAAACCAGTTAACAATTAAAATATTGTTTAAATAAAAAGTCCGAAAACCAAATAACGACGGCGCCAGGCGGCCCTCTCTGGGGAGCGCATTCCATAGATGGGGCGCCACCACAGAGAAGGCCCTCCTCGGGTACTTTGCCTCCTGATGCCTTTCCCGGAGGGCTCCTGGAGGAGGGCCTCTGCCGCCGATCTCAAGGGGCGCGAGGGCAAAGAGGGAAGCAGGCGTTCCTTCAAGTGATGGAGCTCCAGCGGATAGTTCCCTGAATTGCAGGCTCTGGCCTCATCTCTTGGGAGGAGACTCAGGGCCGCCTGGAGGCTGCACATCCGACCGAGGAGAACCTGCTGGCGCTGGGGAGGCCAGGCCAGTCTCAGGTGTGCAGGGATCCCCGCAGACAGCTTGTTGCCCCAGAACAAACACCTGCAGGAACTGGAGGCCGAGTCTTGCTCTTTCTCCTCCTCTCTCCCAATCCCGTTTCTTTCCCTGTTGTGTCTTTTGTGATACGTTCCACAGCCACTAGATCATGGGTGCTCAAGGGATCCGGCCCGCCATGCCCATGTGGACCCCCCCGCATGCGCCACCGCCCACCTTGCGCTGCGCACGGGGAGGCAGAGGTTTGCTCACTCGGAGAAAATGATTGCCAAGCAGCCCAGCTGCCGTCTTGTGCGTCCGCCTCGTGGCGCGTGCCCACCCTGCCTCGCCCCCACCACCCACGCCTCACCACGCACCCCACCCCCGCCTCAGCATGCGTGCTCACATGCAGCACCCTGCCCCCGCACCGGTCCGTGCGCGCTGCCGGCACCACCTTTCTAGCCCGCGCCCAGCACCAGCGGCTTTCAACTGCACTAGGTGGCGCCTAGGTAGTCACAGCATAGGTCAGTGATGGCGAACCTTTTGGAGACCGAGTGCCCAAACTGCCACCCAAAACCCACTTACTTATTGCAAAGTGCCAACACTACGATAAAACCTGAACACTGAGGTTTTTGTTTAGAAAAAACACCTCGCAGCCAGTCCAAGCAAATGCATATATATATCCTTGGCAGTGCACTGACCGGCCATGCGAAAGCTCAGACGAGTCGCAGCTAATGAGGTGCGGCTTGTGACATCATTGACTGGCGTCGCAGCTCCTTTCCGAGCATGCGCATGGCCCCTGTGTGCTCTGTTATGCGATGCTCAGCTGCTGGGGCGACTCGGCTCGCGTGCCGACAGAGAGGGCCATGCATGCCCGCTGTGGCACGCGTGCCATAGGTTCGCCACCCCTGGCATAGGTGAAAGCCCAGTTCTGAGCGGAGCAACGTGCTCCGAGCTTGGAGCAGGGTCTCCAGTTTCAGAGGTCCCTCCTCCCACCTGTGTACCTGGCGCGATTTTTCCATACTCCTTGCAGCTCTGAAGTTGCAGGTGTGCTTTCAGAAAAGGCCTGGGGGCCGGGTGTCTGGGAAGGCAGGAGCTGAGGAGTGAGGCTCTAGGAGGATCCCAGTGGTACCTCAGTCCAGCCTCCTCACAAGCAAGAGCAAAGGCCCACGTGGCCAGCCTCAACCATCTGTCTCCTTGGAGGGCAGGAGAAGTGGAGTGGCTTTGCCTCTGAGCTCTTCCTGCCTTCTGTCTGAGCTCTGAGTTTGGAGGGTTATGGGCTGCCACCTTGGGTGATGCCCTTGGATTGTTCACCTGGGGGCAAGCAACCGCCTTATTATGGATCTTGGCAAGCCATTCTGTGCGTTTGCTTGGATAACCATACTGTAAGGAAGCGATCCAATTGGAACAGCACAGCACAGCTATTCCATACCTCCCAAAAAGCTGGATTTCCTGCCATCTGCTGAAAGGATCCACAAGGAAAACAATGGGTGGCCAATGATTTGGTGAGGATATCCTGTGGATGTGCCATAAGAAATGATTTGACGACGGATAGTAGTTCAGTGGTAAGTGCCTAGAGTGGAATACCCAAACCTAGAGAGGCTTTGCAGCAGGGCTCACTTGCAAGAGCAACCTTTATCTTAGCTCCCTGTTGATGCTTCATGACAAATTCTTGGGGTTTTGTGCCTTACAGAATGGCCTTCCTTCTCCGCAGAAGGTGTACATCTTTAATGGTGACTTTGTGGACAGAGGGAAACACTCCATGGAGGTCTTGATTATTCTGTTTGTCTTCCTCTTGATTTATCCCAAAGAGGTGCACCTCAACCGAGGGAACCATGAAGACTATATGCTCAACGTACGGTATGGGATTCAAAGCTCTCTCCAGGAAATCGTAGCTGTGTGGTTTTGGTTTGCCTTTGAATAGTGTCAATCAGATAAAGTCTATACATTCTACAGCCAATTAAATACCAAAATTGCAATGCAATGGCAATCATCTGAAAGAAACAATTAAACACCAGTATAAAACCTTGCTTGCTAGCTAGTTGCGAAGTCGTGTCCAACCCATTGTGACCCCATGGACAACATTCCTCCAGGCCTTCCTGTCCTCCACCATCCCCCAGAGTCCACTCAAGCTCACACCCACTGCTTCAGTGACTCTATCTAGCCACCTCATCCTCTGCCTTCTTCTTTTGCTGTCAATTGTTCCCAGCATTAGGCTCTTCTCCAGGGAGTCCTTCCTTCTCATTAGTGGCAAAGTATAAAACCTACAGAAAAGCAAAATCAAGCTAACTTAATGAAGAGCAGTAAAAAAAAAATCAACATAATAAAATGCAATATCATCAAAGAGCTAAAACCACTTCATGTGGGAATTAAAACCATGAAAATGTCACAGGTGAATAATCAATGGGATTTAAAAAGCACCTTAAAAGGCCTCAGAGAACAGAGGACAAGGCCCTGCCGAGGACAGAAAGTTGGTCTTAAGCAAACTTCTCTAGGCAAAGCATTCCATTATTGGGCTGAGTCACCACTGAGAACACCTTTGCTTTAGCACCCTCTCTGAACCTCAAGAAGACAGGGTCTCAGAAGAAGACTCTGGAGAAGTCCTTAGGGTGCAGGCATGCACAAAAGAGCAGAAGCATTCCACCAGATGCCGAGATCACAAATCACAAGGCTTTCTAGATTAAAACTAGAACGTTGAATATTGTTTATGCTGCTGCTGTTTTTGTCAATGAGCATCAAATTAATCCATCGCATATCTTCCACCTCTAGCTATGGACTCACCAAGGAGATCACACGTAAATACAAGGTAACCTTGTTTTGTGAGCCTGATGCATCGTGTATATTGTTGGGGGACCTGTGCATTTTCTCATTTTTCAACTCTTTCTGTCCTCCATCTAGGAGCACAGTGGCAAAATTGTGAAAATGCTTCGCCATGTCTTTAGCAGCCTGCCGCTGGGGACCTTGATTGACCAGAAGGTCTTGATCGTACATGGAGGAGTGTCCAGCAAGACTGATTTGGAGCAGCTGGCCAAGATTGACAGGCATAAGGTGCAAATCCTTCCAAAACTTTTCGTGGACTCCTCAAAACCAGAAAATGTTGTTGTGGGCATTTGAAACCAGACAATATAAAATTGGCGTTATTGTTACATCCCCCCATTGTTGCACATCTCTGACTTCACCCAGAGCGAAGTGTTCAGCCCTCTCTAACACCTCTCAATCTCCACCCCACTGATATCCTTTCCTCTTGCCCCGCTCCAGAGGTGGGGCAGTGTGGTACCTTGTCACTCCTCCCATTTCTCCGTCACCTGAATTTCCCACCTGTGCTGTCTCCTAGTAACCAGCATCACCTCTTCAGAGGGAGGGACCTCTCTGTCGGACAGACTGCTCCACTCCTGTTGTGCACCCTGCCCAGTTCCCAAATCTTTCT
The DNA here is from genome assembly GCF_004798865.1 of Varanus komodoensis. Lineage (NCBI taxonomy): Eukaryota > Metazoa > Chordata > Lepidosauria > Squamata > Varanidae > Varanus > Varanus komodoensis. Next base: position 8,246,814 of record NW_025335568.1, read on the forward strand.
CTTGCTCTCTCATTGGTAAATCAAGGCTCTAATCAGCCCCAGCTGTGAACTTCACCTCTTGCTGTGCTCTCTCTCCAGTCCCACGGGATGGTGGGCCATCACCTCCACCCACCCGGACTGGTCCTCCTTGTTCCCCAGACATTCCCTGGCCTTGATCTAACATTCCAGAATCTTGGTTGTCTGAACTCAACTTCCCACCGAAGCTATAAACCCGTCAGATGCAATTTGGCACCTTTTCCCTGTACACTCACACAACACTGATGCCATTGCAGGTTCTTGACCTCAAAGGACCTTGGTTCAACCTGGGCTGTTCCAAAAGTGGTTGAGAGTGTTGTTTTGAGTCCTCAACGATATCTGGTTGTCTATATTCAGGATGTATCTCCTGGCTCTGTTTACATTTTCTGTAGATTCTGTCTGTATTAACACAGAAGAGAAAGAGCTCTAGAAGCGTGGATGGCACTGAGCTGGAAGGTGCCAGGCCTGCCTGCGACAGTTTGCCTCAGGCCGCAAATCCTGAAAACAAGTCTGAGTTCTCCCAACGGGCACAGCAGACAGCCCAGGAAGCTCTGCAGACTCACCGCAGGATGGCTGGAATCACGCCGGCTGCAGGAGCAGAGGGGCTAGTCCAGCGCTCCGCCTCCGTTTCGGAGATAGATGTGAGATCCTGCGAGTCAGCAAATTTCGAAGACGATGACATTACACAGGTAAACTGAACCTCCCCCTGAACTTCAGCCAAGCCACAAGGAAACCTGCGCAGCGCCCAGCCTTTTCCTGCTTCTGTCTTTGGCTCATGTAGATGGAATGGAGATGTTCCATTAGCTGTACCTACCGTTGCTTCTGAAAACATTCTCTTGCCAGTTTGTGTCCGTTATCGAGCTTTTGTGAGCTTTCCCCCTGTTTTCCTATCAGATTCTGGCCTATCAGGGTTCATGTAGTGAGTTTGATGTTGCCATTGGGCTACGTAGCCAATTAGCTATCACTGTAGCCAAGGGCGCCAAGGGCAAGCCAATGCTGATGGAGGGGAAAGCCTTCCGAAGAAGGGAGGCCACGAGGTCCAGTGGTAGTGCAGAAGATCCCCATTTCAGTCTCCAGGTAGGGCAGGAAATAGTCTCGCCTGCAGGGCTGATGGTCCAGCTCAGTAGAAAGCAGCATCCCGTTGCATAGACTCATAGGCTCGTCACAGTAGAGCTGGAAGGGGCCTGTGCAGCCAATGAGTCCAACCTCTCGCTCCATGCAGGACTCCCAGCTAAAGCATCCCTGACAGAGGGCTGTCCAGCTGCCTCTTGGTTGCCTCCAGTGTGGGAGAGCCCACCACCTGCCTGGGTCTTTGGTCCCATTGTGGTATTGCTCTAGTTGTTGTTGTCAGTGGCGAAGTCGTGTCCGACCCATCGCGACTCCATGGACAACATTCATCCAGTCCTTCCTGTCCACCATCCCCCAGAGTCTGCTTAAGCTCATACCAACTGCTTCAGTGACTTCACCTAGCCACTCCGTCCTCTGCCGTCCCCTTCTTCTTTTGCCATCAATTGTTCCCAGCATTAGGCTCTTCTCCAGGGAGTCCTTCCTTCTCATTAGGTGGCCAAAGTATTTGAGCTCCATCTTCAGGATCTGGCCTTCCAAAGAGCAGTCAGGGCTGATCTCTAGTGTTCACTCCAGACGGGACCTGGCTTCCTGTCGCCTGACCCATGATTCCATGTCCTGGAGCCTGGGATGATCGAGAAGCAGTCCTGGCTCTCCGCTGGGTGGCAGAGTGCAGGGTGCCATCCTGTCTCCCCCCAGTCTTCTCATCTCGAGGTTAAATATGCCTGGTTCTTTCAGTCTCTCCTTACAAGGCTTGGCTTCCAGACCCCAGTCATACTCGCCGCACTTTTCATCCCTCCAGCTTGTCTACATCCTTCTTAAAGTGTCGTACTCCGAACTAGACACAGTTTGCAAGATGGTGCCTAATTAATGCTGAATGGGGGGAGGGGGTGGAACCAGTACCTGATGGGTTCTCCTAGCTAATTGCTTTTATGTTACATAGGAATGCATTTTTGTTCTGCTTTGTATTGTTCCTCAAGCAAAATATTGTTCTTCATATGGAAAGTATGAATATAGATAGTATCATATAGATTGGTAGTGCAGTTAGGTTTTCTTTAAGTCTTAAAAAGGGAGGGTACACCTGTCAACATTTTTACAAGAATGTTGCCTCAGGACTATGGAAAGCTCTTGAATCCTGGGAACAAACTCTATTGTCTGAAGTATTCCATTGCAATGGAATTCCATTGTAATTGCATTTGTATTCAATCCGCAGCTGAGGACCTGTTAATGCAGTAATTTATGTGGAAATTAATCACTGATGTGTCCCTATGTTCCAATCACATGTGCATAACAACTAAAAGATGAAACTCTGAAATAAGATCTTCCCCGTTTGTATTGTTTTCAGCAATTAACTCAGTGGGTTATTTCTGAATAAGCATTTCAGTAATACAGAGATTATAATATTGACCTATCTTACAGGGACGGTTAAAGAGTACCAAGATGATGTGTTTTAAGGCATAATCTGTCTAGACACATCCTAAAAGAACATCCCAAAAACTCCAGCAATCTCTATAATTTTTGCTTGAGTAATAATAGTGGTTCTCTCTCAATAGCTGAGTCCATTATAAAATTATTAACTCTGAAGTTGAATCTAGGAGAGCTATACATTTGGACTGACTTTGGTAACTCTCCCAAATTCTGGTGACCAGAAGAATAGTAAAGGATGGAAGTTGCACCCATTGTTAACCAGCAACTCATGACCTTCCCGGCCATAGATGGTTGATTATGACATGTGAATTCAGAATGTTGGCTTGTTTAGGGGCTAAAGAAGTTGACCAATCCATAAGCCATGTTGTTAATTGCCAGGTTGTTGAGCCCCCAAAGAACCCATGCACCAGGTTCAAACATCACATTCACAACCTTCAACGAGGCTGTTCTTAGTTGTTGAGTAAAGCAGATGTGAAGGCCTCTTGCTTGCTCTCTAATGCTTGTGTAGGGCAAATCATGAATTAACCCATGATTTGCCATTATGTGCAATCCAGATCAAATCATGATGTAAGGAAATTTTCTGTGTTCTTAACAGCCAAATATGAGCCATGTTGAATTCAGGGATGGGGGAGGAGCAGTTTCTATTTACAGGATTGTTGCTGCTTTGGCTTACAGCAACCCTATGAATGAATCCCCCCACCCCACCCACATCCCCGAATGTCCTGTCCTTCACAACCCTGCTCAGCTCTTGCAAAAATTTACTAGATACTCATCAAAATTCCAAGAGCTGCTGCTCTTCTGGATCAAAGTCAATGTGGTATATAACAGGCCAGGTCTTGTTTGCCCCTTAAGGTTTTAGACATTTTATGGAGTGATCCCATCCTGCAGAACGGCTGCAAAATAAACGAGGAGCGAGGAGGAGGCTGTTACTTCGGCCCTGATGTGACAGAGGCGTTTCTGCAGAAACACAACCTGCAGTTCATCATCCGCTCTCATGAGTGTAAGCTGGAAGGTTATGAATTCTGCCACAACCGGAAGGTACCTCAAAAGGAATTTTCTGCAGGGTGTGCTTTTGAGTGGGAGAATGGGAGGATGCATGTTGAATTTCCTGCCTGCAAAATTTTACTTTGGGAAAAAGTTTTGTTACTCATATACGTAGCTAAGTAGTAGTATTCTTCCATTTTTTTTCTAAAGGCAGCTGTTCAAGTTAAAGGATAGACAGTTTCTTATGAAAGAAGGGGTAAAAGTATTGAGAAAAGCAATGGTAAAGCATTGGGTGCTGTTTAATTTTGCAAGAAAAAGTCTGCTAAGGGAGGGATATAAGAAAGATCTTGCCCAAGAGAGGTTTCTAAAATTGCTGATTCTGTAGAGAAAGGGGAGACGAGCATCTTTTTCCTGCTTTCTGTCTAACACAGGTGCATCGGGTCACCTTGTGAGCTTCTGACAGGCGAAAAAACAAACTTTTTTCACAATTAACTTGTGGAACTTATTGTCAGAAGTCATGATGATGGGAAAGGGATTCAAAAAATCCCTTTGTTGGCCATCACTGCTAAAACAGAACCTCCGTGTCCAAGCGACAGTGTGCGCAGAAGTGCTGGCTGTCGTATTTGGTTGGCCACTCTTGGAAGCAGAAAGGACATTCGTCGGACCCCTGCTGTTCCTCGGTTGCGGGTGGCAAACAAATACGCTAAGTGATGGGTAACATGTAGTGGGTATTCGGCATAGAGTGGAGACAGAGAAAATTATATTAGTGGGAAATCTGGTCAGTTGACAAAAGGAGAACATGGACAATTGTTATAAATGCACACATCTCTAGAGCTGCAGACACTGAAAATATCCCAGCATTTGTACTTTTTAAACAGTAAAATTTAAGTTAAGCGTATTTTGTCATGAATTGATTTAATGTTTACATGGAAGGATGCTTTCGCAGATACACATTCATAACTTTCTCACTGTGAAAAAGTAACTGAGGTGGATGGGGAGAGAACAGAGCTAAGGAAGGCAAAAACCTGCGCTTGCGTATTGGCAGCTTCGCGCCAATCTTTGAGGATGGCTTTGCATTGACTGAAATTCACTGCCCTGGTTTTTTTTGCTTTGTTAGGTAATCACTATATTTTCGGCTTCGAACTATTATGCTGTGGGCAGTAACAGAGGTGCTTACATCAAACTGGGGCCCAACCTGGTCCCACACATCATCCAGTACCAAGCCAGCAAGGGGGCGCACAAGCTGACCATGACTCAAAGGCAAGGCTGCCCTCTCCTTTCTGTAGAAACTCTTGGCATGACACCATCACCAGTTCCAGGGGGATCAGTTACAAAGGTTCCACCTTTGTGTTGCTTCATTTCACATTCAAAGAGCTCCGAGGAACAGATGGCTCTGCCCCAAGGTGTCTACACTGTAAATTTCAAGGTGTAAGGAAGAAGGGCTGAGGCCAGGGCCCCAAGGCATGGGTGCAGGAAAAGCAGTTCACATATATTTAGGGTACCTTGGAGTTACAAGATAACTACCATATTTCCCTGAAAATAATACCTAACCAGAAAATAAGCTCTAGCATGATTTTTCAGGATGCTCATAATATAAGCCCTACCCCCAAAATAAGCCCCAGTTAAGATTGTCAGCTAGACAAATGCATTTAGTACATCCATTGCAACACATGATGGACGTATTGAATTATAAAATAATATATTAATTAATAATAATAAGTAATATTATTGACATTAATACTTAAAATGAAAATGTAAATTATAATTAAGTATTTGTAAATACAGATGAACTTGAGATTTATTGGTGAATGACCAGTCGGAGTACAGACACAACACACTAATAACGTGCGCACTTGATAACGAACGGATGTGTTTCATAATCCATCATGTTGTGTGTTGTAACAGACGTACTTAATGCACTTGTGTGAAATAAAGAAAGTAGATTGTTGTACATGAAAAAAATAAGACATCACCTGAAAATAAGCCCGAATGTGTCTTTTGGAGCAAAAATTAATATAAGACCCGGTCTTATTTTCGGGGAAATACGGTAAGAGCTAGACGAGATTTGACGCCAGCAACCCTGTATGCTTGCTGGATCACAAGCTGCTGGGCTGGAACAGCATCCCTGGCCGGGTGGAGGCGCAGCCTGGCAGCGCCCATTTCTGCAGCTGGGCTGCGGCCAGGGGTCTGGGGTCTGTGGCCTCCGGCAGGAGTAGCCCTGCCTTCAGTGCCCTGCACCTCAGCTCAGCTCAGGTGATGAGTCCTCCTGTGTCAGAGGCTGTGGAGAGAGGAGCCACCTTGGTTCAGTGCCCAGGCCAAATGTACACACGGTGCGGAAAAATGTTTAGCGAAGCCCCAGGTTTTGGGGAGGGGGACTAAAGAAAATATTAAAAGCTCCTTTGGGAGACTGATTTGGGGCAGCAGAGAGGTGCACCCAGTCCTTGCGTGTGGCTTGCTGCTCCCAGAATTAAGCCAGCTACACACATTATAGAGGAAGAGACAGAGTGATGAGAGTTGGAGAAAAACTCCCTCCCTTGAAGATTCTGGCTGAATTTTTCCCTGAGGTCCTTCATACAGAGGCAAGCCGTTCTCTCTAGACTTTCAGGGAAGGCAGAGGCTGCAAGCCCTACCAGTGTTGCGTTGCTCAGGCCTGATTTCCATGACAAATACTTTCCTCTACCTGCCAGGATCAGTCGAGTGGAGGAGTCCGCATATCAAGTCTTAAGGGAGAAACTGTTTGCTCACCGCTCAGACCTCCTGGCAGCTTTCAAGAACTATGATCAGAACAACACAGGTGAGACCAGCGTGGAAGATGCTTTCGACCACAGTGCAGGATCCCTGCTGTTTAGAAGGAGAGCGATAGTCTGTATTAGGGTGCACCTTTTGGCACTGAGGGCTGTGCTACATGTCCACCTAACACACCCTATGCACATTTGCACACAGAGACACGTTTGCACTCGTGAATCATGCCTGTGCATTTGCACTTTTTTTTTTTTTTTTTTGTAATGAGAATATCTGTTCCTTGGCAGGGCATCAAGGTGTTGAAGCCCCTCCCTCCACAGCCCTCCAACTCAATCACAAAAAAATTGGGGGAGCGGGGGAAATGGCCAAGGAACAGGTTTTGTGGTTCCTGCCATCGAAGTCGCATTCCTAGCGCATCCTGGGAGGTTGGCAGGAACCAGCTGGTATTCAGAGTATAAGACTTATTTTTTTTTACTCTGTAGGTTGTTATGGTGATGTCTGGAACTGGCAAGCCTGGGCTATTTGGGGGTCAAACAACCCAGAGTTAACCCAACAACAGTTCATGTGTTGTTCAAACCCAGAGTGGCTGGGTTTGAATGTCCCCTTAACAACCTAGGAACATGGTGATCGTAGGGTGAGCATTGAAACCGCAACTGAGCAGCACCCTGGAGGCAGCGTGTCAGTTGCTGCACACCCGCCCATGGTGTGAACTGGGCTCATTATTTATTTTATTAACGTGCAGAGCTTTCCTTTCATTTTCACCTCGCCACCATTTCAGCCGGGCTTCGTCCTTGAAACGCCTTGTGGGTTTGTGCATCCCGACAGGCATGATCACGCTCAATGACTGGGCAAAAGCCGTGGAGTCTGTCCTCCGGTTAGGGCTTCCCTGGCGGATGCTGAGGCCGCAGCTCGTGGCAAACCTTACCAATGGGAAGCTGGAATACAAGGTGTGGCTGAGAAACATCGTGACGGAGCAGTGGTCATCCACGCAAGAGGTAACGTGTGGGTCTCTGCAGTGGCTGCAGAGGAACGAAGAGGACTGGTCGGTGGTGGCCCCGTGGGAACAACAGTTCTCTGTTTCTGCAGGATTGGGAAAAGCACAGGCAAATATTCTTAGTCGGTGACACGGTTAGCAAGCACATCTTCTCCTAGTGGAATTGTTGACTAAATAGCCAGTGGGTACTCTAGGAATACCTGGGAAATATCTGGATTCTTCTAGAAGGGTAGGCACCCCTCCACCCCTCCCAGTTTAGCTTGGCATTATCTAGTTGTCTACATACGTTTGTAAAAAGGAAGGCAGCAATTTTAGGGGGAGAGAGAGAGGCATTGCAGTCTTCCCTTTCTTCTCCACAGGATGCCAGGCTCACTGTGGACTGTGTCACCCACAATGAGCCACTGGACATCCTGGGTGCATTTGACCACCACTATGATAACTATGAATATGCAAATCTTCCTGCCATTGCAGTGTGATATTCACAGGTTAAATCATCCTTGCATAACCCGCGGTTTGCAGAAAAAGTTATTAGGGCCAGCATCAGGGACATCCTTTTCAAACATGGGCATGATGAGCAATGATCCAGGCACTCACTCAGTCCTGTTCTCCAGCTAAGCTCCATGCTTCTCCCAACTCAGAGACAAACAGGCAGGGGAGGGGCTTTGGCACAGAGCCCCTTCCACTGAGGTCATTTGGCTTCACCAGGGGCTCTCAGGGCTGGCGTAGGCAAGGTTGGCCTGCCAGAGTGCCCCCTCACCCTTTGAAAGAACCAGACAAATGCTCTTACCGGCAATTGGAATTACTTATAAGCTAAGTGGCTGCTGCCATCTTAACTTCCCATGAATGTTGCTGGGCTACAAACTGAGCGGCCTTTGGGACTAGCCAAGCCTCCCATGGCAGCCATTTTGTGGTGGTGGCCAGGGCATGTTCCCCAGGTTCCAGAAGAGTCCACAGACCCACAAAGATTGTCTAGGCAGACTCCTGTTGAATGCAAAATATAGTGAATACATTTTAAAAGTTGTTTCTATTATCTTTTTCCATCTCCATGCGATTGTGAACTTTTCTTTAGTATTAACTTTTGTGTATTTATCTGCACAGCTGTTAAGAGTGCTCTTCTTTCTTCCAGCGCCTCCAGTCCAGTTTGCTGGAAAACATTTACCGAAACCTACCCAACCTGGAAACTATCTTCAGTATCATAGACAGCGATCATTCAGGTAAATGCATTAATTCTCTCCTGGTAATTTGTGTTGAATAGTCATTAGCAAGCAAGGAAAATCACCATATTTTAATTTTGCAGCTGGTTTGTGTTACATAAAACTGTCTTGTAGCCAGAATAGTGATATTAGTTGCTTTAAGAACTTTAATCAAAGTGAGGAAGGGGAAGAAAGCCCCTCCTGGTCTGATTTTATGCAGAATACTGCACCATTTGGTTTAACTCACATAAGCCAGAAAAGCAGCTGGGCAGAAGCAGACTGTAGAAAGTCCCCAGTGACTCGAGATGTGTGTGCAACATTTTTTGCCTTGCTAACCATGTGCTATAGTTGTCGCTTCTCCCACAACATGTCTCTGAGCATTTTACAACGGTAGAGTCGGGGATGAATTGATCAAAGGCAACTCATGGGAAAACAGGAAATGACACAGAATCAGTGGGAGGCGAGGGGGGGGGGAGACATGGGGCAGGGTGCTGCCCTCCTTAACCTGCCATAACTGTGGCTCACCGGTAGAGCAGCTGCTTTGCTGGCAGAAGGTATTGGGTTCAATTGGCACCACCTCCAGCCAGGGCTGGAAGAGCCCCTGCCAAGAAACCCATTGCTGCCTGTCAGTGCCAGCAATCCTGTGCTGGAAGGGCCAAGGGTCTGACTCCAGATAGGGCAGCTACTTCAGTTCATATGCCAGTGACTGGCTTAGGGAGAGAGGAATTGGGACGTCTATCAGCCATGGCGGCAGCGAGAATTCAAGTGCCTTGGATGCACTGCTGGGAGCAGCAGTAAGAAAGCGCTCTTGCCCTTGGGCTTGTGCATTTCCGGGGGTATCTGCTTGGTAGTTTTGGCAAGCATGATGGTGGACTTGCCGGGTATTTGCCTTGCTTCAGATGGTTTCTTGTTAATGGTTCAGGATTCAAACATGGATTCAAACGCTAAAGCCAATACAATGTTCTTTTCTCACCCAACAGGGGTAATTTCTTTCGAAGAGTTCCACCAGACCTGGAGGTTGTTCAGTTCCCATATGAATATTGAGATCTCAGACCAGAACATAACTGACTTGGCCCGCAGTATGGATTTCAACAAAGATGGGAATATAGACTTCAATGAGTTCATTGAGGCCTTTCGTCTGGTCAGACAGTCACCCTCCTGATGAAGAGGTCTGCTGGGGACGAGGAGCACCACCAGAGGCTGCTTCTAAACTCCCACTGATCTTTCAATCCAAGAATGTGCCTCTGTCTAAACTGAGCAGAAAGGGAAAACAAACATCCCTTTCACACCGTTCCATCTTTCAAGCTACTGGCTCACAGTTGATGCTGCCAATTTCACAATGCTTCTGTTGATCAGTGGAGGAAATGGGAAACCTTGCTGTTTAATACCAGGGAGAGCGAGCATGGCTTATTTTTAAGCATTTGGGAGAGCTGAAGGTCAATAGGTTTCAGACTCAGACTGCAGATATTTAAAGTTTTGTACAGATTTAAGATATCTTGAAGAATAAACAACAAGCATCAACTCATTTTTGTGAGATTTCTTGTTTCAACAGGTCAAGGTGACAATTTAACTTGATTTGGCAAGTTCACATTTAAAAACTCCAGAACAGAATTCATGGGTAGAAAATAGGAAGGTATGTAAGAGTTGGTTGACAGTAACATGAATAAATCGTGTGATTGAGTAAAAAGTGTCTACAATTAAGCAGATATTTTTAGATTAAAATGCACATTTATTCTGCAGAGAATAGTGGAGTTGCGGAAGCATTGCATTTTTTTCTTTTCAGGCAGAGAGGATGCCTCTTCTAAGATGATGGCTATTGTGACATATGCATGTATCATCTAAAAACAATGTTTTTTTATTTGAGATGCTTTTACCCATCTGCAGATATAATCCATGCAAACTCAAACAATCAAAGCTTTTTTGTTGCTGCTGCTGCTGCTGCTGCTGACAGCTAATCTGAATGTCCCTTTCAGAACGATAATGCAGATGACTTCACACAGAAGAGACAGAGAAATTTGCCTTTGCCAAAATCATTTTAAACTACTTAATATATTGCCATCCAAGTCTCAGTGGCCCTTCTCAGCCCTCACTAGCACCATTTTTCTTTATACAACCTCTGTGTGACTTGTGGAGCATCTGCCCAAGGGCCCAGCTTCCTTTCCCATTCTCTTCAGTGGCACAGAACACAAGACCTGCACAGCCCATAGCCTATACAATTAAGGGAAAGGCTTCCCTTAGATATTTAAGGGTGTTAAGAAAACCTGTCTCCTCTTAATCCAGACAAAACATCCATCCAATGCTCCAGAGACCTATACTCAAAGACTTGAAAAATAAAGCACCAGCTGGCGTCAAACAACCCATCCTCCCTCTTTTAGTCCTGCCTTCCAGTTTCTTCTTTAATTGTATTTTATTGCCTGAATAATAGCTTATTCACATCACTCCGCAAAGATAGCAAGTATACACACTGTGAATTACAATGGATATAGGTGAGCTGGCAGTTTTAGGATCTTTGTGTAAGTTCACCAAAAGGTGACTGGTGACGCCCAGAAATGACACTGTGCAAAATCTGACCCAGCTCCCCACTCTGAGGTTTTTAAACATCACGACTCCCGCTCCTGTTACCTGAAAGCAACTCTTGGCTTAGAGAAAGCAACTATCACCTTCCAAGCTGTCTAGTTTAGTAAAACAATGCGACAATGTTGTCTTCCAGGCTTTTTATTTTATGATCCTCCCTGGGGTCATTGTAAACAGTCCCTTTATGGCATGGAGCAGCTAGGAAAAACAAGAGCTGGAACCAAGGCCTGGAGAACACAATTCGCTTGCTGTATCTTGCTACAACAGTGAAATTAAAATGTTAGCTGTTTCTCTTTCAGGAGCTGACAACCCTACAACTTTCATTCTGTTCTAACAGATGTAGCATCCTTCAAGGAGGGTTCCCTGACCCTAGGACAGTTTTGTAAACGCTGCTTGAGAAGAAATTAGAACCCCAGGAGTCAGTTGCTTCTGGCAGGTATTTAAAACAAGTGTGCATTACAAAGAACCTTCAAGTGGGATACTGGAAGTAAACATTTCATTTTATTACCTCTTAGAAGACTGATTTTGCAAATTCAAATGAAGCAAAATGATATAAAAATATAGGCTCTAGGTTCTGATAGTCAAAAGTTTATCTTTCACCAGTACTTCTTTCCTACAACTGGCCCTAAAGATGCATATTGGACATCCACCTCTTCCCCTATAAAGCGCAAAGTCTGAAAGCTTTATTTATAAGCAGTTTGTTTAGACAGACTGGGCAAAAGAAACTGAATACAAAACACGGCAGTTATTTTGTGCCAAGTTTGCTGTAGGAGAAAAATATTATAACTGAAAGGGTTTTTTAAAAACATCAATCAGACACACAAATTGTTAAGTGTAAAAGTTGAGGTTTAGATCACAGAATAGCTTCTAGAGCGTCTGTCTTTCTTCATGAAACCAAGTGCAGCTTTATAAACTCAAACCTCTCAAAGGCTAAAGTTCAAAAACTGGAGGAAGGATGCCAACAGCGCTGGAGCGCTCACAAAACTTGCACTAAGGTTTATTGATAGAAAACACCTAGCGAGTTCTGGTAGTGGAGAGGAAAGCTGCGCGTGGACAAGGATGGGAGGCCATCAACTGAAGACCCCTCCTCTGATAGGCATGCTTTCATTCAGTCCGTGCTCTATCAGCTTTATATCTTCCAGGTCATCTTTTATGATACTGATCAGATGACTCAAACCTTCTTGTTGTTGCTTCAAATGCTGAAAGGGAAAAGAAGGAACCTTCATGAACATATTGTCCACTGCAACACTTATGTGCGGATTTCTTGATAATAATCAGCAATTATGCTTGTAAAAGGCCAAATGTTGATGCACAAACACAGCAGGAAGTTGCAGTATCCAATCCTTTCACCTTCATTTCATAAGATTATTAATTGAGAAGAGACTCAGCAAAGAGACACTGCTGAAAGGCTCTCTATCATATTCCGTTAACACTGAAATCGAGTCCCGGTGTTGAGTTTGGTGAGCTTTGCCTTCTTCTGCTCTGATGATGAAGCTTAGAGCAATTTATTATACTGCCATCATTTTCACAAACATGTTCAAACTGAAAATATCATCACGGAGTCACAGTTAACAGCTAACCAAATGCTCAATGCAAAGTAACTGCCAAACTTTTGACAAAAATATCTGGCACAGGATTGCATCCCTGGAACCTCAGGGTGCTTTTAAAAGGTTAAGAAAATGCACTGGCACTCATGGTTTGGAAGACAACCATGTAACTGGGTAAGACCTGATGGCCGAATCTCAGAAATTAGGGTTGGCCAGGGCTCCCAGTGGAAGAGTTTATTTTCCAGCTTTACTCAACTGCCTAATCCAAATTACAGTGGCCTTCTCCTTCCTTTCTTCATTCCTTGCAACAGAAATGCCAGATTCTTTGAGCATGGCAACACTGGAAGCAAAACAGCTATGGGAGCGCCACTTTTTTTGTTTCTGTGGGCAAGATTTTACTACTATGCTTTTAAACACACAATCCCACACCTGTATTCTTAAGGCTTTTAAGAGTCACTAAATATCCCTTCAAAAAACAGCTCCCAAACTGACTTTTAGGTAGCACCTCAGCTCTTCACTAGAATGTATGGTCTATTCTGTAGGTGCAATGACTTTTTTAAATTAATGCTGAAGAGCCAAGCAAAAGTTGAAAAGCCACTTTGGTTTGTGGTTAAGGCAGAAAGTTGGGCCTGCATTCCATCAGCTTGGACCCGCAAGGACTCACCCCTGATACGCACCTGCTTGATTTCCCGCAAGAGATCTGCATCAATGTAATACCTCTCTTCTGATCTCACGGTTCCAAAGTGGTTCTGCATCCTGATTTGGGACATGAGCTCATTCAGTCGACCCTGGAGAAAAGAGAGGTGGATGTTCACAAAGAGCAAAACGGCCGTGCTCTTCCTCTCAGCTGCAGAATTACAGAGGGGCTCTAACAGATGGCAGAAAAGTATAAGCAGGTTCAGACCTCAGCACCTCCATGCTATGTACTTTGGACATGCTTCAGAACAAGGGACTATGATGAATTGCTTCACTCCACTGAATTGCATCCGCCACCCCAACCCACAGATATAAACGTCTGCTCTTTAATAAACTGGCATATAAGGAAGCACGGTTTACCTTTCCCTGAGAAGCTAGTTTTCTACTTAAATGGAGGCAGGAAGTTTTTGTTCTTGCGTCTGTTTTACAGCAATACATTCAAAAGAGTGACTCGGTCTGACATCATGGAGTCCATTCTGCCATCTCACTCAGCTCCATTGCAAAACAGGCCAGTTAGAAAGGCAGGGAAAGACAGCCCCCTGAGACCTTTGAGAGACACCATCAAGCAGCAGAGAACCCTGTGGTTCTCTGTGTCAGCCGGCTTTGGAGTGCCACCCACATGGCCCAGGCCCTTGAAGTGCTCACCTTAAACTGCGTAGGTGCATTGAGTTCACACTGGATCGTATCCAGCTGCACGCGAAGCTGTTCCTCATCTGCTTGGATGGCATACCCACTTTTCCGTTGGATCTCTTGCTTGATTAACACCTAAACACAGAAATAAATTGCATGTTTCAGAAGGCTGGCTATGCCTCAGGAGAATGTATCCTCCTAGGCCCAGGGCATTTTAATTTATTTGTAAGTTAATGCAATCTCTTTCCTCTGGCAATGTTGGAGAAATGAGCATTTCCTGAGTAAAACTGGTATGTCGAACAAACATTCACAACATGCAAAAGAATGTACTTCTTCCTGCTGTGCACAAATTGTGTTCAGAACCCCCAAAGTCATGGCGGTGAGGCTCTGCAGTGGCTAAATGGAACGAGCATGTTCAGAAGCAACCCATCTCCAAGACCAAGAGGTGGGATGACTGCAGCTCATGCGCACTGCACAAGGCTTGTGAGGTTCCCAGAAGCCCCTGGCTGGCAGCTATTCCGATCAGAAGGAAGACCCAGATATAAAATGCGAGCACTTGATGGTGTGAGGACTGAAACAAAAGTGTGTTGCCCAAGGCCATCAGCGGTGCTTTTGGTTTAACGGAGGGTTGAAACTAAGACTTCTTGACATGCCATCACATAAGCTATCACTCTAGGCTGGAACAAACCCCTTCCAGCCAGATTCTGTTTTAGAGAAGCATTCAAGGACTGCCTTCCAGGGGTGGACACCCCTTCCTGAAGGCAAAAGCAGGGCCAAAAATACGAAAAACACCCATTTCCAGGATGATATTCTTACTGCCAGCAACGAAGCCAAAAAATGAGCCTTACGAGAGGCATTTTGACCCTTCAGAATGGCGGAAAGCCCACACAGAAGCCGGGATGCCACCCAGCGACTGGCATTCAGGGGAAAGGGAAGGACTTGGGGAGCAACAGGGTGGCCACTGGGGACCCCAGGTGGGCTGCGCTTGTTTCACAGGGCTGAGATTCAACACCTGTGCGTGACTCACTGCCAGTACTCTTAATCCTCTTTAACACTGGGTTGCAATTACTAGGTGTCACCCAAGACCTACCTGTAACGTTCTGTGAGAAAGGTCCATTAGTTTCCTCTTGTACTGAGCTATTTTGGCCATCGTCGTAGTCTGGTTTTTCTGAAGCTCGCTTATGTCTTCTGATATGATCTAAAGAGAAGGAGAAATTGCCTCAGTTGCACAGAGAAGGAGCATGCTTTGAATGACCACGCCTGCTCTCCTCCTGTTTTTCGCATTCATTAGCTTTTTAAATCCTCCCTGGGTGCAGCTCACAGACCAGTTCCAGAATTGTGGGACTGGGAGCAATTCCAAAGTGTCTACCACCACTGTCCCAGCCAGAAAGGAAGGGCCCTTTGCACTCAAATCCTCCATAAATCTAAATACACAGTTTAGACCACGAGCCAACAGTAAACACGCTGCACCACTCAGTCAGCACATAAGCCAAGGAACTTTTTTGCCTATCCAGGCAGTTGGTTCTAATGACCACAAGGGAACCGTGTGATTTAAGCAGATTTGATACCACCAAAGTCAGGTCCACAGTGATCAGCAGTACAAGTAAAGAGCTCGATGTAACCATTGGATAAAGTACTCTGGAATGGTTACCTTTCAACCCAAGACTGTATGTAGTAATGAACATTCGGGGAGGGGAGACACACAAATCATCCATCTTCTTTATACTCCAAGGCCTGTTCTGACTGACCTGACAGTTGCTTAGACAAAGCTTCAATAAAAACATGTGGCCTACAGGACTCCTGACAAGACGTCATACAACCTCTTCTGGTCCCAAAAGAGGGGTGAATGTCCACCTCTTCCTCAGCCCTTGCTGCTTTGGGAGACATCAACTACCTTTTAAAACTTCTCCTCATCTAGTCCAGAAGACGTTACAGGTGGCTAATGTGGCTTCTGAAGCCCAGAGACCTAGTACCTGTTGCTCCTCAAGGGCAACTCCTAACGTGGGGATGGGGGAACACCAGTCCATGGGATGAATTTGGGCCAAGGGGCTTCAGCTGAGGCTCCCCCTCCCCACGCCCATCCCCTTCAGGGCTCATGGGGTAAGCAACCCCTGCTGTTCTCTCTCCTCACTGCTTCCCCAGGGGGCAAAGCCACTCCAGCGGTGCTGCCAGGTGGAAAAGCATTCCCGTGCTTGGAGCCCTGGCCGGGCAGCTCTGCTGTGAGCAGGTTTCTCTAAACAGGGAAAGCTCTGTGCAGTGAACCACATCTGTGGGTGCACAAGCACCTCTCCTACCTCAGATATGCTGGGGGGGGGGGAAGGCAACTGAGCCCCTGTTCAAAGATCCACCGGGAGGAACTCCAGCTGGCGTTTAACTAGGGGCCACGTGAAGGGGGGGGGGCAACGTCCCTGGATATCACACAGCCGCTGAACAGGTGGTGGCGGGTTGGCCACCAAGAACCCATGCAATTTAAGGCCTCCACCCCTGTCCTAAAGCCCCTGCAGCAGGTAGGCCCAGCAGAAATACTGCGGCAAACATCCAACAACACAGTCATAGCAATTTTCATGCTCACGACAACAAAATTGGCAACAGCCATCTCATCCACAGTACATTTTCAAGTGCAGCAAGCTGCCATTCTCTGCCCGCAGGATCGGTCAGCCGCTACTAGAACAGAGTGCTAACAGCATTCATTTCTGGCAATTGCTACATGGGATTGAAAAAGTAACCCGCCTTTTAGCCAGAGGGCTAGTGGTCAGCCACAGAACTTTCACAAGGAGGAATGTTAAGAAGTCAGTACTCACATCTAATCTGGTTTGATGCTGCTTCGTCATTTGGTCTTGGACCTTCAACCTCCTCAAGAGTTCTTTGAAGCCAACCATTGGCACTGGAATCAGCCTACAGAAGAGCAGAAATGTAGCAAAGATGGGGTTATGTCTTATCTTTTTTTCTTTAGAACTAGAGGTATGGAACTCCAGACTGGAAGGCCAGTCTGTTATCACAATGCATAGAGAACATATTAAGGGAAAGAAATCCTCATCTTTATAAAAACTGATATGGGAGCGGGGGTTCTCTCTGGTAATTACTAAAGACTTTGTCCTAGTTCATCCACACATCTCTATCACGTGACTGCAGAACATTTCATGCCGTGTAGCTGGAGGTGTAAAAACCATAGTGGCTGAAGTTACGCGAAAATGTGTGTGTGAGAGAGAGAGCTGGCCCCTGAACTCCAAACAGATTCTAAATAAGAGCAGCAGCACTTCCGCTAGAGTTAACAAGCGCTAATGAGAGAGAACTTTGCTATCATCCTAAAATATCCCAGTTCAGTCTCAGTGAAGTCAAAACTTGTTCAAAGGATTAGGAAAGGCACAGCAGATGAAACTGAATCAGCCCAGGATATAAGTGAGGGAGAGAATATGTGAATACCTTCCACATCAACAGCCTCCCTCAGCATGCACATTCAGTGTAGCTTCTGCCCAATTGCGGAAGATTGTAACATGTGAACAGGCTCAACCACACGCTTGTGCATTCTGTGATGATTCAGTTCGAAATTGTTTTTATATTTTGCTGCGACTCCCTGCCCACTTTCCAGTTGGTTCTCCCAGGAGTTGTGATCTCCACAGCTGATTTTGGTAAAAGAAAATTACTTGAGCAGCCACATTAATTTATCCATCCCACCTCAGGACAGTATATCCCCTTAAAATATGGCCCACGCGAAGTCATCTTGCAAAATCACTTACTTTTCAGGATCTGGATTGTCAACTTTAGCCTGTTCCCAAATGATAGGATCAACACCTTCAGGGACAAACAGATACAGTGAGAGTGGCTGTACTTGCAACAAGCCCTTTTCTTCACCTTTTGTTACCAAGATGCAACAAACCACCAACAAAATGCTCTCTGAAGGTTTGTTCAGCTAACAGATCTCCAGACCCCTTGCTCCCTTAGTGGGAAGTACAGTGGTGCCTCGGCTCACGAACACCTTGGTTCACGACCAAATTGGGTCACGAACAAAAATTTCATGAAAACTTTGATTTGGGTCATGAACTCCGCATTGGGTGGCAACCAAGATCGTGGCTTGAGTGGGAAGATGGCCATGATCGCAGTTGCGTTTGTGCAGGAAAGACATGCGTGATCACAGGTGCGCTCCTGCAAGCAACATGGGTGCAGTCTCAGCCATCTCCCCCCGCAACCAGCACGATCGTGGCCATCTCAACAAAACTGACCCTGCAGCTAAGAGACAAAGGAGAGAGGAAACCCCTGAAAGAGATCTCCCAATGTTCTTATGGAGGGGGACTCTCCCTCCAAACAATAACCTTCCCCACCCCACCTAGGTTAGTGTTCTCCACTGTACTACTGTACAGTACTTCGTTACTTTGTTGTTCTTTGTCACTTTGTTTCAATTTTTTCTGATTAAAAAAATAGTTACAGAACGGATTAACCTTATTTACATTGAATCTTATGGGGAAATTTGACTCGGGTCACAACCAGAGTCGTGGGACGGATTACGTTTGTGAGCCAAGGTACCACTGTATCTATTTCCTTTAGAATCATGGATTTGCAGAGTTTTGCCAAGCTGCTTCACAGCAGGCCTAGTCACAGTGATCCATGCTCTGGAAACCTCCTGGAAGCCTCCAGAATTGTGTAGAATAGAGGTAGTCTGGGAGCTTCAACCACTACAGAATTTGATTGCTAGAACTCTAACAGGTTTACCTGGATAAAGCCCATATTTATACCCATTCTGGTGTATTTACATTGGCTCCCCATTTGTTACCAAGCCCAAATCAAAGCTTTGGGGGATGATTCATTAACAAAAGAGAAAGCTTTCTCTGTGGTTGAGCCCTGGCTTGCAAATGCCCTCTGGAAATAAGCAAGAGCACCTGAAGCCCTATTCTTTTCAGCACCTTGTCAAGACATCTTTCATTTGTCCATACATTTAAAATAAATATACTATTCAATGAGATGCTATGAGTCTTAATTTTATTGCACTGACTTAAGGGTTATTGCTTTTGTAATATGTCTTTTTAAAAGTCAGTATGAACACTGCCCAGGACCCCTTGTGGATGAAGGGCAGCTTTAAGATAATATGACTGATGAAATATTACATGCTAGGGAGAGTTTAAAAACTAAGGACTTTCCCCCATGTTAGTTAGAGTGCAACCGGTTTCAATAGTTTGATTCAGGATCAGTGTATTATAATCACTCACCCCAATCATGAACATACTTTTGCTTGTATGGATAGCATCCACCTACACTGTCTGATTCATTCATGTGACAAACCTGGATAGCAGCTACACTTTACCAGGTAAGAAAAATGCAGTTGCTGGTAGGATTTCTCATGCTGAAAATTGAATTTAAATATGCATAGCTCAAAACACAATGCATTTGGCTTTTTTCTTTATCAAAGAAATAGCTTCAGGGTAGAGTCCCATATGTTAACTCAAGATTAATTACTGTAATATGCACCTCTTCTTACTTTTGGGCAGGCATTTACCTCCTGAAGAAGTGGGAGTTTACTGAACTATGTTTAGAACGAATTTATTAGAAGAATACTTGCTTAGTGGGTCTGCTTACAGATGGCTTGTAGAAACAGAGCCAGGAAGGACACAGTGATCAATCTCTACCCCATTAATCCATCCCATGCCTAGAGCACCCGCCCTGAAGGAACCTCCCAGTCATGCATTTTTGAACCCCGAGGCCATCCATTTGGCCTCGACTCCAACAGGGCTCGGTGTTCAGCCAGCACGCACTACCTGCAGGGGGATGCTGCAGCAACTGCTTGATCTGTGCAGGAGAGAGCTCTGTTCTGGCCATGGTGAGGGTAACTCCAAGCTGCTGCAGCTGGGTTTTGATGTTCGCTTGTTCAAAGTATGCATAGAGGCTGGTAGCTGGAACTCTCCTGGAAGTCCCATTTGGTGACCGTTCAACAACATAAATGACCACTTCAGTCCTAAAAGACCAGTAAAAATACTTACGTTTAATATATTGGTTCTTTGGCTCTGCAGCTAATCAAGGGTAGTGACATGGTGTATCATCTCAGAAGTGATAGTATTTTTAAGCATACCTTGAAAATTTTACTCCTAAGAAAAGTTGACCAATCATCTGCCTTCTCCATTCCCCTCACTCAAATATCAAACCTGGACCACTGAATGACGGACCCCACCCCACCCAAAAAGGCCTTTCATTCCTACTGGAAGAAAACTGGGTTCAAATCCTACTGAGTTTCCAACTAAATATACTGTGGCCCAGAAAACTGGTAACTCCTCATCTGACCATGAACACTCAGAAAGAGAGACCTACAAGCAGGGGTGAGCCAACTTCCAAGGTCTATTTCATTTTTTAGTGTAACCACCAACCTGGGCCCAGTCAAAAAGGCACACAGTTAGAATGGCAGAATTCGTTTCGAGTACCAGAACTGAACTCAGTTCCTCTGCACAAAAAGCCCCGGCCTTTAGTTTCCTTTGTTTCAGCAGTTCAGTTGAGGCGTGTGGGAGTTTTGTTTGTTAACACAGCTGGCAGATGGACATCCTGGCCGATCTGCTCTAAATCACTCAGAGAACTATTAGTAGATCAAACCCTAGCTTTTGCCCAGTCCAACCTGTAGACAGTCATTCCATTCTAGAGACTGTGACAAGATCTAAGAGGTGGGCTCAATCGATTAAGGGATCTATGCTTCAAAAAACAGTCAGGCCTGTGCCAGAACTGTGTATGAGGCTAAAATTTAAGATGCCTCATACATCTTAATGTCAACAAGGATTATATACTGATTTTAGCCAGGAAGAAAAGATGTTTTTGCCCTGCATAATCAAAGAATCAAATGAGTCAGATAAGAAAGGTCATTCCAGGTGGTGAGGGTTCTTACCACACCGCATGATGGAAATATGCATGCAGAGTAAAATTCCTCTTGGGCCCCAAAGCTTTTCTTAAGGAACTGTGATGCTGAATGAGCCAGGGAATCTTTATTGAAACGCAGTGCTACAAATAGTAGCGTACATGGGAAAGGCGACCGTAGGAGCTGTTTTCAGAAAGGTGTTCTGCCACTGGTTCATCCAGTCTTTCGCTTCAACAGGTTCTCCCACATTAAAAAATGAAAGGTCTCACTAAATGAGAATATTCACTAAATGGGGAAGCTGCCTGTCCCCATCCCCTTTCCTGCTTATCAATATTAGACAGGGCTCATGGTTTACAGAGTATTTCCTCCAGCCTCCACCACTTTACTGATTGAGAAAAGAAAAAGAAACAGTATCTCAAAATAGAAAACATTACTATACTATCTCTTTATCAGAGTAGCAATAGCCAACTTCCTCTGTAGCCTGAACAGTAATAATCTGACTGGCCAGACTGCTTGGTATATGTGTGTGTCAAGCCTTCCCCTTTGCCAGGGCATCATTCTCAGCCCTTCAGCTGCTTGGCTAGGGAAGTCTATAAGTGAGTATCCAAATCAGAGGCTTTGGAGGCAACTCCACTTCCTGCTGCAGTGCTCCTCCCAGGTGAGAGGAAGCACCTCATGTAGCCAACCTAGCAGAGGGGACAGAGAAGGCCAGGTGGAAGGGGGCTGATGCACCTGCTAGCCATTCTTGCGCCAGTTAATCTGCTTTGGTACTGTAAGGCTGTTTATAGCTGGAAAGGGCCCAAACCGCACCATATAATGTACTTACTGATCATCTGGCAATGTCTTTACACCTTCAACATTGACAGTTAGAGTTTGGTTTGAACCTAAGATTTTGTGCAGTGATTCCACAAGCTGCTGCTGCTGACTTCGGATCTCCGCTTCCTTTTTATTGAAGACCAGCGCTACCAAGCCATCCTCATCCTTGTTGTTGGGCATGCAGCTGTAGCCCACAGCCTGAGAAAAAATCACAGCCCTGTCAGTTGAAAAAAGGCGCCCGAGCTTTTCCGACATCAGCACAGCGCTGGAGAAGCATTAAAGCCAACATTGCGACACAGGAAGGAGGTTGTCTCAAAATTCATTTATTGCAACCAGCTAGCCAAGCAATTGCCTTAAATCAGATGACCTATGTACAGAGATACTGCGGGCTGACCATACCTTGAACCTGCAGAATGGGTTTTCCTGGGTGAATTCCACTGGAGCAATGTTATTGTTGAAATATCCTTTGCCAGTACCCCAAAATGCCTGCAGCTGATTCCACTTGGCCAAAATCGCATCTCGCTCATCTCCCAAAAGCGTGGGTGCAGAAAGGGCACTTGCTGTGTTTATCAGCTGATTGGACTGGGTGGGCACCTGAGCAGGTTGACTGAAGAGGCTTCCTAGCGCTAAAATTGGACAAGAAAATAGACGTGATGTACACAAAAATTAAATCCATCAAAACAATCCCCCTGCAAAGCGACCACCATTGCCTTTTCTAATTATTTTCCAACCCACAGAAGATGCTCTGCCCTAGCACATATTTTGAAGAACAAATATGGCACTATGTTCAAATTTAGATAAATTTCTGAAGAGTTTAATTTGTGCCACTGATCTCTAGAAAGGCTTTTAATTGTCAAGGCTCAGCTGCCAAACCTAAGCCTAAGAAGAGATTAAAGAGGTTCTGAAAAAGTATGCAGAGTCTTTGCACACTAGTAATTAGGGGGAAGGACGTCAAAGTCAGAGGCCAACTTTCTGAGACAGGCTCAAGCATCTATATACTTGCTAGAAATTAAGGGACACATTGCAATTGGCTCTTGATACAGAAAGCAAATACTTTTTTGTTAAAAACAATAGGTGACATATGCAGCACATAGGAAACCCTATTTAACTTTACGCACCACCATCCCCAAACATGGGGGTGCAAAGAATATGCAAAGCTGACTCACATCCTCCCTAGACCTTTTTGGTAGGGTAGAAGGAAAAGAGCTTAAATGTTAAATCTCTGAGGTTCAGACTTCAGACTTTTGAAGTAATGAACGTGGTAGTGTGTGCAGTGGTAGAGGGGGATGAGAAACCAAGCTAGTTGGGTGGAAATCTAAGATAAATGAATGAAAAACTCCCTCATATTGAAAGACGAAGGACATGAATCCAGCACACTCAATTCTGTGAATCAGGGATCAATAACAGAACACGCTAGGGCTGAAACCATTCTCCTGAAGGGTACCATCAGCTGACCTGCTCTCGACCAGTTGCCAGTCCAGAGGCAGGGAGATGGATGGAACGGTGGCTGTAACACCAGGACCTTGTAAGAATTCAGTTTAGGATGGAGGAGGTTAGTCTATTATTCTCTCTTCCAAGTAGCCTTCCTGTAAGAAATAAGTTGCTGTCCAAGGATCTATATACTATCTGACTTAACAGTTATTAGATTTTCATTGGTGCTTTCAGCAACTATTTATGCACAGTATTAAAATAGCCTGACAGGAATTAAGATGTTCCCTTGAAATTACCCACTGGGGTAAAGTCCGCAAATTCCACATTTTTGCCAAAGAAGCTGATACCTGGAAAATTAGGGGTTGGGGAAGCGCACTTTCCCTCTGGCTACCAGCAGGGCAACCAAAAAGGACAGGAGGAGGTTGCAGCCCTCCCAGGGAAGGGGGCTCCAACTCAACTCCCAGAGGTTAGGTAAAACACACTGTGAAAACACTCAGCCTTGATATGCTTACTTGGTTGCTGCTGCTGTTGCTGCTGGGTGCTGAAGCCACCAAATCCCAGACCAGTCCCCAAGCCTGTCCCAAGGCCAGTTCCAGTGCCCGCTGCTGTCCCAAAGCCAGTACCAAATCCAAAGCCTTTATTCTGGGCAGCACCAAACAGCCCTTGAAAGAAGAAAAGGGATTCAGCACGGAGTGAAGATGTGCACAGATTCATTCTCAAGAGAAGCAGGCGTTAATTAAAAAGACAAACACACATTCAGGACTGCAGACTCTTACCAGTGGTGCCTGTGTTGGCAGGAGCTGTGAAGCTAAATGTCGATCCCCCCGTGGTGGTGGTGGTTCCAAACCCTCCAAAGGCCCCTGAAAAACCAAATGTACAAATCAGAACAGAAGGCCAGATTCTTGCAAGGCAATGGCTTGACAATCACATGCTGGTAAGTTTTTAGGGAGGGAGATGACGACAAACATTGGCGATGTGTGAGAATGAGATGTTTCATCGCATTGTTTAAAGTAGAAACTTGTGCAGAGAAAAAGTAACTAGCACTATTTCAACTTTATTCATCTTGGTTACATGTATTTTTGGAAAGCCTTATTGTTACTAGCAGAAAAAACACATTGTAGCCACATCGGATGGAAGGAAGAGGGACACTTCTTCTCTGCATACACATCAAGATGCTCTATGATGACTCAATTGCGCAGGGACACTGCCTTGTGGGCCCCCTGCCCGAACTCATGGCAAGCATGATGAAATCCAGAATTGAAAGCTGTCTCCCAAGCACTCCCATCTCATCAGACCACACCTTTCCAGTCCTGGAGGAAACCTCACAGTATTTCCCAACCAAGCCCCAAGGTTCTGGGGTGAAGCAGCCCAGGACCAATTGTGGCTCCTTCCTCTGCCTCCAAAGGACGCTTACTCATCATCCTGATGTCTTGAGATGCTGTCACTCTGTTTGACCCTATTGCAATCAAATTCCCTCTCATATCAAATCTCTACAATACTGCTAATCTTTCTAAAAGACACAGTATACAGAAAATCCCACTCTTTTCAGCCACTTCGGGGGCAGGCAAAAGGCCCATACTCAGCCTTTCCAAAACTCTGTTTCTGTATTGAGACCCAGGACCAGATCCATGGGTTGAGGCCCAGTTGCTTCACCTACTCTGGCCAACACACTAATGTGGGGTGCCTCCCCACCAACACCCGCTTGCCCTGCCCCCATCCTCTGCAGCTGGGGACACAAGGAAGGAGCAAGGGCTGCCACTCTCTAAAAGATTATATTTGGTGTCATGCATGAGAACATTAGTGTGCATTATGTGGTATACAGGTTCCATGGATGTATACACAGGCAAATGTTGTTCAGAGTCTTCCAAATTCTTTTTGCATGGTGGAATTTCTCCTCCTCACACACCCAGAAAGGCAGAAGAGAACTGATTCAAGAGCTTCAACAGCCCCAGGAAGGAACACACGAAGTCATTTGAATTAGTTCAAGGGCTCTGGCCTGCCACAGGCCACTTCGCCACAGCAGCCACTGTGCTATTTATACCAATCTAGTTAACCTGTTTGAATAAACACCACAGTTCATCAGTGGGTCATCTATGAAGTGTCGGTGTCAAATGCACAGGTTCAGCCTGTCTAAAAGCACTCTCCATCAGGCTTCCCCAGCCCGGTGTTTCCTGATGTGTTGGGCTACAAATGCCTGGGGCGTGCTGGAGTCGAAGCCCAACACAGTTGGAAGGCCCCACATCAGAGAAGTCTGCTTTAAATCGTTAGCTCTATTATGCATCTATCAGAATTCACAGTCCTTGCTTGCACATGACAAGTCTGGACTTCAGCTGCATTTTTAAAAAAATATCTAACATGATGATGCTACCGTTGATCCACTATGCGCTGTCCCTTCCATGTATTTCTTTGTACACAAATTGTAGACTGACAAGAAAGCGGTAAGGAAGTAATGCAGAAACCATTCAGAGTAATAATAAAGCCATTATGGTCAGTACCTGAACAAATGGTTTCTTTAACACCTACGATGAGAGTTTCACCATAAAAAGTACTGAAACTATTGTGTGTTACGGTACGAAAACAATGGGACCATGGAATGGATATAATTTCATATACGAGCAGCTGCAAGATTATGAATAAATACATTAGAAAGACTGAATATTAGAATACTAAGTATCTGAATCAGGCACATGCAGGTATGAGACGGTATCAGTGCCCGACCATTTAAAGTCAGCAAAAATTGGGGTATTAACTTGATCCTCTATAAATAGCTTTGAACATTTAAACATCACAATGTTTTTGTGAAAGCCACCATATTTCTTTAAGTCCAGAAATAAAGATGTGATTTTTGTGGGGGGCTGATCGTATAAAATTTGTTTTTCCACAAAACCTTGATGACTGAAATCCAATGAGGAAATGTATGGAGGGGGAAAACATACAGTAGAGTCCAAGAATTCATGTTATGCGAACTGTCTTTTTAAAGGTTAATTTTGCACTTGTTCAATACCATTTCCTAATAATCATAATTGTATAACCTTATTTACTGTATGTGTGTGAGTTATTTGGCTTGGACTGTTCAGATGCTAAGCCACTTGCGGTCATTTTGTTTGGCTGATTTGTTAACCCAGTCCTGATCTACATGGATCCCAGGCTGATTCACATTTGTGCGTAGCCTCAGAGTCACACAATCTCCAGGTGAATTGCAAAAGAAACTGGAAGTCTACATCCTGTAGTACACAGAGGCCACATGCATGAGAAGATGTTTGATGGGAGGCATAAGTGACCGTGAGCATTCTGGGTGGGCATCTCCTGCATGTCTGGAGACAGGTGCTTCCTTCCACACCGAAATGAATAGGTCACCTCTGTGTATGCATCTACACCTTTAATGCAACTGCTAGAGCAGGAGGTAAGTTTCTTCACAATCACTCAACAGAGTTGACAGTTTAAGTATTTCAGACACAGACTTGCAGAGTCTGCTGAAAACATTAATTTAAAAGCTCACACACTACTTGGAAGGAGGACCTGTGGATTTTAATGGAATTTGCTGTCAGGTGTAAATTGTCTTAGACCCCGGAGGCCTAAAGGGAATTCTTGGACTCTTTTCCGCAACAATGTCATTATGATAAGCACATTATGCACATTCTGTACCTGCACTGGCCAGACTGTTACCAAAATTGAATGGTGGCGCTGAAGTAGTAGAGACACCAAAATTCCCAATATTAAAATTCACTGCAGGATTAGCTGTTAATCCGAAACCCCCAAAATTAAACCCACTGGCAGTGGAGTTTGCTGTTTCAAGCCCACCAAATCCTGATGAGCGGGAAGCAGAAAGAAAGCAAGGCAATGTTAGTGAGATATCAAACATCTGAGAAGTAAAACTATAACTGATCAGCAGAAATGAAAAAAACACAGAAGCACAGGGATGAGTAAAATTAATAGATATCAAGCAAGAGTTATTGCTTATAAGAGTGCTCTTCTGCTTTTAATTGTATAAGACAAATGAAACCATTATTGCAAAATATTAGTTCAGATGCTGCACCAAGTAGGTTAAAAGCACTTCCCTAGAATGATGTCTTGACTGACCAATATTTCAGATCATTTGATCAGTGCTGGGCTTTGCACTAATCTGATATTTAATATTCTGTAGGTACAAGGCCATGACCAAGTACAAAAACTTCAGAAAAGACCTGCATTTCCCCCCACCTAACTCATTATCTTTCTATCATCCATTTTGCATTTATAGAGGGCTTTCTGAGAGTTCCATGTGCTTCACGTACCTCAGTGCAGTAATCCTTACCAACACACCTGCATAACTTGTACACCCAAGCCAAACAGAGCAACATACCATGCCTGTCAAGTGGTACACAAGCATCCATCTTCTGCAGTCCCAAGCACTCAACATGAATGATAATGAAGTTTTTATTCTTAATTTTATAAGTGTTTTTATCTTTATATATGTATTTTTATGAGTCTTTATCTTTATTGTAAGCCACCTTGAGGCTACTGTGGTAGTGGCATATAAATGAAAATATAAATACATAAATAAATGACTTTATCAAGTTTCAATAAACCTTACACATCCTCCCATTGATCTATCACACCCCACAGGAAGTGTTAGCCATGATAGATCACACGTTGTGCTTATTTACCTTAAAGCAATCCTCTAAGCAATATCAGAATTAATCTCACATTGCAGTTGGCTGCTGAGGCTAAGAAACAGTAGCTTGCTGAAGGCATTCATGACAGAAATAATTTGAACATGAAACTTTCTGGCTTATAACTCACATTCTTAACCAACTTTCCCCAATCATGTGCCTTCAGAGTGTTTTGGCATCTCTCATCTTGTACACCCAATATGTCCAGAAGCTATTTTGGCTAGAGATAATAAGAGTGGTGGTCTAACACATCTGAAAGGCACTGGGTCAAGGAAGGCAGCTCTTAACTATAACACCAGGCCTCACAACTTACACAGACACTGTCCTCCCTAAATTACTTTGCTAAATTAACTTAGCATGCAAAGACTTTAATATTTTAAAACTCTGCTGGCCTAAATGATGCAGAGTACAATTCTATGCATTTTTACTCAGAAGTAAATTTGTGTTATAATGGAGCTTACAACCAGGTAACAGTACCTTGAATTTCAGCTCCATAAATTTCCTAGGCTTGGTGCACAATGAAACATAGGTAGCTCACCAGCATTTCTGAATCCAGATTCAGATTCTGAAGATTCAACATACTATTCACCAGTTACAAGGAAATGCATCATAATAATTTCTCAAATTCTCAATAGCACAGTCCCTTCCTTTCCCATTAAAGGACCAAAAACAATCAAACTTGCCTCAACATAGGCAGAATGCAATGTTTGATTTCACTTGTCTTCAGGGAAAAAACCCTGTGTTACTGATCTCAATTTAAAGATAATTAAGTAAGATTGAGAAATATTAGCTAGAGCAACTACTGCTATGTTCCAATTGGCTGCTAAATGAGAGATGGGCAGTGTTAGGTAATGGTCAGTGCAAAATATATGATCTGTAGTGACTTCTATGACTAACTTCTCACCCAAACTTCAAAAGTTATTAAGTGGTGTAATCCTAACAAAATATAGAAGCACTACCAAAATACAGTATTATCTGGTAAAAGACAATTCATATACAACTCCTTGTATTCATTACTCTGTTTTGCTACTGACATGATGGCAAAACAACTACATTGGTGTGAAACTCTCTTCTGCACCAATTCAAGAGGAAGGTTGTACTATTATACACTGACTATACTAAAGCCAATTGATCATTCTTCTTGAAGTTAATATTAATTCTAAATATTAGAAACCTATTTTGGAAAGGTAACTTTCTGATTAATAGAATACTGGCAACATCTAATGCAGTTTTTCTACCACAGTAACAGTTTCCATTAGATTGTCAGGGAGCTTGGAGACTGCAAGGAAGGAGAGCAAGGAAAAAAGCCTGGTTGCACAAGCAAATTTCCACTCGTGGACTGCTTTATTCCCCCTTGTATGTCCATTTCTAGAAAATTACAGGTTTCAAATTCTGAAATGCTGCATGGTAATAAATCGACTCCTTTCTAAATGGGCCTTTCCTAAAATTTAGGCGTTTCAAAATACGTGGCTATCAGCAAAATAGACTTGCTCTCCTATCCTCCCCGCTCTCGGAGTGCATTTGTTCTGAAATAAGCGCCTCACAAAGCTCTTCGGCAGCGACTCATGACGAAGACGCGAACTTGCGGGGCCCCGGAGACTCGCGCGGGAGCTCGGGCCGCGCCCTCCGCTGCCCTCGGGCGCGGCGAGCGCCACTCCTGCCTCGGGAAGGGGAAAACGCGGGCAGCCACGAACATTCCTTCGCAAACCGTAAGCCAGTTTGCTCGTGGCACCCTCCTACTGAGGCGTGTGGCCACGTAGTCTGCGGCCATCCTCTTTCTCTGCTCGTGATGACCCAAAGCGGAAATAAATACTTCGGACTGAGCAACTGACTCGCCGACCTCGCCGGAATTTTAGAGCCGCGCCGTCGGCAGCTGCGTGGCAGACAAACATTCAACAGGTGCAGCATCCCCGCCCTCCCCCCGCACCCATCGCCACAGGAGAACTCCTGCTGCCCAGCGATGGGGCTTGGGAAGGGGCAAATCCAAGGAAAGCACTGACACAGCCCGCCACACTCACCCGCGGGGTTTGGAGCGGCTGCCCCACCGGTAGTTGTCCCGAAGTTGAAAGCCATGAGGCGAGAAGAGGCGCCGCGGCGCAGCAAAAGCAAGAAGATCCGGCCGATATTCGCGTCCGGGTGGAAACCGAAAGCCTGAAGGGAAGGGCCGGGCTGGGCTACAGAGATAGAAAATAAAATTGTATGCAGAGATCATTAATATCGGACGTGGCTCTCTACAAACGCAGAAATGCGCCGGCCCATTCCTCAGGCTCCCAGTGGTGAAAAGCCCATTGTTTCGCTTATGCTTATGAAAGTCAGACTGGAAAGCTAGCTAACATTTACACCCAATAATCCGATTGCGATATCAGCGGCGAGTCACTCTATTTTTTCTAGCTCTATGGGACAAGGTTCTTCTTCCTCCCACCCGGACATTTAAAAGGAGAGCACTGCTTCAACGCCTAGTTGCCTTGGCAACCGGACGGAGCGCGCGAGAACCCTGTGACGCTTACTGATGATGTCATGGTCACGCTCCGTGCCCTGCATGTGATCACGCTCATTTTGCGTATTGATACTTTTTCAACGGGGAGGGCAAGTTCCAGGAATACGGCTGGTGTTAAAAGCTCGTCTGGAAGCACCCGTTGTTGATCATATTGGGTTGCATCCAATGCTTGTGTTAAGCCTCATTCATTTCAATCGATCTGCTCTAGCTAGGACTAACCCTGCTAACATCCCATTGAATGGGTTCAGACAACGCAGTAATGCATAGTCAACAATGTGCTGCTGGCGAAATACGGGCTACTGTATTGTCTGGGCCCAACTGAGAACAAACCGTGATGAACCTGTATTTCACAACCCAACAAACCATGGTTTCCTGGGTTATGATTAACAACCCATCCCTTGCTAGGACAGCTGGCACAGATGTGGAGAGATGACAATTCAAACTCAAATACTGAATTCTGGAGTGGCTTATTGTGTTTTCTAAAATCAGTTGTGGTTTTCTGTTCTTTGTTGCCTTTGGAGAGGGTGACTGAATGATTGTATAGGTGCTTAAAATAAAGTTCTGTGGATTTTATGTATCTGCTAGAATAGGCCATCACCACTGGGGGACTGCTGAGTGTGTTCTTTCAGGGTATCCAAATGTATATTTGGACAGGAAAAAAGTCCTCCAATTCCCACCATGTCCCAGCCAAGAATGTTAGAGGAGATATAGGACTTTTTCTATCTAGATATACATGGGTGAGCGGCCTAAGGTGCAACAATTTTGTGGGTTTCCTATGTAATCGGTTTGTGGGGTGTTAGTGCATGTACTGGTACTATTGTAGGCATGTAAATTTCACTATCTGGAGGTAACAAATCCAAATATTAAACTAGTGATCAGACAAAGTGTGCAAATGCTTATGAGGCAAAATTAACATACATGGCTAAAAGAAAGCAGGTTGAATCCATTAATGAATTAAGTATCCTTTATTAACATGTGCAATATCAACTGCATTTTAATCCGTGTTATTTCAGTATGTTCAGACATTAAAAATGCAACAGAAATCTATAAGCTTCGGCTATTAAAATTTAATAAAAACAAAAAATACAAGTTGGAGAAGAAGGCTAAGTATTCAGTGGGATTTGCTTCCTAATAAGTGCATGGGATTACAGCTTTGCAGTTTTATCTTACATGTGTATACACAAGAGTCTCGGGTACCTTGATAATAGTCTGGCAGATTTTCCAT